>NC_069116.1:18837500-19437500 GCF_025612915.1 Magallana angulata | reverse complement strand
CAAAATTGGTTAAAATGTGGCTTTAAATAATTAATAAAAATGTTAGTTTTCAATAAAATATCGAGTACATTAAAATGAAAAAAAAATCAACATACGTTTGGCACCTGCAAACAACAATATACATAAAGTGTACTGTGCGTGTACCGTGTGTTTGTTTCCAATATTTACATTTTCTAGTTTCTTTGTCTGTGATAACACTTCGAATCGATTTTGTACTACATGGTCAAATAAATTCAAATGACGTATTTTTTGGGGCGCCAGTGGGGTTTGCATACATAATATTTTGATTTTTTAATCGTACAATTGCTGAAAATTATATAAATATAAGTAATAAGGAATCATTCTTTGAATATAATGAGGTAATAATTTCGGTCGGGGCGTGATCAAATCTATCATAACGAACTTTATTGGATTTGACCCGCCCTTAACAAAATAATCACATGACATCATAATACTCAAAGAATGATTTCATTGTTCCTTAAATATATCATTGTATGCGCGGATGATGGATCTGTAGATGGGGCCAGGGGTTCAACCCCCCCCCCCCCCCCCAAAAAAAAATAATAATATAAACTTACTCCACATATCACATATCAAAGTTACCCGAAAAATTGTCTTGTGACACCCCCTCCCCGGGAAAAAAATTCTGGATCCGCTGCGCACATGCCAAATCAGATTTTGCAAACATTTATGAACATCCTAGGGCTTAAAAGTATATGCATTCATTAGTATGATAAAATCCCAAGGGTTTTGTTTTGAAACGTTTAAACGCCAGTTGAATGTTTATTTTATGATTCGGAAAAAAAAATAAAGTATACGGGGATTTCCATTGAAAACGGCATGAGAGACGGAGAGCACTCGGATAATAATGTTTTAAAAAATGTTGGGTGTTACGAGAACTTTCAAATAAAAGAGTTTTACTTTATACTAAGAATCCCCGCAAGAAAGTTTTCAGGTAAAAACGGACATTTCAAATAGGAAAGGACTTTCTTCCCTGACGTTATGTACATGTCTCGATTTCAATTGTTCTTCATTGACATGAATTCTTTTTTTTTTTTTTGCAGATCTTAATAAATATCCCAAATAATTTGTAACACATGAAACCAAGAATTACAAAAGACCTATACGCTAGAGTCTGGTACACATTGTATTTGTGTTTATTTATGAACAAACATCAACTAAAATTTAAAAATCTAAAGAATTTGATTGAAAATGATTGTCTAGCAAGATTTAAACTACTTACATTGATTTATTCTGCTAAAATGAACTTCTTCAAAGGTAAGGAATATCAGGAACACTATAACTAATGAGAAAACTTTCATTTTCCAGTTGTATTCTATTCATTAAATCCATAAAAGCAAACAACGGCCATATTTGCACAACAAAGGCACGTCATTAATCGGAGTATATGACGTCATAAAGAAGACCTCGGAACTTAGCGCACCGAAATTTTATTTATAAAAATTATAGGCTATTCAAAATTGTACTATAAAATTGATATTTTATACGTACAAGTTCATTTGTTGATATCAATATCTACATTTAAGCTTTTTAAAAGACTGTATAGCATAAAAAATGCACGATCTAAACAAAAGGCTCATGGGCGACACCGCTCGCCTGAGCAACCGTGACTTTTGCATTTAGGCCTATAAACTGTACTTTCACAAATTGAAGCATTTTACATGCATTTCATATAAATTTAAGAAATAAGGAATCATTCTTTGAGCATTATGAAGAAATGATTTTGATTGGGCGTCATCAAATCCAATATCATACGTTTTCAAATTTGATTCGTTGTGTTCACTTGGAAAGCAAATATTTTGTGTCGAACCGAAATCCGGCAAGAGTAGTTATTTTTACTCATTGATGTAACAAATAGCAAGACACTATAAATTAAATGCTACAAAATGCTAAATGAAAAACAGCTGAAGCGGAGACAAAAGATATTAATGGCAAATTCTAGCTACTCCTAAGTATAATAGAAAACCACGGCATCAGATATCACACTGCTCAAGGTTATCGGCTATTTTGTTATCGGATATTCGGTGCAAGGAAAGCTGAATGCTTTTATGCATGGGTGAGTCTAATGCAACGACAAAGGTGTACTTTAGCAAACAAAGTTTGTGATTTTTAGCAGATAAATGATTATTCTTTCAACAGCAAAATGCACGAACCAAATCTCGTGGTTTATTAATCGTAAACTGTCCCAACCCATTTTATATTGTATAAAACTAATAAATACTGAATTCATTCCTTAAATTACATAAATATACACACGCATAACTTAAAGATTATCATAATGTTTTCTTCATAATGCACACATTGTAGACGCATGTTTGAAATAGTTCATAAAAAATAGTATTTTTACAATTTGGATTTTCCTTCACCTATAAGGATGCTTAGTTAAAATTGACCAAGTGGTTCTAGAGAACAAGTCGAGAATGTGTTAAATACAGACGGACAGACAGGCGGACGGGTGGATGATCGATGTCTAACTTGAATCTTCGATTCGACTCAGGTAACCCTAAATTCATACAGACTCTATATGGCTAGTAGGAAAAAGGCAAATCTTGAAATTTTAAACCAATTGATCGTTTTAATTTTGTTTGTGTCAATCTGTGAAAAATCGAAACATTTTTTTTAAATAGATGACAGTGATGTTTATGTCATAAAAATCAACTTTGCTTTGGTCCAGAGTCTGTAAATATTTATATACATGTTCAGTAGTTCTGGAATTCTTTAATTAAAAACCTAAAAGACGTGTCACCATATACGCGAGATTCCGATAGGGAGTTCCACAGAACTCAGTAACTTCAGCAGATGGTTTTACCTGAGGACACATATCATGAGACACTGAACAAATACCAGACAAAACAGAAGAATGGCGCTTGTTTTAATCAACATCGTCCTACTACATTTCACTGTTATAAGCTGAAGGGAAAAAAATCTAAATTTATTCCTTAAGGAAACGCAAACCAGACGACAGACATTTCTATGTAGGGATTCGAAGGAGGCTACTGTTTCCAGTAAAGGGGATATGGGGTGAAAAGTTTATATTTTTGTAAAATATCTGTATCAAAAGTTAATTCTAAATTGTTCGGGTATGCCCTCCCACCCCCAACTTGATCTGTACAAGCTGGTGCACGTCAAAGTTAAAGTACATGTATATAGCTTGCTGCTTGAAGGACAGCTCTGATATATGTCACGTGTGAAATAAGTATTCGTTTTGATTAACAACGCACGCTCTCTATGGCTCGCGGACAATGTCGCTCGCCGGAATATATTGTTGGAAAAAAAAATAATTTTAATATGTTTGCAAAAATCTTATCTTATACACATGTTAACTATTTTGTTATGGAATAATTCTAAAAATTTTATTTCACAATATGTTTACAAAAAATTATTTGCCTAATGAGCATGGTTGTGAAACTTATATTAAAAAATGTGCAATTACTATCTATTTCATTGAAATTGCGCCACCGGTGTTAGTCAACATTAGCTTGCGTTTGAGAAACAACAATGACCAAGCTGACAAACATGTATCACAAAACTTAACTCTATGACATTTAGAAGCCACTGCATAAATCTTGCTGTATTTCAGCGTAAATTTTCTGACAGTCAGCATACCCGCAAAGTACCTAGTATTCTATTTATTTATCTAATTTTAATTTTTTAAGCATTTTTAAAAATTCCTGTTATCTTTTTTTTAGGGGGGGGGGTCTTTTCGTTTTGTTTCTTTTATTTAGCTAACGCGAATCGATGGCTCAATTAAGTATTTCAAGTCAAATTTTGTCTTCTGTAATCTTTGTCTGCAGCGTCAATGATTTTTTTTATCTTCTGTGAAACCACGGAGCTTCTATCAAATGAAGAAACAGGAGACGTTAGGAAATGAGGAAAAGATTGGAAATCGGGTTGGGAATTATAAAAATTCCTCTTGCCATGAACTGAATTACTAGTACCTTATATAATATAATGGTTGATAAAGTTCACTAAAACCAGAGAGAGAGAGAGAGAGAGAGAGAGAGAGAGAGAGAGAATAATGGAGAATTTAATACGTTAACGCTGGGTTGACAAAGTTGCAACAAGTGTAAGAGCATCATTTTATTAGTTTAAAGTAGAAACACTCTGAAGAAATTGAAAAAATGTCACACTATACAGTTAAATATTGTTGCTAGTTTAATGTAGTGGGTTCCTTTTGTAACACTCTTTATTTTCATTGCTTTGTTTTATTTTTTTTATTTTTTTTATCATCTCTTCTTCGTTCCTTTTTCCTTTTCCGTAAATTAAAGCGCATCGTGAACCCCACTACTAGAGCCTAAAGGCCATTGTGAAATTTTTGGTTTAATTGTATACCGGAATATAAATTAATTTACCTCTATAACTTTCTTGATATAATTTTCCTACTTTTAAATGCTTGGGGGGGGGGGATATGATGAGGAACTACTTTTGGTATTTTTATTTTCTTCCCCAAAAATAAAAGTAAAATAAATAGAACGATAAGATATGATGATGATTACAATAATATAAAACTAGGAAATTGTTAATATGGAGGCTAATATCGAACTTTATCAATGATCGTCCTTTCAGAAAAAAAATGACACAATGACAATATATATAACAATTTACTTTCAATACTTAACTAACTTGGCCCCTATATAATTTGCAGATAAAATCATAATCAGAAAGAAGATTCAAGAATATTTCCTTGAAAAAACACGTTAAATTTTGTACCTTTTACAGTATGGTTTTGAAATCTACTGATATAGCATGAAATAAATTGATTTTTACAGCACTGAAATTAAAAAGAAAAAAGAAAACATGTATCCATAAGAAAATTATAGTTTACTTTACAGAGTATATAAAGTTAGAGTTTCACCAATTACATCTTTAAAAAAATGAAAGGCAGACCCCCTGTAGAGCCCCATAATTAGAGAAAGAGGAAAAAGAGTTAACAAGAAAAAGTAGGAGTTAATCTGCCACGATTTCAGAAAATGGACAGTTTAAATAGGTTTTCCCCAAAAGCAACATCATTTTTTTTCCTCCTAGACAAACCACATATTTTGTATTTGGACTAGCCCTGACCTGTATTGTACTTTATGCTTGCATTAGACTACACAAATCTCTTACATTAAAAATGTTCCAATGAAGTCAAGGACCTCACAGACAAGACAAAGCTTGTAAAATAAACCTTGGGCAGTTATATACATTAAAAAAAAAATAGCACCTTTTCCATATAATGGGAAACATTTACCTACAAATATCAGGAAAAAGATTGACCTAAATAAAAAAGACCATGAAATGTATATTAATGATGTCATTGATACTGTATGGTTTTTATTGTCTGATTTAGTATGTTGATTGGAAATTTCACAAGAAGCAGCTCAATAACTTTTTAGAGCTATTTTTTGTGGGTTGCGCCATAAATGCAACTATCATAAACAAAGTACCGGTATTTAACGGTAAAAATCTGTTTCAATATTTATTCAAGATAGATACAAAGTATGCGATAACAAAATGTACAATTTTTATTCACTCTCTTAAACAAAACCATACCAAAACCCTGACCTCTCATCCAATTCAACAAATATTTCTCTTTACAATATTGCATTTCTTTAGAAAAGGTAAAGCAAAAGACATACAACTGTACAATCAGAACAATTTGTTTAATGGCAAGGATAAATTGTGCAGTCATTTCTACATTGTGTAGGTACTCATTAAAAAGTGTCTGTCTGACTAATCTAACAGTTTCGTCTACTATCTAGTGTAATAGTAGCAATGTGGGTCATTTACATTAAGAGATTTGCTAATTGCTCAGCATGCATAACAATGAAATTCTATATGCTATAGGAGGACAAACATTGACAAGTAAAAGTGTATTAATATACCTGGGCATGTAATCACAATTTGATTGTCATTTCAACATTATAAATTTAAATATCTTGATCAGTAAATTTTATTGCCGAATAAAAATTTAAAATGATTGAATAGATGTGTTTCCTAGATAGAGGATGTGGCTTAAATTTATGGTAAATAACTGATAGATTTATAGGGGTTTTATTATTTTCAAAAATCTATCAAAAGTTTACAAAATTCATTTTTTTTTCTTCTTTTTTCGGTGAATTTATCTTCATTATAAGTTTTAGACAGATATATAATTTTACTGTGTACTTATAATTCAGTGACCTGACAGACACCATTAGATCAAAGAAAATCCTTAAAACAAATGCGTGTTCCTGAAATAAGTATAATAAGGTGACAATAGACCACACATCGTGAATTATTTTTCAAAAATACTTTTAAATAGACAATCAAGATTGCATGCATCTTTATACCGTTAATAGTAAAAAAAAAAAAAAACACCTGTAAAATAATACATATTTGATAAATATTGTTTTTGAAAAATGCATAAATTTAATATTGTTGTTTCTTAAATCTACCCTAGCTATAATTTCATCAACAACAAAAACTACTTAACGAGGCCGAGTACAGAACAAGTACGCACGCTTTCGCGCAGCGTTTCATTTGTATTGTGACGTCATCTTTTTGCTTGGTTGACGCCATGGCGTGATAGTTTCAACTGCAGATATTCAGCGAAATTTGTTGAAAATGGCCCGTTTAATGCGTAAAATTAATGTTATATTGTGAAATAAACATAACTGTCTCGAAGTATAAGCTCGGGTCGAAAACGTGAAGAGGGTTCAGCAGGCCTAAACCTCTGTCACGTTTTCTTAACCCGCCTAAATATAGCTTAATTCATATATTTCAAGACAGTAACCATGTATTTTATATCAATGACCCTTAATATGTGATGTTATATATTTTTTTATTACTTAAATATGCCTGAATGCTTTACTAATACTATATAGATCAGCTTTTCCGCCTTTGTCAAATAAAAAATAGCCATTATCTGACAAATCTGGGAAATTGGGCATACAAAAATCAACTTTGATAAGACCCCTGGAACAAACCAGGAGGTAAAAGGTTTTTTTTATTTGACCATTTGATGCCTTTTAGCAATAACTTTAATAGATAGAACAGAAAAAGAAATCCCTAGGGCAGAAGTTTAAAAAAATGTGCAAAATTGATACATTTCAAGCGAAATCCCATAGGGTCCTATGTTAAAGATTAGCAAAATTTGAGATGACCCCCTAAACAAACGGTGTGGTAAATGTCTTATTTTTTAATCTTAAAATAATAATTATTTCAGTAGAAATTCATGTAAAAAATTTCATTAAAAAATCTAGGGCAGAACTAATTAGACCCGGCCTCGTTAAATGATATAGCATTTGGTGTCTTTTTTACTCTATCTGGTCAATTACATATGGAACCAGGTAACACAATAGTCTTCAATTACTTTTAATCATAGGTCACTGTATGAAATGGCAAAATCAATGCTCTCATTTTTTTTATTTGCCTTTGAATTCCTCTCAAAAGTTGTATATATAAATGTTTGTTTTTTTATTTGACCCTTTGCTAGCCAAGAGTGTTTCGGCCTACCTGCTCCCAATTTATTGAAAACTTTTACATGTATTAAGCCTTTGGCTTCATTTTATAAGGACAGGAACAATATTTTGACTGTTTTACGGTTAACTATGGTAAGATTTTGTATATTTTGCAACAAATTGATTTCACAAAGCCATCATTGTCTGGATTTTATACCTGTTAAATGTTCCAAAGAGGTCTAGAGAAATAGACTGATGAGGAAAAGCAGGGGAATTCATGCTTCCCATAATTTCAAAAAAGCAACAATATTAACAAATGAATTCAGAAGATAACAAAAGGAACAATTATGGTAAGTGTAACATACCGGTACAGGCTGTGCGCACTATATTACAGTGTCACCCAACCACAAGTTGTATAACACAAATAAAACCAAGAATTACTTAACAAATAATGCAGTATTTAGAGAAAGGTTTATGGAAATACTAATCAAAAGATTTGTGCTTTGGTAATATCTATTAAAATTCTAATGTAAATAAAATAATCATGTTTTTCAACCAAAAACTATATGCATCTATGTAATGAAAATACAGATTTTTACCGCTTCTTGTTCAAAAAAGGGTATCTGCATGTTTGAATATCTTTTCTGTCTTGATCTTGATCAACTATATCAATCAATAATGCAATGCTGACATAACTAATAAGTACAAGTATATGGCCTTTGGGGTAAACACTGTATTACTTATCTATGTGAAAGGTGCATCTATTGTGGGAGAAAAAAGACAAATGTTTCATTAAAATGATGTTTCCCCTTTTAATGGCTCCAAAACCACAAGGTTTTTAAAAAATAATGATGTTAACATGTGCATGTACTCTTACGTTTAAAAAGTTGTATGTTATCTTGTTAAAGTAGGAAATTGTCTAATTTGTATTACTGTGAGCAAAATGAGATTAAATACACTGTCAACTTTCTGCAGGTTGCAGTAGATGAAAGCTTTGTGCGTTGTTTTGGAACCAGGTCTAATCTTCTTTGGTGTTAACATTCCGGATCTGTAGATCAACCTTTCCTTCCCCATTATCTAAAACCTTAAAAAAGATTATGGGCTTACAAAATTACGACATTTTAATCCAATTTCAGAGATTTTTTTTTTTTAAATGCTTTCCACCCACCTGATGTACAAAGAAAGCACTGTATCATACCTGCATTAACTCATCTGGAGCACTTTTTTGATTACTTAAATTATCTGCCATTTTTCTGGATTCAACTAACAACATGTGTAACTTTGTTTCTGATGAAGTCTCAGTCTGAAAAAAAGAAATAAAGTGAGAGTTTAGATAGGCTTTGTAATTCTTAGACAAGAAAACATCGTTTTCACAGATAAAAAAAAGTTCACCTAAGATTTCTCTTGGTGCTTCAATGTTTTTTTAAATTCACTTTTATTATTATTGTATTTACAGGAAATTTTTTAAGCCATACATGTATATAAGTTTACCATGCGTATTTAGGGTTTTTTTTTTCTTTTTCCTTTCTCCACCTGTTCATACATGTATACACACTCACAATGTTCAATGTTTTGATTTACATAATTCTGTTGGGTTTTAAATTTTTTTTAAATTTATTTTTTTTATTTTTTTTTTAATAGGTGGAAGGGGGGGGGGTGTCTTTTATTAACAAAAATTGCTAAAAATCAATTGTACTGATGTTGAAGTGTTCAGAAGGGATAAATTCCTTGAAGCAGACTCATAAAAATGCCAAGACATGACAGCTTAATAAAGATCTGATGAAAAGACTTTCTGAATCTATATACATTTGAAACAAAAATTCATTCTTTCTAGTAATTTTAAGGGGTTTTTTCTATGTACTTTAATCATTGTTTCCTTGAAGAGATACATACAATTATAGTCTAGGTCAAAAGTGCATACACAGATCACTTGAGTACACACTTGAGTTGTCTCTGACAACTGGCATGATAAAGCAATGCTCCCTAATTTCAAAGTGCAAACATTTCTACTCTGCAACACTCTCAACCAGTTGACAGCATTTTAAAGTCCACATCACACAAAAAGGTCAATAAGACAAAAGTTGACACTACATCAACCGATAAAATAGGCATACGCTATAATATATATGTTTCATCTAGAGGAAAGTGAATATGTAGCAGCCATATCATAAACATAACAGTGATTCTTACTTAACATAACAATTTTGGCTTACCTCCCTAGAAGCTCTGTCCCAGTTTGAGGGTTTATTTCTTCCATCTTCATCATCCAGAAATACAGACAGTTGGTCATCAAAGGTCACTCTATTGTCATCAACGGTCAATGATAAAGCACCATTTCTTTGTTGTAGGTCATAGTCATTAGCTTTCTCAAACTGATAGTCAACAGTCCGCCGGCTAGGAGAAGTGCTGTGAGTTTTTTGTGAACTTTCAATACTGTAGTGTTTAAAATTGCTTTCGCATGCACCCTGATGAGTTTGTCTGCTCATTGGTTTAGGGCTCAATGAACGTGAGCGCTGAGCATGAAGAACTGGCGATATTGAGCGATTAAGCTGGTCAGTGTCCAATGAACTCACTACAGAGGATTTCTCCATTGTTCTCTTAGAAAAGACATTTTTCTGATCTGAAACTGTATTTTTCCACTTGACAGGAGACAGGGGCTTAGAATATCTATCCATCTCATCGGGTTTGATATCCCAGGAGAAGTCAATCAGATTTGGTCCTTCATCCTCTTCTGGCCAGTCTCCATAGCTGCAACCCTGAGACTTCTTAATGCTGTCAATCCATTCAGAACTTTTATTCACAAAACTGACCCCATCTCCTGTTGTTCTCTCCCTAATACTGTTTAAGTAATGGTCTGTCTTATTCTCTGTTGTTTCACTTTTAACAGGCGCATGAAACAAATTCTTGGAATGAGATGCCCCCTTAGAACTCTCTACCACTTCAACATCTTTTTCTGGAGAATATTTGAAGTCTGAAGAAAGCTTACTACAATTACTGCAGTTTTTTGTTGAGTTGCTGTAAAGAAGGAAAAGTTTAAAAGGTTTGAATTAAACATAAAAATCATTATAAACTTCTCGAGTACTTTTACCAACAATGTCCATTACAAAATAAACTGAAAACAATATTTTGTTTAACCTATTTCAACACCCTTGGTTATGTAAACTTTTGCTTATTACTTGACATATAATTCTAATAACCTCTTTAAATTAATAGTAATACTGTGTTCATCCAAGGTATAGTAAATAGATGAAATAATTTTCTAATACTTGTTTAAAATCTACCAGTATTTATTTGTTTTGTTTTAAACATGCTATAAAAATTGAAATTTAGTGCATCTGTAGGTATATCTAAGGTTTAGTGATCATCTTATTATAATTATATACAACAAATAAACAATAGATCTTTTTTTAATAAACCAGACCAGTTAATTAGATATTCCAAAGGCAAAAACAGAGTATCTAAGTATGGAATAAATCATTTAAAAGAAACTCTACTTTAAAAACTTTTAAATCTCAATGCATTTCATTTTCAAACTTCAAACAAAGTTGCACTTTACATCAATAATTCTTATTGTTTAAAAAAAAATTCACCAAGAAACAAACTTCTACTGGTAATAGAAGAAACTTGATGCAAGATTGATGTTTTTGCATGCAATTTGATGTAATGCATTCAAATCATCTTGAAATCAAGAAATTCAAAAACATAAAATACAGAATCTTAATGCTTGTAATGACTGCACCACTAGGTCCTATTTTCCTGCTGAACCCTACCTAATTTCCTCAAGGCTGCTCTGCTGTTTGTGGATGGTCTCCCTTGTACTGTCCAGGTTTAGTTGTAACAACCCAACCTGTCTTTGTTGTCTCTCATACAGCTGAAATCAAACTCACACAATGATAACTCAAGAACAATAAAATGCTCTGTTATTAACTACCACTTAGAAATTTCTAATTGTATATCCTTAACTTAATTGCAAAACAGATTCAAAGCAGCATTATAACACTGTTTTTTCTTTTCAATAAAGAACACAGCAATAAATTGTATTTTTATTGAAATACAAGTAATAAACGTATTTATGATCTTACATGTATATATATTTACATCTTTCTAAAAGTTTTGTTAAAATTTCAGCATAAAAGTGCATGACATACAATACTATATATTGTATCATTGATCACCACTTTGCTACATAGATAGAACCATATTAACAAGACCTTGGACTTTCGGTTGGACGTAGCTATCTATTTCTTGAATCAAAACAAGTTAAAAATGATGCAGTTTCAAGTTTAATATGCATAGTCTTAGCCCAAAAGCCATACAAATCTTGTTGATTTCAAAGAGCCATGGCTGAGTGGCCAGCAATGAAATAGACAGGCCTATGTCCCATTGCTGTTTGACATAAAATGGTTCTAAAAGATTGTTTGATGGGCCGGCTGTACCCATTTGACTTCTGACACGTTTATGCTATAACCCTGTTAAAGATTTGTAGAAGTTTTGTAGTTATGTATGGAATTCATTACTTCAGTAGAATATTTAGTTTTATAGTTTCTTGCTAACTTAAAATGATTTATTTTCAGCAGTTCATAAATAAATTGTTTTGGAATTTTCTGTTTATAAGAATTATTCCTGATGAATAAATTCATTCTTCTAACTTTCTATTCTTTTCATCATAACAGAAACTAACAACCATTATGACTGACATGTGGTTGGTAAAGTATGAAAGGTAGTGAATTATTTGCCTTCCTTTTTTTAGAAGTTATACAACAAAATTGGTTAACTAATGTACGTAAACATCTCTCAGATAAAAGCTTCAACTTTTATTTTGGGATCTGATTCAACAAAGACAACACAAAAAATATAAGGATACATCAGAAACATTAATAAAAAAAGAAATATGCTTAAAATTCACAAGAAAATTTAAATAATTGCATGAATAAGAATTAGACATATAAAAAGTTTATGTCACATAACATATTAAATATTCTTGAAACTCTGACTTACTTCCCTTAGTTGTCTAAGCTGATGATCTGTTCTGGATTGCTTTCCTCTCAGAGATTCAATCAAATTGTCCTTGCATTTCTCTCTTTGGCCTATTGAATAATTTAAAAAATTAATTAAAGACCTCTCCATTATTTATTTTCAATGAAACAGATTTTACTCTCAGTTTCAAAGGGTACATTATAATAATTTCATGATTAGATGATCAAGAAATTATTCCCAGGGATAATTGTTTGCCAGGGGAGGTCCCAGGCATATTTTTTACTATGTAAATTGAATAAGTTTTAATTCTGAATATGCACATGATTATATAAATATGTATGATAATATGTACTCTCACCTTTGAACAAATTTCAGTAGAAAAAGTATTAATGTGTATTTATATACACATGAAAAATTGTCCCTGATCTTTTGCTCCATTTTTACAAACAAGGCTTGAGTTTGAATCTTTAACTTCCAAGATTAAATTCCTTATGCTAATTCACAGGATTTTGGATACAAACAAAACCATTCATTACAACCTTGGTATATGGTTTTTCGGGGGAGTTTTTGTTGGTTTTTTTGCCAAATTTACAATCTAAAAATTCTGATCTGAACTTTTGGTGAAGAATAATAATTTCATTACTTTATCACATACAAAAAATAATTCAAGTTAAAAAAAATTATTCTTTGATGTATAAATGTATTTTATTCATAATTGACTTTCCTATATTTAAATATAGAACAAATTATATACTGGTATATTAAGATAGTCAATGGAATTAAATTACTTTTCTAATCTCCCGTTGAGACCGCATATTCCTGTATCCAGTGAACATGATTTATTTACTGTTCACAGAAATCAATTTTGAAATTTAAAAACATGACTTCTTTACACTTACAGAGATATATTTTTTCCATTTTTAAAGGGTTTTTTTTTCAGACTCATTTGCCCCTATAGATGCAAAGTATTTAAATTGTGAGTCTATATATTTTACTCATTTCACTGAAGAAAAAACCATTAAAACATTTCTTTATACATGTAAAATGTTCACATACCGTATATCACTTGTAAACTTGCATTCTTTCTTTTTATACGAATAAAATATGAATAAATATATGTGAATAAAACAAGTTGGATGATTTTTTTTTAAATCATTATTTAACTGAATGTGTACCAAAACAAACATTCTGCTGAAAGGATGAAAGTATAACATATCATCTGTCTCAAGGCTTTTTCAACAAGTACATTTTCCTTTGATTCTTAAATAAAGAAATATGGGAGTAAAAATCACGGTTCTTTAATTGGAGAATGCAAAATGATTGACAGTTTGGACTTACTGAACTCTTCCTGCACTAGGCTTAGCTGTTGGCGAATGTTTGTTGCAGACGCCACATGCTCCTGAAGGTCAAGTTCTTTCTTCTCCAACAAACCTTCAAAGAGATTAAAAAGCAGTTTTAATCATTTTAGTACTAGCTGTTTTAATGACAGCTAGGGTGTTTCTAACATACACACCTTTAAAATAACTAAATTTATATTTATACACAACAAGATTCAGGGAACTTGATGACTTAAACTGTCTGTTTCTTGCAAGAAAAACAAGAGGCCCAGGGGCCACATCGCTCACCTGAGCAACAATTGCCTTAATTCTGATCAAATTAGCATTACAATATCAAAATATCTTGACAACTAAGTACAGTAGATCTTGCTAAAAAAAATTTGAAAATCTGCCAATTTTTATCCACCTCTTTTTTATGGTAAATACCAATCAAGGTTGTTGTTGTACCTGTAAGAAGTTTTTCTCTATTTTTATATAACCCCACCCCTCCCCACAATTTCGTGGCCTCACTTTTCTCTAGGGAATCATGGTTTCATCAAACTTAAATCTGCATAACTTGTGCTTTCACACTAAGTACTGAGTTTTGGACCAAGAACTTTCCCAGTATATTTTTTAAAGATTTTCTCTATATATTCCTATGTAAAAATTCAAACCGCCATCACGGCCCCGTCCTACCACTAGGGACTGTGATTTTGCAAACTTGAATTTACACTACTCGAGGATGCCTTTACACAAGTTTAAGTTTTTCTGGCCAAATACTCTTTAAAAAGAAGATTTTTAAAGATTTTCTCTTTATATTCCTATGTAAAAATTCATCAACCATTGGGGACTCACCCTACCCCTGGACTATTATTTAAACAAACTTGAATCTATACAATCTGGGGTACTTCCACTCAAATTTGGGCTTTCCTGGCCTGATAGTTTTGAGAAGATTTTTAAAGATTTTCTCTATATATAAAAATTTATCCCCCATTGTGGCCCCGCCCTACCCCCAGGGACCATGAATTGAAGAAATTTGAAACTACATTATCTGAGGATGGTTACACGCCAATTTGAGCTTTCTTGGCCAAATAGTTTTTAAAAGAAATTTTTTAAAAGATTTTCTCTATATATTCCTGTATAAAAATTTATCCCCCAATTGTGGCCCTGCCCTACCCCTGGGGACCATGATTTGAAAAAACTTGAATCTACACTATCTGAGGATGCTTCCACTCAAATTTGAGCTTTCCTGGCCTAATAGTTTATGAGAAGAAGACTTTTAAAGATTTCCTCTATATATTCTATATGTAAAACTTGATCCTCCCATTGGGGCCCCACCATACCACCAGGGATTATGATTTGAACAAACTTGAATTTACACTACCTGAGGATGCTTCCACTTTAATTTGAGCGTTTCTAGCCTAATAGTTTTTGAGAAGAAGATTTTTAAAGATTTTCTCTATATATTCCTATGTAAAACTTGATCCCCCAATTGTGGCCCCACCCTACCCCCGGGGACCATGATTTGAACAAACTTGAATCTACACTACCTGAGGATGCCTCCACACAAGTTTAAGCTTTTCAGGCCATATAGTTTTTGAGAAGAAGATTTTTGAAAAATACCAACAAATTCTCAATAATTTTCAATTATCTCCCCTTTAAAGAGGGCGTGGCCCTTCATTTGAACAAACTTGAATCCCCTTCACCTAGTGGTGCTTTGTGCCAAATTTGGTTGAAATCTGCCCAGTGGTTCTTGAGAAGAAAATGAAAATGTGAAAAGTTTACAACGACGACAATGACGACGACGACAACGGACAAATTGTGATCAGAAAAGCTCACTTGAGCCTTTGGCTCAGGTGAGCTAAAAAGCTTAAAAGCAATATTTACTGCCAAAGGTTCAGGAAATATTATTTGTCTAGTCCTCTTGTAATTATAGTATTCGAATCAGACATCATTTAATTGTTGTAACGGCTAGTACAATCCCACATTCATATTTTGTCTTTTTTTATTTTACCCTAGCTCTAACATTAAATCAATATCAAGTTATCAGTGCACTTACATGTACAGTGTTTCATTTCTCAAAATTTTAAGTTTTATACATGCATATATATTTTAGTACTAAAATATCAGAATACTGGATGCAAGGAAATATTTGCTTCTGTTTTATTTTAACCCCTTTTGCCCTTGTTGTAATTCAGATTATTGATCTTTCTTTAACATGGAATTGGTCACGATTTTGGTCAAATTTTATTATTCTGTATTTATTATTTACAATGATTTACTTAGGAATGCATTTTGATGATAAAATGAAATTTGAGAGTCAGTTGTAGAGATATAAGCAAGATACAGGACTCACAATTCTCTCTCATGTAAACAAGGCTTTTGCCCTAGTGTTTTTGTTTACACAAGTTCAATATAAAAGTTAAAAATCTTTTTCAAGCAGATTTGTCTTTCTTCTTATTCATTTTAAGCATAAATAAACAGTTCCTAACATTTAACACATTCATTTTAGTTCTAAAACCGGAATTTTACCTTCAACATTCAAAATGTAAACAAAAGCAATGTTTACATAGCAAAGAATTGCAAGCTCTGTAACTCGCTTATAACTCAACGAATGACACTTGCATTTCGATTGACCATTATAAATGCCTTACTGAAACATTGTAAACATTAAAATAAAAAAAAAACTCTTGACCAATTGAAAGAAAGAAGAAAATTTTTAAAGATATTTCTTCATATATTTCTATGTGAAAATTCTTCCTCCCTTTGTGGCCCCACTCTACCCCCAGGGATCATGATTTGAACAAATATGAATTGAAACTACTTAATGCTTCCACACAAGTTACAGCTTTTCTGGGCATTTCTTATTTGAGAGGATTTTTAAAAAATACCAACAAATTTTCAATAATTCTAAATTATCTCCCCATTTAAATGAGACCAGACACTTCATTGAACAAACTTGAAAGCCCTTCTCCCAAGTATGCTTTGTGCCAAGTTTTAATTGGCTTAGGTAAGCTAAACACCAAAGCAATTTATACACATACTTATGTAAATATCTTTCATCACCAGTAGGAATTAACAACAGCTGGAAACTATATACTGTAGTAAAGGAGAATAATGTGGAATCTTTTAAATTCATGCATATGGGAGCCAATTTTAGTGGAGTGCCAGATTTTTACAAGTTAGCTGGGACATTATTTCTTGGATTCACTCCCAGGAATAATAAATAAGGGGAACATTTCACACTGCTTATTTGTTAAGGATGTAAATTTGTGGGTTGGGGTACTAAGTAAAATTGAGCTACCACAAACATTAATGAATCCACAGTATAGCAATATTCTTCAATGTAAAATGTTTGTTTGTATTTTCTACAAATATCTGGAAATGACAGATACAAATGAAGAGTTTATAGAAACTTTCGGAGTTTATAGAAACTTAAGGAGAGGTAACTCTTTTTTGGTCAACAAACCAAACCCCAAATTAAATCGTATCACAATTACCTAACAGTATGTATTTCTACAGTTATCTATTCAAATATAAATACATGTACCTAGTATTTAATATATTCCTTATTATTTTTATAAAATTTTTGTGAAGAAAAGATTGTAGAATTGCCAAGATTTGTGACATTTTGACTACACTCAGAAGATTTGATAGAGTTCACAGTCCCGTAATGCTTACCTTTAGTTTTTTCAAGTTCTTCTTTGACCTGGTGATATCTCTCTTTCCAGAGTGTGGACTGTTTTGTTGCGTCTGTTTCTCTATCTATACACTGCTTGTTTCGTAGATCTAACTGTTTCAGACGCTCTCCTAGCTCTCTCATCTGGGTTGTAGCAGAAACCATATCTTTTTCCTAAAAGATTTATATAAAAGTCTTATACAACATTGTTAACTCATTAAAAAATACAGATTAACAATATCTGGATAACAAGTCATTAAAAAAAAATCACAGATTAAAAGTAGCTTTTATCTCATAGAAATTACTTCATTATTTTCTAAGAGCTTCATGATCATAAATTTTTACTAATGAAACTCCTTTACAATCTGTATTCTCAACCAAAAGGTACATGTACTAGCGAAAGTAAAAAAAAACCATCAACATTGAAGTTGACTTGCAATATTATTTTAAATGTGTGAACATTAAAAACTGTTGTCTTTTGAAATAATTTTCATATGAACATATTCTTACAAAAATTTTAATTAGCATCATAAACATGCATTGTTTTAAAGAAGAGTACCTTCAGCCTGAGTGCAGTGCACAGTTCTTGCTCACGTCCCTCTAATTTTCCAATGGTAGAAGACATTTCTTTAATTTTCTCCACTTGACTCTTGTATTTTTCCTGGTGTAAGTATGTGATACGCATAAGTAAATCAGCCCCTCAGAGTTTTTTTGATTTATCAAAACTATAGCAATACATGTAGATCTTTTGGCTTTTTTTAACATAATACCAGTTTTTATCTATAAATCTGGTTAATTTATTTTTGCCCTAGCTCTTTCACCTCTAATTCCTTAATATGGATGCTCCTGTAGTCATTTTCCTGACACAGCTTTGTTAGTTGTTCCTGTGTTGTTTCTAATGTCGTGTTTTGACATGTACTCTCATTGCGTAGGGTTTTCAGTTTTGTTATTGCCATTCGCAGCTGTTTTGTACGGTGTTGTGTTTCATCTCAAATTTAAAATTTAAAAAAAAAATCATTTTAAATTTCAGAAATTATATTATTTTTCTGTTCTAACAACACATGCCAGAACACACAAAAACTGATGTTTGACAATATTTACACAAAAAAAGCCTTTCATTGCTGCAACAATTCTTTAAAAACTTTTCTCACCTTCTGCCTTTGCCAGCTTCTGCTCCAGTACAAGGATCCTGTGTCTATCTTGTTCCCAGGCCACGAGCTGCTGCTGATGTGCCAGCATCATTTCATTCAGTTCCCTGTCCCTGTCCTGTAACTCACTAACTAACAGCTGTATTTCATTTCTCTGCTTGTAGACTGTGCTATTGTGATTCTCTCCAGATCTCTAATGATGAAAACAAGTTTATAATGGTTGTATTTGTCACTTTTTGAATAATAGAATTTTTTTCCCCTTAGTATCAATTATTAATGATTTTCCTGGTTTTAGAAGTAAATTTTGAAAACCCAATATGAATATCAACTACAGTGTTCAAGCCAAAAACTCACTGTAAAGGATTTGCTATGTGAACTGTCTTTTCTTTGATTGGAGGTTGAAAGTAGGTGCTGTTTTGTTTCCAAAGTGCTAGAGGTTTCCTTTGTTGTTGAGGAATATGGGATTCCATCAGAATTTGCTACACCCTTCGGTGAATATCTTGCTCTTGCTTCTACTTCACTAGTTCCACTGCTTCTAGGTACAGAGGAGTTGTGTCCCTTTTGTCCACCTCTCTCCTCATGTCGTAGCTGATCCACTCTTCTAGGGGATCCTGTTGGGGAAGTGTCTCGATACAAATTTTTACCATAAGATGAACCAGCATTTTCTCCCATGGTGCCGAGTGCTGGTTGTGGAACTGTCTGAGAAACTCTTTCAGAATATGGTATAGTGTTTATATCCCTGATTGTTGAGGGCATTGCTTGGGCTTTCTTAAGAGCTCTGGACTCACTTGACAGTTCAGCTCTATGACCCAAATAATGTGGTTCTAGACCCTGAGGGAAGTTGTTCTTTGGAGCACAGGGGCCTCTCCCATTCTCAGCCTCTATGGCTAGTCTGCTGCTTTGTGCTCTCTTGCGTGTGGAAAATGGTGGAATGGATGACTACATAAAGTAAACAGATAATGAGAGTTGACATTAAAAAGATGCTTGAGTTTCTGATAGACAACTTCTATGTAGTTTTCATATAATGAGAGTGATATGATAATAAAACATACCAGTACATGTTAATTGATATATTCTCATGGAATAGTACAAGTTTCCTTGGACAAATCTTAGAACCATTTTAACAAGAGCTTGGACTTTGGGTAGTTGTGTCAAACAGCAATGTGACGTAGGGCTGTCTATTTCATTGCTGGCCACTGAGCCATGGCTCTCTGAAATCAACAAGATTTGTCTGGCTTTTGAGCGAAGACTATGCAATCGTTGTATATTTCACTTGACACCAGCGACATTTTTAACTTGTTTTGATGCAAGAAACAGACAGTTACATCCTACTGAAAGTCCAAGGCCTTGTTAAAATGGTTCTAACACATCTTTCAGATTGACATGTTCTTACTACTTCAATCAATATGTAAAAAGTTTGATGTACAAGTAGTTTAAGTTTATTCCTAAATCCCACTATCAACAAATTCATTACAATAAAATCATACAAACATATTTATAAGGAAATTTCAAATTTCTTTATTCTAAGTTACATTAAACGAAATGAGAATTATAAGTTATCTACAGAATGTCCGTTGCCTATCTTTTCAATTAGTAAAATTTTTCAAAGAAAACTGAAATGTAGACATACGTGGAAGCTACATGTAACATAAATTACCAGATAACTTTACAGTTCTAAGATGAAATTATCAACATTGAATTCCAGAGAGAGTTTTCTCTCTTGTCAAAGGGCCATTGTACCTTCAGGTATTCAATGTATAATGAAGAGATATTTAACAATCTTGAACCATTTTAAACATGTTAAATATGTATTGCTAAAAAACAATGAAAGTTAAATGAACCAAGATAATATGACTCACAACATATAAGGAGCCGGTCATTTTGCACCTTAAATTTTTTTTAAAGAGTTATCTCCCCTTGATGAAAAAAAGAAAAATTTGATTTCGTCAAAATATCTGCGGTAAATGATTCATTTTATTTCATATTTTAATAAAGAGAAAGTTTATGCATGTGTAAACCAAGAGAATTTCACAAAATTTAAGTTACTTTATAAATAGCTTAATAAAACACATGTTGCCCATACACTTCAATGCAAAATTCACGGTATCAAGTATTTAGTTGGACCATAATCAAAATTTTGAAAATTCCTTTGGTGGAGTATTTTTATTTGATATCACCTTTACAATGATATCATGATTAAGAATATCGGACCATTCATTTATTAGGTACAAAATGTGGTCGTTATACATCGAATTCCTTAAGAAACAATTTTCCATTATATTCATTCAAAATTGATTTACCTTGATAGGTGTGCTATGTACTGGGATGTCCTCATTTGGTATGGATAAAAATTCTGCTTGAACAAAAAGACATCGTTTATTTTTTTAAATAAAGAATTAGAGAGAGAGAGAGAGAGACAGACAGACAGATAGAGAGACAGAGAGAGAATAAATTGACTCTAATAATTATACCTGAATCATTCATCCTCTCATGTCACCTTTTACATTATCCGTTGTTCATATCAGCTCTGAAAGTAGAATATATTAAGAAACAAATTATATTTCTGATGATAATTTGTTGAAATGTAACTTCCTAGAACTAAATTAAAATCTAAATAATGTAAGAAGATTAAGATGGAACAAATCAGCAAATCAAATTTTTGGCGAAAATCATCTTTTAAGCCATGTGTTATTAAAATTAGTCAACTCCCTAAATTTCAGGGATTACCGGCCGGTATATCATATATAACCAAGAAGAAATTGCTTGCAAAGATAAAAAGAAATTAATTGCAAGAAAATATTAACTGATTTTATTATCTTGTATGTATCTTTTCTGGGTGTTTTTTTTTCTGAATACGACAAAGAGCACACGGCAGGTGTGACCGGTCAGCAGAGGATGCTCACTCCTCCTAGGCACCTGATCCTACCTCTATCTATTTGGAGGTCCGTGTTGCTCTGCTTTGAATTTGTATTTCGTTTCATGGATTTTTGAGATGGTTCACGGTTTGTTATTGTCATTTTTTCATGTACATGTATAATGTTTGTAATATGTTTTATCATTTTCATGTGATCTGAAAATTAAAACTTTTAAAAGTTCTTAAGGTGGTATGGGGCACTTCCATGTTGTGATGTATTGTTTATCGAAATAGACAATAAAACCAAGTATATAAGTAGTTTCTTTCCCAATATTGTCACCTAGCGCAGTGGGTTAGTGGGCTTACTATGAATCTGTAAGTCATGAGTTCGAATCCTCCTGGCGGTTTTATAATTTTAACCTCTCCAAATATTTAAGAAAGCTATTTTTTGGTTAAGTATTGTAAATTTTGAAAATTCTAAACCGCTGAATGTATTTCAATTATAATGTACTTTAACCCACCTATTGCCATATACCACCTTAATATTTTGGCTCATATTTAAATATAATTAAAATAAAGGGCGTCCTGAGTCCACTCGTGTCCGTGGGACCACGGACACGAGTGGACTCAGGACCCCTGACATTGTGAGGATGACGGCAAATGTACAATTCCACAATTGTGATAAAATTGTATATGCTACTTTTGGGTTTATATTCATTAAGACTCAATTTTCGAATCAATCCTGTAGGCTAGTTCATTGTAAAAATAAGACAGGTCCAGTACAAACACTAGATTTAGCTACGTAGCTTGATTTACCTACATAGCTTTATTTACCCACCTGAAGTAGGTTTATTTAGCTACTCAATCATACTTTTGTCTTAAACGGGCATTTGTACTAAAGGGTCTCACTAAAAAGCGCCCGGGAGCGCCCGGTATAATAAAATAGCGCCCGGGAGCGCCCGAGGAGCAAAAATAGGCGCCCGGGAGATTATTTATGTTAGTTTAATAGAAATATGTTAAGAAATTACTAATATTTCACATTTGCTTACATTACATGTATGTAACCGAGTGAGCGAAAGAAGAACGATAATTCCAGTATAAAAATATACCCCAATGTCTCATGGAAATTTTACATGAATAAAAAAAGTTACAAACAATTTTAATCGAGGGATGAGGTTGTTTTCCGGTATCTCTTTACATTTTTTTAAACAAGATTTTAATTTAGATACCGTTGCCCAGCTCTTGCCACGTGGAGGCCGCCTCGTTAAGAGCCATAATTTTGAATAAAAAATAGTAAAAAATATTAAAGCCAAAGATTGCATTGAATTAATAAAATATTTTCTAAATACCAGTTAAAAAAATATAATTTTACAAAAATTAAAATAAAACCAAATAATTTTAAAGAAATAAAGATGATTTAAAAATTAGGACTAAAAAATAGAGAATAAAACGTTGATCTATGAAAAATTAGGAAAAAATAAGGCTTGCTATTATATGAATTGAAAAAATTCGTTATATTTTATATAATTAACTTAATCATTGAAAAAAATATTTAAAAACACTTAATTTGAAAAAAAAATGTTTATTAGACATACTATGTACAAACTTCATTGAATTTGTAGTAAGTTGCGTTATTTTAATGTGAATACATTTATTTACAAACATTTCATTATATACAATAAATGGAGTTTGTAATAAGTTGCGTTATTTAAACAATAAAATGCTTTCTTTGGTGATTCATTCGGGATATGAAGGTAGTGACATTGCAGAAAAAATACATAACCCGCGTTAGCGGGTTATGTAAATTTTTTCTGCAATTATCACTACCTTCATAACCCGAATGAATCATCAAAGAAAGCATTTTATTGTTTATATTAACATTTTCTTTAAGCTAATTGATAAATTGATTAGGAAAAGTAAGTAAAATTCACTAAATTACTGTTAATGTACGTAAGTAAGTTAGCTAAAAGAAACAGGCAAATCGTCTCCTGTCAGACTTTGAGTCTGACATCGTCATGTTTATTTCGTGCAGTCCGTGATTTTTCCTAGGTCGCTATAGGTTTGGACCAATCGATAAACAGGACGTGTCGATATCTGTCCTGTCATTTTCTTGTCAGTTTCAGCCGCAGTAGATATCGACCAATCGATAAATTGGGCGTGTAGATTTCAGTCTGGCTGTTTCTATAGAGCTATGAATTAACTATAAGTTTCCGTAAGAAATAGAGTGAATCATACTTGGTAGATGTAAATATTTTAATATAAATATCTACAACAAGGGAATTTGAAATTTTAAACATCTCAAATTCTTGCAGGTTCAAACTCTCGCATTGAGGATGATACCAAACGTTGCAAATGTCGCAACAAATGCAAGCTTTCTGGCAATTTTTCCTGCATATTCCGCACGGACAAATAAGTGGCTTTTGAAGAAGCCTTAATTTTACGTCTTTTTAGAGCAGGCATTCTGCTGTCAATAATTTGATAAAGTAATTGATCGTATGATATGCAAATAGGAAATGATTTTGTGTTTGCAGACTTGATTATTTATGAAAAAATTTCGAGAATTAACAAACTGACAACACATCCTTGTACATAGACGATGGGGATAAATTTGACAATTTTATAACTAACAAGGTTGACAGGTAATTTTTGAAATATCGTGACATGCTATATGAGACGATGGAGAGGGGATTTTATATGACAGCTTTGTGTATTTCTTTATCCTGTATCCTGCTAGTCCGCACCACAGGTAACTAACGGACTCAGCTGTGATACCGCTACCTGTCAGGTAAATAATTGGATTGACACGCGATTTTTCAATTTAGAGTTGTCTTTCTTGTTTGCTGCATTATTAAAATTCCCCGGATTTTTATTCTAGTGTATGCATAAATATTAACAATAAATTTTTTTAAGACCAATCTTAGAAGAATCTAGGATCCCGGGCGCCTATTTTTGCTTCTCGGGCGCTCCCGGGCGCTTTTTAGTGCGACCGGTACTAAAAGTCGCACAAAGGTGCAGCAGTAATTTTCAACTTTGAACTGATCTGAAAACAATTCATAAAAAAATCACTCTTAAAACTGTTGCTTTTTTGCGCAAATGAAGTCAAAGTTTTAAAAGTTTTGGGGCTATGTATAACTGTTTATGTGTTACCAAACAGCTATTTTCTAAATGAGACAACAAAGAAAAACAGTTCTGGTTAACATGATGATTGATTGGTAATAATTCAGCACAATATGAAGCAATCACACTTATCCATGCCTCATCGCACACAAGGTGTCATACAGTTAATCAAACAATAGAAATGCATGTTTTCCTTAAAACTGCTAAAACGCAGCGATGTTTTAACTATTTTTCCTGTGGGTTGCTTTTATAAACCTACACAGAACAAATATAGATTGACAATTACTTGCGACTTTTTGTCTGTTTTACATAAAATGCAAAATTGCATAAAGGTAGCTAAATAAACCTACTTCAGGTAGGTAAATAAAGCTATGTAGGTAAATCAAGCTACGTAGCTAAATCTAGTGATTGTACTGGACCTGTAAGATGCGCGGACATGTGTATACAAGTTTAAATATCCATCAGGTCTAAAGAAATAAAATTAAAAATATAAATAATATATCAAATGATATATGCATTAGTCCTTACATTACTTCAGAGAATCTGCAACTGTGCATCCCTTGGGGTATCTTTTTAAGATAAAAATGCAAAATAGTTGCATCGGCTTCTGTAACAACGGTTTCACGCGGAACATACTAAAGACCTGAAATACTAATGACCTGAAAGACCTGAAAGACCTGAAATTTTATATAAATGATACTTTTATAAGATTTTAGTCAAATGAATTTATTTTGTGGGGGTTTAAATCATATTTCCAGGTATAATTTTGTTTAAAAAAATATCATAATGATCAGTTATTTAAGCAGAAATATGAAAGACCTGAAAATTTCAAATGACCTGAAATTTTATATAATTGATATAGATGATACTTTTATAAGATTTTGGTCAAATGAAATTACTTTGTGGGGGTTTAAATCATATTTCCAGGTATAATTTTGTTTAAAAAAATATCATAATGATCAGTTATTCAAGCAGAAATGTGAAAGACCTGAAAATTTGAATTGACCTGAAAATTTAAATGACCTGAAATTTTATATAATTGATATAAATGATACTTTTATAAGATTTTGGTCTAATGAAATTACTTTGTGGGGGTTTACATCATATTTCCAATTGTGTTGAAAAATATTATAATGAGCTGTTATTTACGCAGAAATATGAAAGACCTGAAAATTTGAATTGACCTGAAATTTTATATAATTGATATAAATGATACTTTTATAAGATTTTGGTCAAATGAAATTACTTTGTGGGGGTTTAAATCATATTTCCAGGTATTAATTTGTTTAAAAAAATATCATAATGATCAGTTATTCAAGCAGAAATATGAAAGACCTGAAAATTTGAATTGACCTGAAAATTTCAAATGACCTGAAATTTTTATAATTGATATAAATGATACTTTTATAAGATTTTGGTCAAATGAAATCACTTTGTGGGGGTTTAAATCATATTTCCAGGTATAATTTTGTTTAAAAAAATATCATAATGATCGGTTATTCAAGCAGAAATGTGAAAGACCTGAAAATTTGAATTGACCTGAAAATTTCAAATGACCTGAAATTTTAAATGATTGATACATTTCTTTGTTCTGTGTCAATTTTAATGTCTATTGTTGAGTTTTTATCATATTTCCAGGTATATATGTGTTAAAATATATCAAACCGAAACATGGGCTGTTAGATGACCTACACAACTACACCATCACAAAATTTCAGGTCAGCCCAAATTTTCAGGTCAATTCAAATATTCAGGTTTTTCATATTCCTGTGTAAATAATATATTTTAACACTTATATACCTGGAAATATAATAAAAACTCACAAATAAACATTAAAACTGATACAGAACATATAGAAATGTGTCAATTATATATAATATCAGGTCAGCCCAGATTTTCAGGTCTTTTGTATTCCTGCGTAAATAATTGATCAGTATGATATATTTTAACACTTAATTTATATACCTGGAAATATGATTAAAAACTCACAAATAGACATTAAAACTGACACAGAACTTAGAAATGTATCAATTATATATAATTTCAGGTCAGCTCAAATTTTCAGGTCAATTTAAATTTTAAGGTCTTTCGTACTCCTGCATAAATAATTGATCAGTATGATATATTTTAACACTTATATACCTGGAAATATGATAAAAATTTACAAATAGACATTAATATTGATACAGAACATAGAAATGTATCAATTATATACAATTTCAGGTCATTTGAAATTTTCAGGTCAATTCAAATTCTCAGGTCTTTCATATTTCTGCATGAATAACTGGTCATTATGATATTTTTTAAACAAAATTATACCTGGAAATATGATTTAAACCCCCACAAGTAATTTTATTTGATAAAAATCTTAGAAAAGTATCATTTATATAAAATTTCAGGTCTTTCAGGTCTTTCAGGTCATTAGTATTTCAGGTCTTTAGTACGTCCCGTTTCACGCTTTGTTTACAAATCCCCACTTCCGGTAATGGTTAAGTAATACCAATAAAGTTCCGTTTTATAAACTCACAAATTACTTGAATAAAAGACAACTCATACTATATCTATCAATATTAAGTACCAACAATAGAAAATATTAACTCATATGTTAATGAAATAATGTGTAATTAAAAAAATTTGCGTGTCATTCATGTAAGACTTAGCCATCAAAATTATTCGGAACTTTTCGGCAAATATCCATTGGGAATATAAAATCCAACGTGAGTTAAAAAAAACAATATTTTATAAATTTATTTATTATATAATACAAATCGTTTAGTATGCTATAAGACAAGGTAAGATTTTCTTATTGGTACCGCAAAGCCAGTTACATGTGATGTGAATTGCAACGATTCCTTGTTGGTTCGAATTTCCTTGCAGATATAACCAGAAATTAGATAATAGTGTGACTTAAATCCCTTTCCATGTAACCAGTAACCTTTTTTACAACGTTCGATAAGTATTATACAAACTAATTTGTATTTGTGATAGGTTGTAGGGTTTATCGGTAACACTGGTTACACAATAGGGATATAGTAAGAGTTAAATTAAACCGTTGAAAGATTTGGGTTTTAGGGCTAGGGTTATATGGTTAGGTTTAGGGTAACTATTATTACCATAGGGTAAGATCCACTTTGAGTAAGGAACATGACTGTCACCACTGTTACCCCATGTCATTAAAAGAATATACAGTCAAACTTTGTTAATCTATATATCCAACTAGATGGGACTGTTTAAAAACTTTGAGGTATCAGAGTATTCGTGATATCGAGGGTAAAATACTTAAAAGATAAGTTGTTGGGACTTACAAATCACTTCGCCATATGATTATCCATTGTATTCGATTTATCAGTGTTTCAGATATCGAAGTTCAACTGTACATGTAACCATTGTAGCCAAATAAAATATAAGGCTCCCTGCCACACCTGAAAAATTTTGTCTCACCTCTGTTACCCATTGTCACCAAGAGAACTTAGCAATAACCATTGTAACTATTGTTACCAAATATTAACAGACTCGTTGCATAAAAGGTATATGTCATAACTGTTATTCTTTTTCATCAAGAGAATATAGCCGTAAACATTGTAACAAATGAAATGAGACCCCTGCTAAACAGAGAAAGGCCTGTCCTTTATCACCAAGAAAATATAACTGTAATTGATGTAACTGGATGAAGTAAAACCATCCAGTTGGATAGAAAAAAGTTAATTATTTGATGAATTCTACTTTATATATTCTATCATCTGATATTGTCTTGATGTGCAAATGTGTATTAGGTAATTTTAATGTGATATAATCACATAACATATTTTTTTAGTCAATTTGATAGACAATTAGACATGCAATTAAGTATCATTTTATGTGATTTTTCTACATTGATAAGTGTATACATATTTTAGTAAAAAGGTTTTACCAGTATATAGGAATCCCATAGGCCGTAAGTTATTATTACTGGTCCAAATCATAAGGCCTTGCGGTGATGTTCCTAAGTTGTGTTTGGACTAGGTCACGTAGGTGTATGGTGTCTGACACTTCTTTCCAGTTAGGAAAAATAGAAACTTACTGGTACATTGGTTCAGTGTTCAGTTTGGCCAATACAGTAGGATGTGAGTAGTTTTAGTCTAACATTTATTAAATCGATGGGCTGCCTGCAACAAATTGAGGAATTCTGGGTTAGAGTGAATTATATTTTTGCTTTTTATATTACAGAAAATGGCAGAAGTTCAAGAAAGAAACTTTTTTGAAATAGAAGGACCAAAACCAGATGTAAATTATCCAATAAAAGTCAGATATTGTGGAGGTACAAATTTTACAATACAACGAATTCTACGTATCAAATTAACTATCGAAGGGATGCATTTCTTTTATTTTGTCATTGTGCATAGTGCATACTTGTGTTATATTTACATGTCGCTTGATTTATGATATACATGTATAAATATAAAACAGCATATATGTATATACTAGTAGATGTGATAGTTTGGTAAGCATGTTAAATAAGCCTTGATTTGTGAATCTTTGTAATATATTTTAAAATATACCTTTGTTGTAAATGAATTTAATCAATGATTTTTTTTTTCAGAATGTACTATGCCTTTGGAGGTATGTTGATTATTCAAGAGAATTTTTCCTTTTCTCTTTTGTTGAAGAAAAAAAAACCAAAATATTTATTTTAGTAAATTGTGTTGCGTTTTAATCCTGGAATTATATGATAGTCTTTGTGTTTTCTTTTAGTATTGTGAATACTACCCAAATTATGAAAAGTGCAAGCAGTGGTTAGAGAAAAATTTACCTGATGAATTCAGCAAATTGATGTGTGACAAACCAGGTAGGAATGATTTGTAATGCTAACATAGAACTTTGTTAGGACTAAGGACAGTTCCTAGCCTAGAAGAGTTCAGTCTTCATAAATAGGGGCCAAAGTAAAATTTTTCATTGTACAGTGCAATGTTCATTCCTTCATTAAAAGAGCCTGTAAAGAAAAAAATGAATATGAATTTTTAGATGTATGTGGCAATGGTACATCTCTTTACTATTTTGTTTTTGGAATGGTGTATTGTCTTTTGCCAGTTTATGTTTACAAATAAAGATAACTTGCCTTTAATTTTGGTTACTGCAGAGGATGAAGGAGATGGGGACACTGATAAGAAAAGACAGAAAAGAGGAGGGAAAGGACAGATAAAAACAAAGAAGAAGTCAGAGCCTAAAGGCATTAGACTGGGAACGGCAAAGAGGGGCAAAAAGAAGCATATAACAGTGGTCATAGGGCTAGGCACATATGGTTAGTAGCTTGGTATCAGCTGTAGAATCCTGTCTGTATGGAAAGCTGGAGTTTTCACTAGATCTTTTCTTGGCATTTGATAAAAAGTATATTTTATTGTATGACCCCTAATGTTTATGAAAATCTTTCTTTTAAACATCATATGGTTCATACAGTTATCTCTTGGTTTAAGGTGTAAATGATGGTTTTTTAAATACTGATGGTGCAAAAATTTTCTTCAATGTAGATAGAATTTTGGGGTTTTTGTAATCAAAGATTGTTTCATTAAGATTTAGTGTCCTTCTTTCCAAAATAACTTCAACTTAATTTAAAACCATATAAAATGCTGTTGTGATTAAAATAGATTGATGAATTTTATAAAAAAATTAATTGAAAACAAATTACCAACTTATTTTACTGTATTCCGTGTATATTTAGATTTGCATCATATTTTCATAGTTTGACATGTATATTAAAACTGTCTTTTATGACATTTTTTAGATATTGATCTGAAGGAAGCCAGCAAAGTGTTCTCCTCCAAATTCTCCTGTGGATCGTCAGTGACTGGGGATGATGAGATCGTGATTCAGGGGGATGTGTCAGACGATTTGTTCGATTTCTTACCAGAAAAGTGGCCTCAGGTAATTAAAAAAGCACAAAAATTGATATCATCAGGATTAAAAAATTTTTTAAAAATTTCAAGATATGAAGTTTCTGAATCATATATAATTATTCAATTTTTGATTTGATGGGTTTTAAATCAATTTCTCCAAAATCTAGATTTTCGTGTGTTTTTTTTTAAATGTAAAATGAAAAATTTATGGTCTTTGCTTCTTTTTTAGATTGATGAGGATGATATAGATGATGTTGGAGAGATGAAGAAATAGGAATCCTTAAACAGATATATTGTTAATGCTCTCTCTGGTATTTGTAATTTATTAAAGAAGGATATAATCCTGCATGTTGTGAAAGTGCATAATCCTGAACATTTGATGGGAAGCAAACAATCCTCAAAAAGTGAATTGCAGCAGCAAAATCTTGTGTCATCCCATTTGACATTACCTAAGAATTTTGTTTGGGGTGGGGGGGGGGGGGGTGGATTTCGTTTAAAGTTTCTGTTTATGTGTGTTGATGGGAAAGACATTCCTTTCATATTCCTCTTTTAAAATTTCATGTCTATATGGGAAAGTAGGTCAGTGTATCAACCATTTTTGTAATGTATGTAACTAAATGGCTTGATTTCTATTGTACAGGATACACTCAGATATTTATGGATACTTTTTTTTTAGGTTTTTTGTCAGAGATCTATTGTTATGTTTGTGATAGAAATGAAAATACCATGAAATAAAGGGACGCACGGTAACCAGATACTGGTGTATAAACTTTTGTTAAAAACTTTTGTTTGATGTGTCATCTTACGTTTGGATGGATTGAGTATCGTTGAGGAATGCTACACTATATAGAAATAAAAATTGCTAACGTGCACTTAGTACTATTGTAGTGGTAAAATTTTAATTCTTGTCCTGCGATGTCATTGGCCGAGATTTGCGTTCTGACTCTAAACGTGCTAAATGATCCATCGTCTTTCCACTTGTATTGCAGTCAATTTTACTAAGGCCGGTGTTTATTTTAAGCATTTAACCCTAGCCGAATTTAAAAAAAAAAAAAAAAACCTACAGTAAAATATTGTATGCTTTAACAAGTTACAATCGATGTTTGAAGACTGAGTGGTAAAAGGCTTGGTTTCTTCGAAGAATTGATCTTACACTTTACCAAGAATATTCCGGGTGTTATTTAATACCCTGTAATTTTCTTGGAATAATGGGACCAGTGTTTTCTATCATATTTTGATATAGAGAAATGCGATCGTTTTACCCCACTATTTAATCAGGGTTTGGATCAATTAACCCGATACCCGCCGAGTTGTTCGAGCGAGACTATTGTTGTGGAAGGGGCCAAAGAGAAAAGGTTATTATGATGTCCTGATATTGTGTTTAATGAGTGAAAAGAAACGTGTTAGAAGTTGGACCACAAAAACCTCTTCTTAAACGTTACGTACTCGACGCTACTGTGAACATTTAATTTACTCGAGTAAGGAATCTACAAATACTGAAAGCGATTGCACATATTTGGATATAAATCAACAGCGCAAAAAAGGCCAACCATGAAGAATAGGAAACAGATGGTTTATAAATTAGCAGAAGTACAGAAAGGAAAGGGTTGTACCGGACCGGTTGACAGCGGCGGGGGGTCAGGAGCCGCCCGTACCCTCGGGGTGTCGACGTGCGACTGCGGCTTGGATAAATTTTTGCCGAGATGGACACACTGGGCGGTGCTCTTGTTAACAGCGTGTATTAGGATCTATTACATTGGTCAGCCACAGAGCATGTGGATCCTGCACCCTGATGAAATATTTCAGACCGTAGAAGGTAAGGGTAGGGGTGCTGGAGTAGAAGACAATTTTACAATCAATGCACCGTTATGAAATATGCCAGGCGGTGGAAAGAAACGATAGTGGTGTAGGTAATTCCTTGTGCACTTTTTCGTGGACACGAATTTATAGAATACATGAACGTCCCTAGCTGTGGTATTAATACAACAAGGGGTCCTATCTTTCCAGTTCGCCAAGCACAAAGAAAACAAAAGTAATGTTTGTGTTGGTCAAAGTTATGGTATTTAATTCTCATTTACTTGGTTAATTCAACCGAAACATTGTACACACATTGTACGGCTGTAATTGGTCATATCGAACATTTTGGTATTAGATCGATATCCTAGTTCGTTCCTAGGCATAGAATTCAAAATCTTTACAAATGAATTGATTTTTCCAGCACTGCTATTAAAGATTTAATAAGTCGATATTTTTTTCATTGTTCTGTTGTGTTTTGCAAAACTCTTCATGATGAAATACCAAAGATAGTTTTTTCTGCAGTTATTTGATGTTTATAGATGAAAACTGTATATTGTTTACCATGGGAGGTGTCATGCAGGCTTTTTAATCGATAACCGTCTTCTATGAATAAATATACATAGTATATATGTTTTAATTCTTTGAACATTTTCCTTTGTTTTGTATAGGTTTTAAGAAAAAAATCAAGTAAAAGCTACATGTAGCTGACCTGAAGGGAAAAATCAAATAGTACGATCGTAATTTCCATCGTAGACTGTTTTTATGACAAAATCTCAGAAACTGTATATTAACAAGCGTCATTGTATGTGTCACTTTGATATTATAGTTGCATTTTCGGAGTATCATGGCTATGGCTTCCGTTTCTATGACTACCTGCCCCCGCCGACCAACGCGACCCCCGTTGAAGAGCAGGAACTGTTGTCGGGGATGTTCAGCCTGCGCTCTTTCCTGCTGCCCAGGGTTTATATGCTCATGTTTTCAGCAGCCGACTTCCTGTCTCTCCAGTTACTGCCACTGACGGTATGATGAACATCACTTACAAAACAGACTATAAAGACCTGTTTTATTACTGATAAACTTTGTGACGTCCATCGATATAACTATTTTATAACCAAGACGAGAAACATCTTGTTTTTGAAAACACTTAAGTAATTTTCATACTGATCAATGAACTATAAGGAATTGCACGTATCATTCAGGTATAGAACTTAATTTTTCAAAAATTGTATTGGGGTTTGTCTTTACTCTTTTTTTATTTACATATATGATGATGATATTATATTAATCTGATACACTAGTAGTATAAACAAAGGCAAAATAGCAATTAAAGTTTTTTTTAAAAACCTTTTTCAGATTGCAAGAGCAGGTCATGTGATTGTGACGTCATTTCTACCCATATCTGTGTATTTCTTAACAAGGAGACTGTATCCATGTGTGTTGACTAGTCAATTGGCTGCCATATTCACTGCATGTTCACTTCCTTTATCAGTGCTTGGAACGCATGCGCTGGACATTAGTCTTTTGAGTCCATTCGTAGTCGCCTCTGTGACACCTTTAGTCGGGTTCTTTCTGGACACCCGGTACAACCCAACAGCTGCTATGTTGAAATCTTACGTTCAAAACGGAAAAGATAGTGGTACCAAAAGTGATCAATCTAGTAATCCTACCGATGAAAAGGTCACAGACACCGAGGTCCCTAAAGAGACTCCGGTGTCTAAAATATCAGTACTATTCAAGACTCTGTCGTATTTTATGAGTGGGTTCGTACTCGGCATTGCTTGTTATATTCGTGTGGATACGGTGCTTTTCGTTGGTACCCTTTTGGTAACCTTTCCATTAATCTTTACCCACTTCAATCAATTACTGAATACAATTTTGATGACGGTTGTGGCTAGTTGTGGATTTGTCGCAGCCGTTTTGGTGGGTGGGTACGAAGATCAGTACTGGTACGGCAGCATTTTCATATCTCCTCGCCAGTGGTTAAATTTCAATATGAAGAACAACTTACCAACTGTTTTATTCGACAACCAAAAACCGTTAAAATTCCTTTTAGAAATTTTCTTTTCAGACATTTTCACCTCCCTATTCACCGTTTTAACTTTAATTGGATTGTGTGTTGGATTTTTCAGACAATCGCAGAAAAGAACCGCGACTCTTGAGAATATCATTACAGTAGTCCTTGTATTTCTAACCGTTATCCAGTTTGCTTCTCAGTTTCTCATGAGGCAACTTGAGACCAGACATCTACACAACGTCATTGTTCTAGTCCTTATCATATCCGCCTGTTCTTTTCATCATATTCTAGCTGTGTTAAGACGCAGCATTCTCAAGGAGGAGCAGCTGAAAGTGTTGTTAGTGCTAATCCTCGGTCTGTATGCGCTGAACTCCTACAGTATTTTCCCTTCGCCGTCCTCTTCGCCCAGTAACCCTTGGGCCTATCCCAGAATGAAAGAGTCCAGAGACGTGAACCTGTGTCTGGATTTCGTCAGCCGTCAGTGCGGCGTGAGTGGTGTGTTTGTGGACAGTAGTCTGTACCTCACCCACGGGTACACCATTCTGAACCACAACGTACCGCTTCTGATCCTTATACACAACGAGTACCACGAGTATAAAACCAGGATCACGCTCCTCATTCAACATCACGAGAAGCACATCACGGAACACATCCGTATGATGAACCGCTTCACGGACTTCATCTACAAAGATAATGAATTCTATTTAAAGAAAGTTTTACTTGGAAGGACAGAATACAACTATGTCATCTGTGATAAAATTAGGGCCCCGACATTCATAGAATTGGGATTTCATCATGTATACTCAACTCAAGGTTTTGTGGTTTTAAGTCGTAATTTGGACGAAAAAGAAGCAAAAAAGAGTGTTTCTTTGTCCCGGTCCTTGGTATCGGGGGAGAATGCGACACTTCTGGAGTACGAAGGCAGCTGGCTGTACACCGCCGGGGTGTTTAACGTTGCTGCTGAGAGGTTGGAAAAATGCATAGAGACAAACGACGCTCGCTGGCGGCCATATCAACTGCTGGGAATGTCGTATGTCAAGATGAGGAAGTGGGAATTGGCACGTGACGTGGAGAAAAGATGTCTACAGAGACATGGGGAAAAGACCTGCAAACAAAAACAAGCTAGACTAGTCCTGGACGAAGATCGAGGCCATATTGGAGGTGTTTGATATGTTGTTATCGGCGGCCATGAAAAACATGACTACTAGTATACAGCAGGAACCACATTCATGGGGGTGTAATATTTACAATTTAGTGCCAGTCAAAATCAAGAACAATTTTTTATACAAAAATACGGAAATGTTGTTTATGTATTGTAGTAATACTGGAACAATCTGTGAAATTTTTATGCAATAAATCTTGTTTAGAAAAGTTTGAATTATTTATAACCTACCCCTGGTGGGTACCAGAATTTTTGGACCGCAATATGGGATCCACAGATTTTATGTTTATATATTTAAAAAAGAAAACATTCTAATCTAAAACGTCAATACAACAGTTTTTGAAATCGATACTGCAATCTAATTAAAATTAGACATCTAAGATACGCTATACATTAGACTTGTACCTAACCTGTCTACAATACGCTGTACAAGATTATGTGTAGTGTATCGTAGAGGAACGGTTTTAGAAGTCATAATTAGATTGATCGATATTGAATCAATCTATTTCAGTAAAAGTCGCCTATATAGGGAATCTGGATACCGATGTAAGAAAATTTTGGCATAAAGGAACTTTATCATGTTTATTTCTTTTCCTCATTAATTATATTTTAACAAAGTCTATGAATATAAATGATTTTGCTTGCTCCTGATTAAGGACTTCCTTAAAAGCAAAGTTTACTTTATTATGTATTTTTGGAGTTTTTTAACATTACCTGTGATGTAATGTTTATAAATCTAGTATTAATTTCATAGGAAATATATCTGTATAATAAGATACTAGTACGACCATTGCTGGTAAATGATCACTATGAAAGGGTTACAGAAATACACTTGTGCATTTATGAGTTCTTTTATACTTTTTTGATTTTGCAAATTTAAACAGTTTGCATTTTAGCCATAATGATTGTTGTCCATGGGTGATGTGGCCCCAGATCCTGTTGTTGTTTCTTTTTTTTATAAATAAATTAATTTGAATTATTTAGGTGTCTATGTTGTTTAATCATGCTTAACAAATTTTCTGTATTTTTGTTGCATGTGCATATCATGTTCTAAATTTGTATATTAAAAGTTTACAACAAGACATATTAGATGTACAACAATGAAAAATGAATTGGATTTTTTAATATTAGTATTTGTGTGGTCTTCTGGGAGAGAATAAAACATTAAAATACTGGTAGCTTATCATGTGTAGTTCAACGTTTACATAGTCCACGATCTCTAGGTCTTGTCGCACCCTTTAAGTTTTACATGAAAATATGAATGTAATTATGTAATGATTAGAAGCATAAGTTTAAAAAGTTAGATTAATCAATATCCTTAACTTTTAATCTGCCAGTGGTTTCTTTGTACACGCAAGAATCGTGCAGAAGGAAAACGGAAAATAAATTCTTTATGGCTTGTATACGTCCCTTTCTTAATTATGAGTATTCTTTCAATTTCCAACATTGGCAATTCCTTATGCACATTAATTATTCTTTGATATATTTTCAAGTCCTTTCTATATTATATCTAATAAACAACGTTCGGAGATTCTCCTTTACTTGTCCTGATCAATTGAGATTCAAGATCGACATAGATCTAAAAGACGCAGGCACGTAACATCGCAACATTGCACAATCATGCTGAGACAGTCACTCGAAGTTGTCTGTAAAGGTCTTTACTCGCATTGATAATAAAGCTTGAAGAATAAACATTAAAAAGTTTTAATTATTTTGATGTAAGTAAAGCAAAAATATCCTACACAAAAATTCAAGTGTGGTAAAAGAAACATCCGGATATTGTGTTCGTTCTTGTTTTGAATATTACTTATTAAACAGAGGACTTCCGAAAAATTAAGATAGGGAAACATCAAAGAAGTAACGAATGTGTATTCGATTGTGACGTCACTCGGTCAGCTTGCAGCTACACCACAGAAGGACATCATACGATCCAAATTTGTGAGCATAAAACAGCAATAAAAGGTATGTTTTTACAGCATTATCGCAGCAATTTACCTTCCGATAGGATTTTATGAAGGCTGAAATTTTAAAGTTTGCAGATAAAGGGGGAATACGAGGATTCCGATAGGAGTACACCGGTTGTCCTTGACATTTTCACGACTCCACTTGATGAATTCTTTCGGTAGTACGTGCCAAGGTTGTTTCAAGGAACTCTTGTTTGATAATTTGCATACTTCTGAACGTAAAAACTTAGAATTGCGAGGTATATGTCAAAGATAGGCAGTTTTTCGTTTATTGTGCAATTATGCTGATTTGATCTGACAATCAAGGAAGATGATGACTGTGTCTTAATCATTTTTCATTGATTTCCTGTTTATGTTCATGCATCTTCTTCTTCTTTTCCAGAGTAAACATGCCTGTTTTCCCACAGTATTTAACTCCTAAACAGGAGGAAGAGTTGAGAAACATTGCCAATGCCATTGTTGCACCAGGCAAAGGAATTCTTGCTGCTGATGAATCCACAGGTTTTTATTATACTGTACTGGTATAAGACCAATTCTTGCCAAGGACCATTTCTCACAAGTGCATTATTACAATTTTTTATCAATACCTTGAATTATATACGAAAAATGATGTAACAATTCATTGGTGATAAATGGTCCTTGGTGAGAATTTGTCATACGCCAGTAAAGGTCTAAAGTTACAAATTGAAATAATAGAGGGTGATTTTTTAATCACTAGAAGCTATGTGTTAGCACTTGAACAATATTTACAAGTTTTCATTGTATAAACATAACTTTACTGTAAATTTGAATGATTATTATATATTTGTACAGGTTCCATTGGGAAAAGATTTGCCCCCATAAATGTAGAAAATTCTGAAGAGAATAGAAGGCGCTACAGAGATTTGCTGTTTTCAACTGACAAAAGCCTTTCAGAGAACATCAGTGGGGTCATCATGTTCCATGAAACATTTTATCAAAAAACCAAGGATGGAACACCATTCACAAAAGTTCTACAAGATAAGGGCATCATTCCAGGAATAAAGGTGGATAAAGGAGTGGTCCCCCTGGCTGGTACAGAAGATGAGTGCACTACTCAAGGTATGTGAGTGCAGACTGCAGAGAATAAGTAAAATCATGATTCATGCATACACTTAAATTCTTGTTTTAAAACATCTGTTGGCAGATCACAACTTCACAGGAGTGTTTCATGAATGGGAATTTTGAGTTTATTAACCACTGCATTCTTTTACCTTTTAGTAATGTTAATTGAATGGGTATCTTAGGTCTTGCATCCAATCAAAATTGCTACAGATTAATACACTTGTATAGAATGGTATTAGGGTTTTTCTTGCAAAAGTTAGTTGGATGTTTGCCATTAATTGTCAAACACACTGTACTAATTGTGTGGTTTCTTCAAAGGTTTGGATGGATTGTCAGAAAGATGTGCACAATACAAAAAAGATGGTGCTCAGTTTGCTAAGTGGAGATGTGTTCTGAAAATCCAGCAATACACACCTTCCTACCAAGCTATGCTAGAGAATGCCAATGTCCTAGCCAGATACGCCAGTATCTGTCAACAGGTGAGATTTTAATGTGTTGCATGTATATAGGTAATTGTATCCTCTGAATGAATGCCAAGAGCTGAGAGTTGAATTTCAGATTTGGGTAATATTTAGGCCATTGAACTCAAACTATTAAATTTATACATACAAGTTGTTTGTTCAATGTTGTTTTATAAATGCATGTATTAATTCATCGGACAAAATATTTTTAATTTGGTTTCGTTTAAAAATATCTTTGATTTCTATTTCAGAATGGTCTTGTACCAATTGTAGAACCAGAGGTCTTGCCTGATGGAGAACATGATTTAGAAACTGCACAGAAAGTCACAGAACAGGTATGAATAGAAAATTGGGTAGAATTGTCAAGTTCATGGCAGCAAAGATTGGAGCAAGAACTGCAAAAAACAGTCTCTGACATATAATGCAAAATTTGTCATATTGCATCATTGTTGGCATGTAATCAAAACTGATCATCTGTGATGTGTAAGCTAATTTCCTCATCTGTTAATAACAGGTACTTGCATTCACATATAAAGCCCTGGCAGATCACCATGTTTACCTGGAGGGAACTTTACTCAAGCCCAACATGGTTACAGCTGGTATGAGCTGCACCAAAAAATTCTCCAAGGAGGACAATGCAAGGGCCACCATCCTTGCCCTGAGTAGAACAGTCCCTCCCGCTGTCCCAGGTAACCTTCATTTGTAAATTTTGTTTAATCTGCTTTGTATGACTCTTTTTAAAAAATATTGTCTAAATTTGAATAGTGTTATAGTGAAAGAATTTTGTTGAGAGAGAGGATTATCGGTAATGATTTACATGTAATTTAAAATAAAATCTTTATCACAATAAATGTATTACCGGTAAAAATTCAATAGTCATATGTCTCATGTGGAAGTCATTTTGCGATCAAGTCCAAATAATTTGCTTAAATTTAAGGTCAAAAAGAACAAATTTGTTTAATTGTATAGGTCTAGGTCTAGGTCTGTTTTCACTCAAGGCTGATGAATATTTCTGTTGCACATTTTTATGATTTATGTACTGAATTCAGTAAATTCAGTTAAAATACCATATCAGATACCGGTATCATATTTTCAAGAGGAAAAAAACAGTATTTTTTTCTTCTTTCTTATAACAAGACTTTACTTGTACTAATATATGTATTAAAGTATTTCAATTTAACTCTGAAAAGTGTATTTTACATGATCTGTTTTTTATTAGGTGTCACCTTCTTGTCTGGGGGTCAGTCTGAGGAGGATGCCACACAGAACCTGAACCTGATTAATGCCATCAAGGGCCCCAAGCCTTGGGCTCTCACTTTCTCATTCGGGCGAGCCCTGCAGGCCTCAGTCCTTAAGGTGTGGGAAGGCAAGGATGAAAATGTGGCTAAAGCCCAGACAGAGCTTATTACAAGGGCAAAGGTTGGCTTGTTAAAAAATTCTAGTCATAATAAAAAATTGATTTCAATTTATGTTGATATTTTTATGGAGTAAATTTTTATTTAATTCATGTAGGGACTATTTTTGTAGAAGTATTAAAGAATATTCACAAATTATGCCTTATTTGTAGTAAATTACCATTAGGCTTTCTCATTTATGAAATATTCAGAAGGAGATCAATTTTACAAAACTAAATATGCAAATATTTTTAATGTTTCATGGTATTGACAGTAAATAAAACCCTGTTAAAAATCAGGAAATCTTAATTGCTAAAGATATTGATGCTACAACATGTAATTCAGTTGTTTCAAAGATACTCTTGCTTTATATGATTATTGTCCATCTGTAGGCTAATGGACTGGCTGCTGTTGGAAAGTACCAGGGTGGTTTGGATAGTGCTGCAGGAGGACAGTCTTTGTTCGTGGCCCAACACGCCTACTAAATACTCGTGTGTTTTATGACTCTTGTTGCAAAAGACACAGTCAATGCTTAGGAAATTGTTAGATCTGATACTGTTTTTCCTTTTTACATGTTGTGGATTTACAGAGTTTTATTTATTGTTAAGTGATTTTTACTGACACAAATGCTACATGTATATGTAAATCTGCTTTCTTTTCAACAAGCTTTTATATCTTTAATCGCGTAACATTTACGTAGCGTAAATTAGTTTCAAAGCAAAGCTTCTATTTAACATGTGAAAGGTTAGTCATTTTTTTTTATATAAAGAATAGTCATCATTTTAGCAAGATTGCAATCATTTTCTTTTCTGCTTTATTTTTGAAAAGCAAATGTTAACTCTATTTTAAATTGTATCTGCTGAATATACCTCATTTTATGGATCAAAGCAGTTGAATTATCAATAATTTAATCAAAGTAATAAAGAACGGTACATACAGTGTACATTCATTTTGGAATGTTCAATATGTTGTTTTTTTTATTGATATCTGCATAATACAATAAAAAAATAACAATCTTTTTTCTTTTTCCTTCATTGATTGTTTATTTCATAAATTAAAACATTTTCTTTCTTCACAATTACCACATGCGAGAATTTAAATCGTACATGGAACCTTAAAGCAAGATCACAACAAATGTTACAGTTTGCAGATCCTCCCTGTCTGCAGATATGTAGATCCCAGGAGGTCGTCCATTCAAATTTCTTTCTAGACCTGGAGCTATAAATCCTCCAACTCTTTTGAAAGTACATGTGTTTAACAGGTGATTACATCTGTAATTTTTTGGAAATTGTTTGATGGTTAATACAAGCCAAGAAAAACCTCCAGAAAAATTATAAGGGCATCATAGCAAGAAACAGGTTTTCTGTCCATTTTTTCTACACAAACCCATGTGACAATTTTATTTGGGTGAGATCAAAGTCTTTTATCTGATGAAAACTAAGTTGCCATCCAACATACAGTAAGCCAATTCATTGGAAATGAACTTACAGTACAGGATTTAATTTTTAACCGGGTTTTCCAACGGAAAAATGCAAGTTATTGAAATGGTGAAAATGGCAGGCAGCTGCCACAAGGGTACCCTTACTGTACGGATAACTCTTCCTACAGTTTTCAAGATAGGAAGTTGTTCTTTTGCATATCAATTGGACATATATCAGAGATGTGCATATTGCTAGGATTTTGATTTCTGATAATTTAGGAAAAAAATACCATAAAAAAATTGCATATAGGGTACCCTTATTGTATGGATAACTCCTCCTACAATTTTCAAGATAGAAAGTTGCTATTTTACATATCAATTAAACATTATTAGAGGTGTGCATATTGCTAGGATTTTGATTTCTGATAAATTTTTTTAAAATACATGTACCAGCTTTTGAACTGAGTCATTTTTTGGCAAAATATATTGCATAGGGTACTCCATTTCTCTGGATACGGTAGGTAGTGTTTATCCATTCAGGGTTGACATGGATTATGGATACAGATCACATAAAAGAAAACCTGGTTTGCTGTCACATTGACAGCTTTTCACTCGTTGTTTTACTATTGTAAATACGTACCACTTTGAAATTAATTGACATCAATTTTTGAAGGTAGAGGGGAGGGGGTCATGACAAAAATAACTGACTTTTCTTACTAACAGAGAGTCCAACAAAATGAATATTAATTAATTCAACCAGTCTAACATAGAGGTAATTAGTGCACTTAGTATACGATTTTGCCTAAAATACACCTCTTTTTCAAACATCAGTCATTTTTAATATGTATTTTACAACTTTTAGTTCAACTATACTTTAAGGAATGCAAATTACACAGTTACCATGTTAAAAGTGTCTTAATTGTCTTCCACAACATTATTAAAATCTTTAAGTTTTGTAAGGAGGGATATAATATAGGAAAATATAGTTAGTATGTAATAATTAAATAGATGTATATTTGAAAGTACATGCACTAATATACAATTATTTAATGCTTGAGCAGTCAATAGACCAGAATATTTTTCCCGAGGTGTAGGGAACAGCTCAGTATGATCTATTGCCCGAGGCCAACGGCCGAGGGCAATAGATCATACTGAGCTGTTCCCTGCACCAAGGGAAAAAATTCTGGTCTATTGACTGTTCAAGCATTAAATAATTGTTTTATTACCTTATTTCTATTTTAGTTTTCTGGGTTTACATTTTGCATATTGCAGATGGTTTTAATGCCATTTTGCAATATACTAAGATTTTTTTTCATCTTTTACATGCACCAAACTTGTTGCATGCATTACAACATCTCAGTTTAATATTAGTTACACAAAGAAGGAGGAGTCTTCAACCCATTAGATTTTAAATAGTCTTTTACCTTATATGAGGCTTTAAAACTGTTGATTATTTGACACTCCATTTTGATAACATTGAAATTGGTTTCACCAAGTACTAAAAAACAGCGTTTATGTAAAGGAATATACATTCCCTGAGAAAGGATGTAAGATTATAATATACACGCGTTCTGATATACGTTACCGGTCCAATAGATCACAGACTATTGACCGGCGGTCCAATAGATCGCAGTCTATTGACCGGCGGTCTAATAGATCGCAGTCTATTGACCGGCAGTTCAGAATAGACGAAAATATTTAATTTGTAATAGAACAACAAAATCCCTTTGATTAGGTAATAAAAGTAAATACAGGTACATGTACAGGTACATACATACAGAAATCTGACTAAAATTATGTTCTACAGGTATTGTAGTCATGTTTACCGGTACATTAATTTTGGTCAAACGTGGTCTTTGTTCTAAAAATTAGACAAATATTTGAATGAATGACTCTTAATAATATCATGTATATGGGCACATACAGGTATACTAATTATCAATTAAAAAGACATCTTATGAAATTGTGTGGCCAAGTGGTAATGCGTAGGTCAATTTGGTTTTGCTTACGCTGGATCGATTCCACCAAGTACCTTAGCCTAGTTATTTTTTTTTTCTTTTCACTTCAAGCATGCTAAGAATAAAGAGTTTAAATTACATGAATCTTATCCTCTGGTAGTTTTTTTAACCAAAAACTCTTGTTTAGTTTGAGTAAAAGCACACCAATATAAATAGCCCTTTTCACCAACACTATACATGTACCGGTACTCTAATTTACACACTAACATTCATTGTTATCACGGTTCAGAATATCAGTTGTTTTTATACACAGAGTTCTACATGAATATATTTTAGTGCATGTACTTTCTGCTCAAACACAGATATAGGTGAAATAATGGGAGAGGCGCTATACCTCTTTGATGTTGACCAGTCTACTTGTCCAACATAAATTTTATGAGACCCCTAAGTTACGGCTAATAATATTTGTCCAATCTTGGCGGAATGGAAGTAGCCAAAGTGTAGCTGCAATAATGTAGCCCTCTCCGATTTTTTATATCTGATGTTTACTGGAGAGGGCTACAATTCCACAGGATCTCCGTAATGGTGCAAAATTAATTTTTTAATGCGGCTGACTTCGGTCTGAAAAGATCGATTTTATATTTGACTTCTTTTAGATAAAATGATTTTTAATTCAGGTTGAACAAATTAACCGTATATAAATCAAAACCAGATAAAACACATCAGCATGTTTACCAGTCGTCTTTTTCAGCAGCCATGACAGTTCTCGCGTGATTTTATGGGATGTACGCTTGGAGTTTTGATGGGCCTGATAACGTGAATGTCAGTGTAAATAATCGATCTTACCTCGTTATATCACTAAAACATCATTTAAGGAAATGGCTTATAATGGAAAATTCATATTTACCGCGTTAATTATGTTTAAAATAGGGGAATTCCTATATTCAGTTCAAGATCCGCTCCTGAATTCTCATTGGCTGTCCCAAAATAAAACCGGTCAAGGTCAGTAAACATGGCGGACAAATTCAATTTTCGTTGTTGACATACACGATATGTGCCAAATGTGGACTATACTTGATATTTTTGGATTAATTTATGCCATAGATATCTACAACGTTAGAGTTCAGGTAAGAAATGCAAATGTTATTGTCATCTATAAACGATTTGAGACGAAATCGTTGCGGGAGTGAATCACTCCCGCACTTGCACCATTACGGAGATCCTATGGAGTTGTAGCCCTCTCCCAAAAAAAAAAAAAAAAAAAAATCGGGAGAGGGCTACATTATTGCAGCTAGCCAAAGTGGTGCAACATGAATGGCTGGTTGCTACTTGAGATCATACCAGATATAAACCTGTACTGAAGAGTATAACAAATCAGTTGTCGACTAGGTATTAGGGCAACATCTTATTTGTTGGACCTTAAGGCAGAAATGTTGTCCTCAGCCTTTTGCATTGGGCAACATTTGTGTTTTCAGGCATAGCAAATAGAACCATTTTAACAAGGCCTTATATAGACTTTCAGTAGAATGTCGCTATCTAATTAATTCTTGCATCAAAACAAGTTAAAAATGACAATGGTTTCAAGCAAAATATATACCGATTGCATATAAGTCTTAGCTCAAAGCCAAAAAAATATTGTTAATTTCAAAGAGCCATGCCTTTGTGACCAGCAATGAAATTGACAGGTCTATGTCACAATGCTGTTTGACACAACTACTTAAAGTCCAAGCTCTTGATAAAATGGTTCTAAGACGTTGCCCTCATACCTATTAAATAAGTACATTAAACTTTTGATCTTACCAATAATAGGCCCACAAAGTAAAATTTAAAAGGAGAAACAAAAACTTGCTTTCATATGAATTTTATTTGAATACTGAGATGAAGACAATTTTGAGAAGTGTGAAATATGTGGACAAGCAATATGGTTGACAGCATCTGAGCAAATATTAACATTATAATACCACAGTATGGATATACATGTACAATTTAACACACTAACATTTATTAAGGTTTTGTGTTTTAAGTAGCTTACATCATATAGAATACTGAACTTCAAATCATTGAAATACAATGTACATGTAATCATATCAAAATACAAGTTCTATGTCTCATGATCATTTATACATGTATATGAATTTGAGAATGTCTACAACAACTAGTACATTGCAAATTCTTTCAATTTGTCATACATTGGTATCTGTTATTCTTAGACTTAAATATGTATTTGTTTTAAACAAAAAAATCTACAATAACATAAATGATGACAGTACTATGGAATTACAAAATTCGGTTAATTCACTATTCTCTTTTGAGAAGTGGACAGGCATAGCCTACATGTAGGCTATGCCTGTCCACTTCTCAATAGAGAATATTCATTCACATATTATGCTATTTTTTCCATGATTTTTGCATCCACTACTTTGATTATACAATGCAAAAATTAAACACTCTTGTCTACCTTATAATGAAAAACATAAAGCATTTAAATTAGCTTGCCTTTTTATCACTCATTCAACCATTCATTCATTTTTAATGGGACTTGAAATTTCTTGACTCACATGCAGGAACAACAGCATCGAACAACATACATTGTACATCTGTAATTGCTTCTTTGTCATACCCATGCATGCATTTGTGATTTTTGTCATGCAATGATTACAGAAACTATCACTTTCATCACTTCTGCTTTTTCCTTTCTTTTTTCTGTTTAATCTCTTGCACTGATTTGTTCTTGTAATACACTGCTACCAAAAGGACAGCATTTGTAATATACGTTGACAGGCAAACAATACAGATGTCTTTCAGAATGAAATATAATATATATCCTAAATATACAGATGCCACATTGGAGAAGGCACTGAGGTAAAGCTGTGTGGAAGCTAGTCCTGGCGAGGAGGAGAAGGCTGAAAATACAAAGACCAAAAACTTGTATTCAGATGAAATCAAAGTTATCATTAGAGTGTATTTTAATTTTTAAAAGATATAAGTTTATGACAGAAATGTGATACACTGGGCTATTATAAAATGACAGGTAATATTGTTTTCAACTTCTGGGGAGCTCAGTGGAAAAGCAATTAACAATTAAGTAATGCACTAATATATGTATAGCATTGGATTGGGCACCTTGAACAAATGAATTTCAAGATTCACAGGACTATCATTGGCACTAATACTGCATCTACCGTAAATTAAATTTCCGGGTCTAAACCTAGAATAAGGTATACAGCGTCTGGGTTACCAATTCTGGACAAACAAATATAGCTTTGAACTTTCTTCCTCAATCTGTGATTAAGGAGGATAAAAAAAAATTGATACTAAACCCCTTCACGATAACTGTGGTACTGCTCTCTTGCAGAGCAAATTGGTAATACTTTGCTGGAGTTTTATTTATATAGGTAGAAACGTGACATTAGTCTGTTTAAATAAAACCTTGAGGTTACGTCATATTTTACAAAACTATGTCATTTTACCCTGTAAAATAGCAGTACCGCAGTCCGCAGATACCATAAAAGAGTCTATGGAGAAACATTTTACTACTTTAAACAAATAAATATAATCACGGACAAGACATGTGCTAACTCCTTTCTCAATAATACAGCTATGTCTAGACACACATACTTACTTAAGGCGATTTGAAGAGCATAAAACACAATTCCAAATATACTGTTGGGCAAGTTCAGTGGGTGGTCATCTCCAATTACAAGTCCAATTAATCCAAATCCTTTACCCCATCTAAATAAAATAAGAAAGTGTGCAGACTTTCGTTCGATATACGTCTGTGTTTTATTTGTTTTTCAATTCAGAAATCTGCACAGGAATTCAATTATTTACGTTTGCTTTTTTTTTGATTCGTGTAATCTCATGCTCCGTACATAGTGCTCTTACCTTGATTTAAAGACCTTTGAACAACTGATCGTTGCACTTATGTCACAGCTGGCTCTGTAGTTTTTGTCATTTTCCGCATGTATCTCGACATGCAGTGCATAAACAGACAACAATGTTCCTATAGCACAACACAAGAGAATAACAGTTTTCGATATCTTACCAGAACCACCGCGCATTTTACAATTGTAGCCTCACAGTTCACGACGATAATTTCGCGTCTTTGCCGACGTATCATTCAAAGTGAAAACGGAAGTTGGTAAAAAGCCCGATGCGTTCCAAAAGACTTTAAACGGGAAATTAAGTAATACCACAAATTATTCGTTTAGGGGGGGGGGGGCTCTTTGCCTTTTGCGTACGTGAGATTTAAAATTTATGAGAAAAAAATGAGAATAAATCTATAAACACTCAGGTGCTAAAGGTGTGTCAGTTGTATTATGTATTACATTTTGACAATCAACATTTTTCACAGAATTGTTAAGAAGTCACCCGGCTTAATTATTGCTCGAATTTAAAAAGATCTAAACATTTGGCAAAATAATTTTTAAACCTACTTTTACTGAAATATCATTTCTGCTAACAAAAAATTACATCATGCATTCATGCATTAAGTCTTGTTTTCAATGAAATGTAGGGACGATACTTGGAAAAATAATTGATTGACATACTCTCTCTCTCTCTCTCTCTCTCTCTCTCTCTTTCTCTCTCTCTCTCTCTCTCTCTCTCTCTCTCTCTCTCTCTCTCTCTCTCTCTCTCTCTCTCTCTCTCATTCGGATCACGCTCACCCTTTTCCGTAACCGATAAAAATTATTTGCGGTGACGGAAATGGCCGAGTAGTTACGATTGCGGTTACGGAAATGGCCGAGTAGTTATACGATTCTCTCTCTTTCTCTCCCTCTCTCTGTCTCTCTCTCTCTCTGAGCTTTTTTTCACCTATTGTCCAACGTCCGTGCATCCGTCTGTCCGTCCGTATACTAATCCCAGAGGGTAGGGTGTGGTTACAATGATAGGTCGAATTTTCACATAGGAATACATAGAGAAATATCTTTATATATAAAAAAAACTTCTCAAAAATCAATTGTTTAGACTGTGGCATCTGGACAATTCTTGGCCCCATAAGGGATTCAAGTTTAATTTAGGTTGATATTTTTAAAAGATCTTTCTTGAGAACTACATTGCTCAATATGTGCTATGACTATGAATTCACTTTGTTATGAAATGGGCTCAATGTTTAACAAAGCAATATCTGAAGAGAAAATGAAAAAAAAGAGGAAAATCTTTTTAAATAGGAGTTGTCCATATATTTTAATGCAAATCCATAGAGCTGACTTTATCGTGGTTATTGTTGCTGAGGTGAGCGATGTGGCCGATGGGCCTCTTTGTATCAATAATTGCAATTACTAGTACACTTACATTTTAGTCACGACGTCAAAAAAATGTTGATATCTTGTCGTGTGCAGATGTACATGTATAATAAGTCGTGTAAACGATAAAAGTCCTGCAAACGAGAAATATGTTAAGCGAACGAGACTGAGAGTTTTGCATTATATCGTTGAAAATATTTATTTTAGCCCTCTATATACCAAGAATGTTCTGAATGAATAGAAATAATTTCTTTTCTTTTTTTGGAAAAAAATGTAATAATATCAATGGACACAATTCAACAGAAGTTTTTTTTTCATTATTTTTATTTCAAACGCATTTATTTATGCATGCTTGTATACAATAATAATTTACACCTACCGGGTATATGTATGTACATCAAATCAAAAGAAATCCACTGTTTGGACAAACCGACTGTATACGTTTTATTATATTTCATTCCAAATACATTTGCATGTAAATCTGTTTTTAACTTTGTAAAAATCCTATCATCTTATATAATTCTTACTCTTCACATAGATATCGAATATTTAGATACATCATGTTTTGTTTCTTTTGTTTTTTTTTATTTTGTTCTCACCAATTATTTTCGGACTTAGCCTAGTGTGTCTCGGCTAAAGCCTGGCTATTTCAGATTTCAAAGTACTCTTGTAAAGGTCATGAACTTTGTACACTATTTTGTGACCTTCATCGAAAGCCGACCCCAGTCTGTCCTTGACACGGGAGAACCACTCTCTGACCCTGTCATTTTGATGCACGATATTGACCTCATCAACAACATGCAGCTGCATGAGCTCACAGACAGCTAGTAGATCAGCAATGGAAATTTCGCGCCCGCACAGGAAGTTCTTGTCTTTCAGGAAGTACTGATCCAGGTGGCGCACAACGGCCTTGTTCCTCTCTTTGCAATCTTCCGCTTCCGCTTTATTGACAGGTTGCTTTGTTTCTTGCGGTAAACGGAACTAAAATATTTATTATAAATTCAAAGAGGCAAATTAATCTGAGTCCAATGTGTAATTTGTTAAACTACAATAAGAAACTAGAGGAATTCTGACCAGTATTCTGAACAGCATGGTACCATGAAACCGAGTGTTTGCATGCTGCCAATTTAGGTACTCCTGTACCCGTGCATGCATTTCTGGATTAGCAAGAGGATACCAATGCTCCGCCAATTTGTACTTCATGCAAAGATATTGTAGAATTGCTACACTGTGTAAATGAAAGCAAAAAAATGTGTTTGATAGCTAAAATAAAGAGGCTGTATTGAGAGAGAGAGAGAGAGAGAGAGAGAGAGAGAGAGAGAGAGAGAGAGAGAGAGAGAGAGAGAGAGAGAGAGAGAGAGAGAGAGAGAGAGAGAGAGACCTCTCGGTTAAAATAAATCCGTCGTCATCGATGACGGGCACCTGTTGAAACAGAGTGATCTTTGTGTACGTGGGCCTGCGATGCTCACCTGAAAAATGCAAGTGAGCGAAAAATGTGATTTATAATTTATCAGTCTTTTGTACTGGTTTAAGAGTTCAGCCACTTTGAATGGAAAAGACGATCAATGTATTTTAGATAGAAACAAAAATAAGATCTAGGTCGGTTTTTGTTGTTTAAAATAAAACATTTAAGACAGTCAGGGCGTTATCTAATACACACTCTTACTTTCCGATGCTTTATTTTTCCTCTAAATTGCACACTTATTTATCTGCTTAATATTCTCCTCCCTTTAAAATTACGTTGAACGTTTAATAAAGTAATCGGATATGTATTTAGATTACATCATCTTAGAATAAAGCGAATAACGTAACCAAAGAACAAGTAAGAATGAAGTAATATACACCTACCATTTCTGATGGCAATTTGTATAGCTTCAAAAGGAATGTCGTTTACCTTCAGAAAAATGTACACGGCTCGAGATGGCTGAGACATAAGATCGTAATAGAGCTTTATCTTCGCCATCGCTACAGGTAAAGTAAATAAATACACATGCATGCACAATCTGTGGGCCCTCCTATCTCTATATGGTCAGCCTTTTAATAAGGATGGCCTTGACATCTTGACAAGGTATTCTTTATCATCAAAGATTTAATTTATTAGTAGAGCTACAAGGGGTTGATTTCATTGATTGCTATTCACAGACAAGAAGAGATTTAATGCAGGTTATAAATATAATGTTGTAAATTTTCACACTGGACAGTAATCACTTGAATGTGTAGGTAAAAGTGCAGCATCGCGATGCGTGCATATGTTAGAGAGTGTATCGGCGATTTTGGAAAAGTCATTGATTATATCTAAGTCATTCTTCAAATCTTTTAAAGTGAGCAAATATACTCTAAATACCGACCAAAAATATATCCCCCACAGATAACAAATAATGATTCCTTATCACGTTTATTTACATTTTTTAATCATTGTTAGAACAATCAAAATTATTTATATTTTTACATTATTTTCATTATGCCAACAAGAGGTGCTCGAGGACAAGACCGAACCCTCTTTCATCTCCACCCCCCAAGTATAGACCCTTTATTAAATTAATCTTTTATCAATGTATCTTTTTATGACATACGTATATTTATTGTATTATATTTATAGATGGTCTGATTTAAAATAAAATGTTTGTTTCGGGATAATTTGGCTCAAAGAAACCATGTGATGCTGTTGAACACACCAATTTCAGGCCATGGTCCAATTATGGATTTAAAGCAATATGAGCTGTATTTTTTAGAATTTTATTTTGCTCCAAAAACCTGCTAGTATAATAAGTCTGCCTGTAACTTAAACTTTTATGATAAAAAAGATTAGAACAAATCATTAATATTTGTCAGGAGAAATATTTCAGTTATAAGGAATATATAGCAGATCAATTTTTGTACAGGACGACAATTATTCAATTTTGCTCCAATTAAGGCTCCTTGATGGCTTTTCCTTTTGAATCAGAGCTAACAGAAATTTAAAAACCATGATATTTTTCTCATTTTAGTAGAAAATAACATTTTCTTAAAAAAAAATTTAACACGAAAATTGCAGCTCATATTGCTTTAATTATCGAAGAATAAAATCGAAGTTTGATTTGTAGTTAGATGTATTATTTGTATCATTTTTTATATTAATTATTCGTACTGAGTGCAAGTGGGTTAAATTTCATAAATCAATTATGAAATCGTTTATCGACCATTTGTAAACTTTATTGGAAAAGCCCACGTCTTTTGGACTGACACCTGTCCATACGTGTTCATTATATACAGTAAGCTTTTTGATTGCTTTATAATTTTAACGAGTTCTGCCTGGAAAGACACCTATGATTGTATAACGGGAATATGCTTCATGCGCAGATCTAGACACCCCCCCCCCTTCAGACTTAAATTAAATTCACACAGCTAGTAAAATTACGGAAAATAGGCCTCGGACCCCCCCCCCCCCCCCCCCAATCAATACAAGTTAATAATTGGATTCCCCCAGAAGATAGAAGAAAATTCTGGATCTGTGCATTTGCTTTTCTTAAAAGAGGATGTAAATATTGATATTTAAGGCCTTCTTTCACATTTCAAAATTTTTGTTACGCTTGACAATAAAAGAAAGTCTCAAAGAGAAGGATGAATAGGTTAAATTTTAATTCAAATGAGCAAAGTGTTTGGGTTGATTTTAAATGTCAAGGTGATTTGATAATGGTCTAAATGTCATTATATGAAAGCTTGATTTTGGGAGACAGTGTTATAATTATTTGTGCTGTTAGGTGAACCTGACATCTGGCCTTGAACTACAGCTTACTAATGAAGCATTCTTATTTTTGACTGATGAAAAGTTGGTCAGGAGATAAGACTGAATTAGGGCAAGGAATGCAGGGAGGATAGTATATCTACAGTTTAAATAAAAGTACACTTATAGGCACGATTGATTAGACTGTTGGTCTTCCTTTATAGTTAAAAATATAAGAATAGATTGTAAAAAAAAATGATTTTACTAAATAGAATATTATAGTTTTATTCTTGACAAAATTATAAATTTATGGAATCATGGTACAATATGGAGGCTTTTTCCTATGTACAATTTTTGTATATTATAACAAAATGCATTTCTAAATGATTTCATTTCATAGGCGTCGGAAGCAAATTGAAAGTGGGGGGGGCTAGACTAATCCTCAGAAGTATTGAGAAAAAAGTAATTCCCAAAATCATGGAAATCCTAATCCGTGGGGGGGGGGGGGGGGGGGGGGGGGGAGGAGGATGCCTATACTTCCAAAAAAAAAATTACTTACCCAAATTTTTTTTTCCAAAATCATGAAATTCCTAATCCGGGGGGGGGGGGGGGGGGGGGGGGGGGCTAGTATGCTTCTGAATCTAACTTCTCAATCTTTCAAGGTAAATTAGGAACGATAATCTTTCCTGCGAAAAAAAAGGGGGGGGGGGGCTGAACCCTCTATCATGCTATGTTTCTAATGGTTAGGTATAACTTTGCAAAAAAAGTGGGGGGGCTTAGCCCCCCCTAGCCCCCCCGGTTCCGACGCCTATGCATTTTACAAATTAGAATCATAAGATTATGAGTTATCACAGAATACATATAACACAATCTTTCTGAACTACAGTTTGGCAAAGGATGGGGCGATTGTACTCTTGTACAAATCTCGCAATCGGTACACAATCTGATGAGCCTCATCAAACTCGGGATTGAGTCGCTTCTTAACTCGCTCTGCCCATGCCTTTATTTTGGGATTTGACTCGTAGAGCTGTTCCTCGTGCACAGCGTTCAGCTGCATCAACTCACAAATACAGAGGAGATCAGCGACGGAGACCTCGGAGCCACACAGGTATGGCTTCTCCTTTAGAAAGGTCTTGTCCAGGTGGTTGACCACAAAGGCCACTCGCTTCTTCATCATGTTCACTTGATCCCAGTCCACTGGCTTCTTGGTTTCTCTGGGTATTATTACCTGTTAATGGATTATGATGTTAACTTTTGATAACTTAAGGTAACGATAATGTTGATATGCATTTGTATTTTAGCAATGACAAGCTTGGTATCAAAATAAAGATCATAAGAGAGTAATGCTCTCTTTTCAAACAAGAATCAGTTCGAAGCTGCATGTATAATAATAATATTTACATGTATCTACAAAGAAAAGTGAAGCACTGGTAATTTTTTTATTTTTTAAATTTCATTAGCATCATATTGTCAGTTACAGTCTGCTCTTCAGCTACCATTGATAAATTTGGGGGTTTATCTTTTTTTGGGGGGGGGAGGGGGGGGGGGCAATTTTCGTAGATTGTAGATTTTTATAAATGTCTCCTGGGAACATAACATACATTTTGTTGTATAATGAAGAAAAGATGTGTTTCGCCATATTAATTTGTTGAGAATGCTATTTCAAGGGCAGGGACACCCACAGAACCCACAATAAGTGAGCCACAGGGAACCCTGGTGATTCCACATATTTGACAATACCAGGTCTACTCACCAGGTGCCTGAACACCATGGCACAGTTCATCCTAGTGTTGGCATGCTGCCAGTTAAGGTACTCGTTCACTTTGGCTTGAGCCTTGATGTCCTTTCTGGGATACCAGTGTTCAGGAAGGTCATACCTGCTGCACAGGTACTGAATGATGGCCACACTGAAAGAATATATGTCCAATAGTTTACAGTCAAGTACAGATCTTCTGTATTAAAAGCTATTTATACTCTTCTATTTTGTGGACCGAGGATAAATTAATGCTTTGGTATTCTTAAAATCACTTTAAAATTTATAAAATTGTAACTGTAAACTTTAACTGTAACAATAGTATAGTTGGCTTTTATTGAAATGAATTTGTGGTAAAAGACTCGATCTCCACCCAATTTACCTTGCAAATGAACAGAATGAATAGCATACAAATATCATTTCATTTTGTATAAAAGTTAATGAGAAAAAGGTTCTGAATTACATGCCTCTCTGTTAAAACAAATCCACCATCGTCGATGACTGGAACAAGTTGGACAGGGTTTATTGTCGTGAATGCTTCCTGTTTATGCTCTCCTGTGAAAATAGGAAGGGGTAAAAATTGTTATTAATATGACAAGGAAAACAATAATGTTCATAAAACCACATTAAAAGCAAAAAAATATGATGTGTGCTTTTTGTGATTTTGATATATGTCCATTAACAAAGTGTAATGAAATGAATCCCCTGATTTTTTGGGGTACGTGTATTTAAATTCACATCAAATTTTCCTCATCGTAAAATGAGATTTCAACAAGAGTTTTTTTACGAATATTAATAGTTATGCAGCATATACAACACAGGGCAGCTAGTGTACCCGCCCCGGTACAAAAAATAATATGTGCTCACAGTTTACTGTAAATTCTTTTCAACAGTACTGCATCATAAAACTTGAATATTGAAAAAAATGTGTGATTAATATTGAATATTAAGGTAGATACATGTATAAAATATTACTGAATTAATCTTGTGCAGAGCAAATGAGAGCACAGTTATGCCAAAAATATAATGTTTATAAATCATTAATTTAAAAAGCTTCACTGTATTTAAGTTAAGTTACCATAATAATGTTAATGCATATAAATCTGTGAATTTTTTTTAAAATCTGGGGTCAGAATGTAGATCATTTTGGGGAGGGGAGCTTCTGAACATCAGCATATATAAGTAATTGATTACCACTTCGTAGAGCAACGGCTTTGTCCTCAAAAGGAATTCTGTTCAGTTTCACAAACATGTATAGCGCCCGTGAGGGCTGGGACATGAGATCGTAGTATAACTTCAGTTTCGACATCTTCACAAAGTGAAAATAGAAAATGTAACAGTTATATAGGTAAAGTTCCGAGGGATTACGGATGCTGGAAATTTACGTACGACTTACTTTGCATCGCACCACAAGAAATGGCGGAATTTTCAACTTAAATTCCAAGTATCAAAGTAAGAAAAGCAAGTTATGATCGAATCTGTGTGATTGATCGAATGTTTAAGAATATATTTTCATATATACAACACCTTCTGTCATCAAGAAATCAGAAACTCTTGTCCTGTTTTTCGTGAAGGTTTTATATCTGTCTTGCAATCATGATAATCATGTGGTCATAAGTAAATAAGTAAAAACAAAAACAAAACATTTCCGCCAGCTCATTGTCAGTAGCAACCTACTTTGTGAAAGTTAGGCCGTCATCCTTACTTTTGTGTCTGGTGTTATCATCAAGACAGAGACGGTCTCATATAAGGAATAAGGAATCATTCTTTGAGTATTATGAGGTGATAATTTTGGTCGGGGCGTGATCAAATCCAATAAAGCCCGAAGGGCTTTATGATAGATTTGATCACGCTCCGACCGAAATTATCACCTCATAATATTCAAAGAATGATTCCTTATTACTTATATTTATATAATTTTAAACCTTCTTACGATTAAATATTTAAATATAAATAAGCAAAATCGATACGTAGTGTTATCACAGGCAAAGACACAGGAAAATGTAAATATTATACCGTAATTACAAGCATAGACCTCTTGCCTGTTATATAAGAAAGTAAGGTCCTTACTTTCTTATATTACTCAGGCCTAAAAAAAAAAGTTGTGTGTTTAGGGTAACCCGACCTAACCCATTATTAAATATGACACAAAAAAAACATTCTTATGATTCATACAGAAAAAAATATGATAAAATAAAAAAAAATCCCTACCTACTTAACCTAATTTTTTCATCAGTGTTTAATACCCTGAACACACAATTTTTTTTAATAGGCCTCATTGTACGTTTCTTATATCATCCTTACTATAATCTGATGAGTTTTAATAAAAATACACATACCTGTGAAAGAAATACAGTTGAAATCAATGAAAGGAAAAACATCTAAGATAACTTCATTATCATTTTGCACTCATAAAAGTTCACAGGAATGAAAACAATTTTTTTATGAATTTTTTTTTTTGATAATGGGAAATGTTTACACAATCTTTTCACAATTCTGAACTCACTCGAAATATCTTGCACAATTTTTCAATGTCAAATAAAAATAACGAGAGAAAAGCGGTGGAGGCAAAAACTCGGGAAAGAGTATAAGGTTGATGCGCTCTCTTGTGTAACGTGACAAAAGAAATAATGACAGAACTCTTTAGGATTCAAACACAGGCCCACTGAAATTGACCGAATCTCCAGTCAGGTGCTCTACCAACTAAACTGTCTAGTGCCAGTTTTCGAGTTTGACCGTCACATTCCTCACCCCTTAAATGTTCTTCGACCTCGTAAATCAACTCATGAGTCAATAACTGACTTTTTGTTGTATCTAAAATAATCTTGAAATTACAATGTATGTTAACGAATGAACAATATTGAAGTTACTCTGAAACAAGAATTTGTGTACCTTCTTTTAAACAGGACAGTAGAATCGCTGGACTCATAATACAGTTCATAAAATGGAGGACGACACCTGCCATGGGTTACACAACTTGTCCATTAGTGAGGAAAGTAAGAAAAACCATTGCGTTATAAGGAGGATGAAATCCAGAAAAAAAATAATTTGTACTAACAGTATATGAAAAAATCTTATTGATTAAAATGTCTAAAAATATCATGAGGATTAAATATTTTTTAACTTAAGTACACAAAGCTTTTAAGATATAACGTTAAGAAAAATTAGTGAAAATTAAAAGCTTTTGTCACAATTGTAGGTACACTTGCCCAGTGTATTCAAGAGAAGTACTCCCGACTAATTCTACAATCAAAGGATTTAGTTTCTGTGGGAAAAGTTAGAGAAGCTTTAGAGTTAAATCAGAAGGCCTATAGGTTGTGTCCCTCGGACAAACTACTCAGAAAAATCCAGCGTATGCAGGTATCTGTTTACTTATGAAAAATTTCATTTTCCTATTTTAAGCATTTAATATTAATTATTTTAAAGGTTGTTTTTGTTGTTGTTTGTCGTCGAGCAAATGGCTCAGTGGTCATGGGCGTTAGGCAAGTAACGGAAAGGTCGCCGATTCAAACCCCGCTGTGGTCACTTGATGTTGTGTGTTGTGCACTTAGACAAGGCACTTAATCTACATTGTCTCAGTCCACCAAGCTGAAATTGGGTACCGGCTTACGCTGGGGGTTAATTTGCGATGGACTGGTGTTCCATCAAGGGGAAGTCAATGACTCATCTGATTAGCACCACGGAAACCGAGGATAAGCACCAGCCTTATGCACGTTCATGGCACCGAGAAGGATGTTTAAACTAATTTTTGTTGTTGTTGATCTTACCCTTTTGATAGTGAAGTTGGTTTAAGAGTAATGTTCAATTAAACTATCTACTATAATACATTTGCCTGCAGCAAAAAAAATCGTATACAGTGTATAATTAAATTAAAGAACAAGCACATGTATTAAGATTTACATGAAATTGCTTCTTTTAAAACATTTTGTTGAATGTTTTTATTAAATACTGGTACTTTTGATATTTTTGTTATATAACTTTTACACTATTTTTTTGTATAAATTGTACTATCATTGTTAATTTTTCAGACATATGTGAAAGAAAATTCTACTGATACTCAAAAGGAAGATGAAACCAGTGGTATGCAATAATGGTTATAAAATATGGAAGATATACTGTAAATTTATACAATTTAGATGCTCCCCCTGTTCCTTTCTTTGAAATTTTATTTAAAAAGAAAGAAATTAAAACTCTTAACCCTATCTTTGTTTCAGAATTAGCCAAAAATCCAACAGCTATTTCATCAAGAAAAGAAAGGGCATCTTCAAGTTCACCAAGCAATGGAGTTTTGCCTCCAAAAAGACACCTCTCCTCTGTCTCTGCCGACACCTCAGGTGTTTCCTCCCCCTCAGTACAGGCCGAGCAAAACCTGTCCGAGGAAGACCAGGTCAGGTATGCTATGTTGATATCAGAAGCCAAACAAAGAGTGGAGGAAAAGAACATCCCCCAGGCTCTGTATCTCAACAAGCAGGCCTTGAAGATCTTACCCAGCGAAAAACTTCAGCGAAAGATTCAGCGCATGCAGGTACTTTTTTTAACAGGTTTTGTTGTCGAAGTGGTGATTGCAAGATTAAAATAATTTGAAACTTAAGTTGACCATCATCATTTTTTTTTTCAGGCATATATGCAACAGAATAATTTATCTGAAGTTTCAGATGGTTTGGGTAAGTAATGGAAACCATATTATTATGTTGCAGATCAGAAGCTGTTTTATCAAAGAACATTCTTTGACATAATGTACATGTATCTATTAAATACTACTATTATCAATTTTTTCATTAGTAATGCTATCTTAATAACAATAGCAATAGATTTTTTTTTCTTGACAGATGAACCCAGTAAAGAGACATCACTAGAATGCAGAACAGGTTCCACTTCATCATCATCAGCATCAGAAGATAAACCAGACATGGATGAGGGGGAAGATGATCAAGCTAAATTTGCCAGACTGGTCTCTGAGGCCAGGGATTTGACCTCAAAAGGTCAAGTGAAAGAGGCCCTAGGAATGTACAAAGAGGCACACAAAATCAGTCCCAGTGATAAACTGAGTCGAAAGATGGAGAGAATGGAGGTAACACAAGATTTCAATAAGAATTGTTTAGTGGTGTCTGAAGTTAAGTTTTAATATCAATGTCAAAAATATATTTTTCCTGAATTTTTAACAAAATGATTCATATCTAAACATGTTTTGTGCAGGAATACTTAAAACAGAATGAGTGTACGAGTGAAAATGTTGGTAAGTCTGTTGTTGATATTATATCAATTAGATTTTACGACGGATAAATTGCAAAGTTACATGCTCACATATAATTGCTTATGATGCTAATATCATCATTAGACACAAAGGACGCAGAGAAAGAGCAATCAGTGGAGTCATCCCGTCCCAAAGAAATGACAGAGAGTGACGAGGGGACAGAGAACCAGTTTAAACAGCTGGTCTCCCGAGCCAGGGACCTGACGGCAGAAGGACACGTGAAGGAAGCTTTGAGTTTGTATCGGCTAGCAGCGGACATCCAGCCAAGTGACAAACTATCCCGTAAAATGCAAAGAATGGAGGTAATGTGCAGTGCCACTTAATTATTGGATTGCAATTGTTGATGAAGGAAGTTGATTTTAGGATGTTTTTCAAAATATTTCTTTTTGTGGATTTAAGATTATTGAATGATCAATCAGATTAATTTTCATGGTATCATTAATGCTAAAGATAAGGAATAAAGTACAAACATTTATACAGTATACCTATGCATTATTTTACAAAGTGCATTCTTTATATTGCATTTTAAAACAATACCTTATTGATATTTTTCAGGAGTATTTAAGAGAAAATGGAATTCCAGTTGATGATAATTCAAGTAAAGGTAAAAAGATCAAATCTAAAAAAACATATACATATTGTCATTGATATATATTGTACATGTGCTTGTATTTGATTATTGCCATACTAAGTTTGTTCAGATGTTTAGGGATCACTATATGGTATGTGTTTTGTATGTGGAAAGAAAGAACCATGTTTATTGTCATTTGAAAATCATTTCTCATGAAATTAAATTTTTTTGATGATTACAGGAGAGACTTTAGATACAGAAATGGAATGTGACAAACCAGTACAAACATCTGACCACATTGCTCCTCCTCAACACAGCCCCACTTCACAAGACCGAGCCCCTCCCCTAGGAACCACCCCACTACAAGACCGAGCCCCTCCTCCAGGAACCACCCCACTTCAAGGCCGTGCCCTTCCCTCCTCCACGGATGTCACAAGTCTTAGTGAGGATGACCAGATCCAGTTTGCCACCCTGGTGTCTAAAGCCAAGGAACAGATGTTGCAGGGAGAGGCAGCCGGGGCGCTACAGTCCTACAGACAAGCCTCCCAGATCTACCCCAGCAACAAACTACAGGCCAAGATCCTCAAGTTACAGGTTGGGTCAACTGATAGACGATGAACAAGTCTATTATGGAGACAAACTTATTTAACCCCCTGCAAACAAAGTTTGGGGGTACTTCGGAATCACCATGTCTGTCTGTTAGGCTGTCTTTCTGTAGACATGATTTTTTTGTGGACCAATTCTAATGAAATAGTGCATGGATTTTTTCTGAAAATTTGTACACTTTTCATTCATGATATAGATATATGCTCTTGATTAGATAATTTTTCTACAGTTTGCATGTGGTTTTTTACTCTCTGAATTTATTCATTTCTTTGGTGATTTTGTTATGATATAGAAGCTCCCAGAGACTTATGCAAAAGTTTAGAAGGCAGTAAAATGGAGCCATCATGTCCACATGTACTCTTACTTGTATATACCTCTATGATGATAATGATATTTTTTGTGTTACTGAAAATCAACTTTTTTATTTTAGAATTTTCTGAAAGAATCACAGACTTCACAGGAAACCAGTAATGTGAACATTGCAAATTCCCCAAGTAAGTTTAAAATCTGTATTCTGCACCAAAAAAACCCTCGTAAGTATTGAATAGAATAAAGTATATTTTATAATCATGAGGCATAACAAAAAAAAATGATTTGTTGACATAACAAAGACATGAGTGAAAGCCTCTATGTTTATCAAAAGAATGATGATTTACAACATTGTACTTTGTAATGCAGGAAGAATCAAAGAGAACACTCCTGTCAGAAGACCGTCCGGAAACGGCCAATCAGGAGCTCTGTCTGTGGACCAACAGCGCAAATATAATGAGCTTGTGATGAAGGCGAAAAGGCTGGCCACAGATGGAATGATCAAAGAGGCCCTGGAGTGCAATAAAAAAGCCCTAAAAATCTGCTTCAGTGACAAGCTTGAAAAGAGAATACAAAAAATGGAGGTAAACTAAAAATTTCTGGGATTTAAACAACATGTACTTGCATTTGTCATTAGCTACTTACTTGTAGCTCAAGGTTTGTGTGTACCTGCATAGGTACATGTACCGGTACATAAAAAGGAGGATGACTTCAACTTTACCTTTGCTTTACACAAGTTATTATTTAAAACTTCTTATGAGTATTATTTTCAAAGTCCAATCAGATTTCATGGTTCAAATGAATATCTCTACTTTTGCAGTCCTACCTTGCTAGTAATGATGATGAAGAGGAGGGTGAGAATGGAGGAATGGTTCCCCTGGGGAAGGGCTTCTACCTGTACAAGGACCTGGAGAAGAACCTGTATGCCCACCAGAAGCAGGGGGTGCTGTGGATGTGGGGGCTTCATCAGAAGCGTAAGGGAGGGATACTTGGTGACGACATGGGGTGTGTAAGAAATGATGATCCATTGCTGGTTACAGTATAAAATTAATATAGTGGCAATATGGGTAGATATGATCACTGACCTCTGGTGTTTGTAGGTTGGGTAAGACGATTCAGGTGATATCGTTCCTGTCGGGGCTGTTTGACATGGAGAAAGTCCACTCCGTGCTGATCGTAATGCCAGTATCTGTCATCGGGAACTGGGAAAAGGAGTTTGGGAAATGGTATGGGTTTTATGACACTGGGTAATGAATTTCATTTTAAAAATATGTACTGTTACATGTACATGTTTCATGCATGTAGATGAATTATTTTGTTATTTTTTAAGGGCACCAGGCATTAAAGTGGAATCATATCACGGGTCAAAGAAAGAAAAGGAGCGATCATTGGCCAAGATTCGAAGGAAGGGAGGAGTGTTACTGACCTCGTATGGATTGGTGGTGACCAGCTGGGAGATGATGAGTCAGCAGGATGGGCGGCCCTTCAGATGGGTAATCAATTTATATACATGTACATGTTGGGAATTTCATCGCTTCCGGGGTCTGATGCCTTGAATATTTTGATGGATCATAACTTATTTGATTTTTAGTCCAACCCTGATTTTAAACATACATTTTACATGTGTTTAATTCAAGTCAATTTAGTGCTTTTGCTACTTTTCATATATATGTACAACCTTTTTATATATATGTACAACAGATTGGTGATATGAGTAAGCAATGTGTTGAAGTTTTCTGGTTCATGTACATTTATATATGGTGCCAGTATATGGTTGTATATGGTTGTATGTGTAAACCTGCAAGTGATTACATATGTGAATGAGTTCTTGTACATTTCTTTTTTCAGGATTACTTGATTCTAGATGAGGGTCACAAGATAAAGAACCCCACAAAGACAACGAAGGGGGTCCATCAGATCCCTGCCGGTCACCGAATCCTGCTGACTGGTACCCCCATACAGAACAACCTCAGGGTACCCCAATCTTAACATGTACACTGTAATATCTGTATGCAAGAAATAGTGCTTGATGCTTTCCTTCTAAGTCCAAACGAAGATATAAGATGATATTTTAAAACTTCTATATTTGTTGTATGATCTTAAATACCTACTTTACCTACATGTACTTTTTGTCTTGTGATTTATCAGGAAATGTGGTCCCTATTTGACTTTGTTCATCAAGGAACTTTACTAGGCACTGCGAGAACCTTTAAGATGGAGTATGAGAACCCAATAACCAGGGTATGTATTTAATGCATTGAACATATAAAGAGGTTTGTCAAAAAAGCACTTTGATACAAAATGTGGCATCATCCTGTTGAATAACTTGAGCTGGGTGTGCTCATTTCGTGCACAAACAGCATGTACATGTAGATTATCATGTTCTATGAATGTTTTTACTCATTCTAGGCAAGGGAGCGAGATGCCACAGCCAATGAGAGAAGACTTGGAATGGAAATGGCGGAAAGCTTAAAACAGATTATCTCCCCTTATTTCTTACGGAGGACCAAGGCTGAAGTTACTGACAATGAGGCCAGGGAGGGACAGAATTCCTCCTCATCAACCCGGACCTTGAAGTAAGTTTTGGGGAGGGGCTTAGCTTTATATTTGTACTAAATAATTTTGAAAAGTAAAATTGAGGCTTTAACTTGAACAGCATTGAAATTTAAATAAAAAGCATCTGAATTACAGTATTACTCAAACTGAAAATTTTGCTCCAGCTATTGCAAAGACCTTCAGTATGTAGCAAAAGTTTTGTTATTTGCATGAAATTGTTTTAATGTTTAAATTATTTTGTTGTTTTTATTTCCATGTTAAATTGAGCATCAAGAAGATGTACAAATATAATATAAATAAAAACAGCAGGACTTTTACAAATGATATTGGTCTCTAAAGAGAGGAACATTGTCATCCTGCAAAAATGAACTTTTTAATTTTTTCAACCTCCGGTAAAATATTGATCTTATATGCACTTTCAAGTATCTGAGTTTATGAACTTTATTTATGTTAAAATTAGAAAATTCTGTAGTTCTTTATTATTTGATCAAAACACAAAGGCTTGTTAGTTTTGGTGTTTGATTTCTTTAATGTGATATCTATGTTTAATTTGAATATTTTGGTTAAAAAATATTATGTTTCCTCAAGGTAGTCGCAAAATAAGATATTATAAAGTGTGACTACTACATTTTAAATACATGTATTCATGTACAAAAATAATGTTTTGGTGCATTGGATTGAAATTAGTAATACCGGTAAATAAAAGTGATTTCAATTTAATCATTATTAAACTAATGTACTACAGTACATTATTGATCTAGTTAGTCACTTGTCCACGTAGATGTTGGTTATTTGACATTCTACTTTTCCTTCCAGAATGCCGACCATGACTCGTAAGAATGACTTTATCATCTGGCTGTTCCTGACCCCGGACCAACAGAGGATATACGGAGACTTCCTGTCCCTGGATACCGTCAAAGAGGTGAGGGGGCGTGGAGATCGTTGATGTTACATGTAGAATGGAAATGATGTTGAAAATAAAAATCCTAGTTAGTTTAAGAAATATTTTATTCAGAAATATACACAGAAGTATGTAAATGAATATGGATTGATCCTTGATGCTTAATTTAACATGGAAATAAAAAAAATCAGCAGCTTTTAAGCATCCCTTTATAGTTCATCTTAAATTAGACTTTGGAAGAGTCAAGAGGCTTTCTCTCATTTATGATATCTTTTGAGGCATTTCTCTGTAGCATTTTTGTATGCACATGTACAGTAAATGTCTAAGTTGTTTCTCTAGGATCATTTTCAGGTTGACATTTTCAAGGGTCTGTCTTGAATTATTCCAAAAAATTAAGTTACATGGTTGAATTGATTGATAATCTGTCAATTGACTTGTTACTAGCTAGTTTAGCCAAATAATTACAGTAGTGCAACTATTTCAGTTTGACTTGCTCTGAAAAAGTGAACTTTTGAAATTATCTTACATTTGTGTATGACCAAAGACTTAACCCAATGTATACATGTAGCCTATGTGAACAGTTAACTTTTTTTATTGCATCAGTGTTGTTGACTAAACAATGATGGAGTGTCCTTGACCCTTTCAGCTGCTGATGACCAAGAAATCTCCACTGGTGGCACTGACTGTCCTTAAGAAGATCTGTGACCACCCCCGCCTACTGTCTAGGAGAGCCTGCGCCCAGCTGGGGCTGGATGGAGAACATGGGTAAATGAGAATCATGAAATGCACAAATCTCTCATCGCATCAAGTAAGCTCTGGGTCATATGATGTGTGGTACATTGATTTTGTTTTATGACCAATAGGTGCAGTTATAATGTTTTGTTACCAAGAACTCACATGCATTGCAGATGTGTACAACAAATTGTTTAATATTTCATAGACATAAAAGGTTTCACCTGCTTAATGCATTTTTCATCGTGTTTTCTGAATGCACCTCTAAGCAAATTTGTATGAAATTCTTTTGAATTTTAATACTGTATTGAAATACATGTAACTGTTACTATTATAAGACTTCATTCATTTGTTCCATGTGTTTGTAGCTTGAATGACTCGGCCCTGGAGTCTGAGGAGGGTTATCAGTGTGCGGCCAATCAAATCAAAAACATGCCGGACAACGTCCTGATCCAGGAGTCCGGGAAACTGATCGTCATCATGGACCTGCTGGACCATATGAAGCGGGAGGGACACCGCTGTCTGGTGTTCTCTCAGTCCAGGAAAATGCTGGACATTATCCATCAGCTGATCACCAACAGGGTAAGGTCAAGGTCAACATACCTAGGTACTAGTAGCAACTAAATACACTTACATAGAATCATGCTGTCAATACTGGAAACGTCTTAAATTCTACCTGTCAAAAATTTCAAGATTTCCTGTGTAAGTACCTTTCACAGTGTTTTTAATTTCACGGATAATCGATTTCTTATCCTAGAAAGGTAAATCCTAATTGTTAAAAAAAATCTGATGAGTGATGAACCTGCATTATGTATTTACATTATTTTCTTCTGAGTAACGTAAAATTAAAGCTTTATTCATGTTAAGTGCTATGAGAATAATAAAACAAGTTTGTGTCAAATATAATAAGCACTGGTGTAATGCACATTTGATATTTTGGGCATGAAAGTAAGGGGAAAAATGTACATATAATCTGTTAAAAAGAAGAACCGGTACACCTTTCTAATCAATTTTAAAATGAACTGCTCAATATGAATGCCGATCGCAGACAACGTCATGGTTGTACAGGAGTCTTTGCCCTAAGGAGATATCTGACAATTAGCACCGTGTTCACAATTGGCTTCGATAGAGCCACAGAGATGAAGGTTCCATAATAAATAGTTGTTTAATTATGATATTAATTGTATAAAATTAAGTAATACTCATGCTTGCTATTTTTAATAAATTTTAAATATACTATGATTATGATAAACAAGTGGTAACTTTGGCTCCGCTCAAGCACACATGCATCTGTAATGGCGGCCTACACGGAGATGGTGAAACACCGCTCAATATTCATGGTGGCTAAATGTTCACGGAAAATTGTCTGACTGTGAACATAGTGAAATTAAAAACACTGTAATGTTTTCCATGTCTACAGTATGTACCCGGTACATATAGGTTCAGTTAAGAATATCATCTTGGTTAGCTGAGTTAGAACTACAAGTAAAATAAACATTAAGGAAAATGTTCCCCATTTTATGAAAGTTACATGTATATATTACATCCAGCTGTTTACTCCTTGTAACACAGTTTTAATAGAACATTTTTGATAAGTATAAGCTTTCCTGTAAATGACCAGTGTTATCTTTTATTAAAACTAGCAATAGTTTGTGATTGACAGTGCTATATATAACTGTGATGTTGTTTATGTTGTTTGGTTTGTGTACACACACTGACTATTGACAGGGACACAAAGTCATGAGACTGGACGGCACCATAACTCAGCTGAGCGAGAGAGACAAACGAATCGCCACGTTTCAGGAGGACATGAGTTACTCAGTGTTTCTTCTGACAACTCAAGTAATTAGTTGAATATTAGTCAGTTAAACTGATCAAGTGTCATGGACAGTTGAAGATAAATTTCATTGTTTTAGAGGCGTGAATTATGGAAATTCCAAATTTTAAGTAAAGGTAGTTCCAATTTCTTGTACAGAGTGTTTTCGTAACTCTAAATTATACAGAATCTGTGATAAAAAAATTTCTTTGCAAATCATCATTGACGGAAATAAAGTTCATTGTTGTCAGACTGTAATTTGTTGTGCTGTAATCAGAAAAGGAATGATAAATACACATTTTTAGGTGGGAGGCGTTGGCCTGACCTTGACAGCTGCTGACCGAGTCATCATTTGTGAGTATAAGCTCAGTTAAATAGGTTATAGGGATTACTTAGGTCCATCATCCATCTGGTTACTCAATTAAAACTTTACATTGGTCATTAAGATTTTTTAGAAGAAATTTAAATTACGGTTGAAATGCATTCAGAATACCTTATGGTGCAAAATCTGACAGAAACTGTCTTTTGACTGATCAATCTTATAAAGGAAAAAAGTCTATTTTATCTCTCTTATCAGAGGGTTATTGTACCTTAAAGCATACATTTTACCAAATTTTGTCATAAGAAATATCCATTATGATTCGTATGTTGCTTTTTTGTCGTTGTGTTTTTTAGGATTTTTTAAAGGGAAAGGTCAGGTAAGAAAAAATTCTAGTGAAATAGATATACTAAAGTTTGTATTTAACACCCACCGTATACCTTATCCCATTATCTCATCTTAAGCCGTAAAACTTGGTTTAATTATCTGGTGAGTGTTAAATCTCCCGCAAGGGCATGGAGGCTGCCATGATAGCATCTCTGTGACGTCAGCATACCATTTCTATAACTTGACCCACACATTGTATAACAAAATTCTGGAAGAATGGCGCAAGAAAATGTATTTGGGATAGAACCATATGCATTTGAACCTGAATATACGGAAGAACTTGAAAATCTTGCTAATGATAATAACCCATCAAGTCCAATTATTCCAACATTAGAGGAATGGTGTTCCTGTGGACAATGCGAGGTCATGCCCACTGTGGAGGAATGCATGTGTTGTAAACAGTGCGATTATACAGTTGGGAATATGGGATATATAGGTTGCATAACTGACCAATTTTTTTACATCGTGGAAAAAAATTAAGAGATTCTGCCGACAAGCTTTTTAGTATTGAAAACGTAAGTTTCAAAACACAACTTTCCATTCTTTAAATTTATTTAGTAATCCATTGTTTGCATCTTCGTTTTGATGCAGCATCTTTGGCAAGGTTTGGTATCACAAAAAAACTTTTTTTGCATTCTCCTTGCTTAATTTTGCAATTAAAGGCTTGACAAGCAGGCATATTCAGAGTTCTTGAAATCTTTTTTCCGCTGTCAGTCATTTGGACTGACAACCATCAGAAGTTTGTCAGTCCAGACTGATTTCTATCAGTCCAAACATTTTCAATAGAAAGATGAAAAACTACAAGTATATTTGCCTTATAATTTCTCTCATTTTTACCTTAATTATTCTGATTTCTCCTAATTTTCACATTCTGGCTCCTGACAACATTCTTATTTATCACGTCATCAATTATTTTTATTTCCTTCCCTCTCTCATTATCAACTTTCTTCTTGTTCTCTTTCTCGTTCTCTTTCTGCACATCACATATGTAACTAAGGCTCGGTTGTCAGATAGCGGAGTTCTTATTTCCCGAAAAAATGTATAAATGATTACATTGGGATTTTTGGGATTAAAAACACACCGTATCAATATTTACGAAATACTCGCCAAACTTATCGAAAGCAACGGAAGTAATATTTACTGAGGTGTTCCGAAAATGTATAATAAGTCTAGAGAGAGCGAAAAATCCGCGAAAAACTGCTCTAGATTTATCGTATGCGTTCGGATCTCCTCAGTGAGTATGAAAATTAGTTATATTTTCGCAAGTTACTCTGTCCATATCTACCGGTCATTTGGACTGACAGGCAACCTCAAGTAATCGGTCCTTGGTTATTTTTATCGGTCTTGCCGACAGGACCGAAAGATTTCAAGAACTCTGCATATTTACACACACATAATTGTTAAACTTTCCTAGGCACTGACCACATGGGTGAACTGATAAGAACTCTGAATGGGGTATGCTGACATCACTGGGCATTTGGAAGTTATCGGGATGCTGCGATAAAACCCGAAGATAAGCCACACAATATTTAACTCTAAACAGTGAAGAGCATCAAAATGGCAGCTCCCATGATTTTGTCAAACTTTGATATTTAATCAGTGATTATTGCTTAATTGGGATTATGTTAAGTGAAATATAATTGTTGACATCATTTTTATGGTAAATATAATTATTTCAACTCTTCTTTATTTTTGCCTGACCTTTCCCTTTAAGACATTTTTATAGTCATTCATTCATTGTAAATGTAATAGCATTCATATTGTCAGTAAATATGCTGTATAACATTTTAAGTGAAGCTACATCAGTTGTTTGATCATCCTCATGCCCTTTATTAGATGACCCCAGCTGGAACCCGGCCACCGATGCTCAGGCTGTGGACCGAGTGTTCAGGATCGGGCAGGATAAAAATGTTGTCATCTATCGCCTCATCACTTGTGGAACTGTTGAGGAGAAAATATACCGCAGGCAGATATTCAAGGACTCCATCACACGCCAGACTACCGGCAATACCAAGAACCCCTACAGGTAATCCATTGTCACTGTATGGGAGGTATATTGTTTATTAATGACCCCTCCCCATATAATAAATGCAGGGTTATCGCCCTTAGAATATTCAAACCTAAAACCCTTCTATTCTAAAGTTGCTGCATGTATTATTATGATTTTTAGGGCTTTTATAGTTCTCAAATATACTTATATAATTTATCTAATTTGGTAAGACATTTGTGGTATACTGACAATTCTACTTTCAGATGTTTTCACTTGTCCATTTTTGTCTTTTTAATCATCATAAATGTAGATATCTTTATTCCAGTTGACTTAACTACATGTACACCCAGAAATTTTGTATATACTGGTACATGTAACCATCTGATTTTGATTTTATCACCTAATTATGGTATTAAGTAAATATTTATTTTTTATGAGAAGAGCTAGTTCCAAGTATGTTTTTCATACATATATGTAAAATGAAAATAGGTTGTGAATTGCAAAAAGAAAGTAGTACTACAGGTACTCTCAGTTTGTTCCAGATAAATGTGTCACATAAGGAGGTCTGATTACCTTCATTACCTCAATTCTGATCCATAATACTACATTTTATTTCAAGTGTAAAGTTTTTGTTCTGCTGTCTTTCTTTTTATTTGTTTTTCTTTTTTTTATTAAAAACAAACAATATTGGTGATTTCAAAAGCTCTGCATTGCTTATCAATGCATACTTGGACTGAATTTTTTTTTTTGTAGAAAGTTTCCTCATCAGATCCCCAGCATCAGTAAGTGCTAGTACTTGATGACACACAAGCACGTGACTGATGGTGGGTAGGTTGGAGGATTTAACGCTTCACATCCTTTAGTCATTAGAGCAAAATAGCAAAGAAATTATAAAGGAGGGGAAACAAGCAGAATGAATAGGACTAACAGAATTAGCATTTGTACTGATAAAAGAGTTATGTTTCTACTTTCCCAGCATCTGTAAGTGCTAGTTTAATTTCTGACTGACCAGCACATTTCAAATACCAGGGAAGTAAAAACAACTGTTCCTTGCCTCAGTTTATACTATAATATAGGTTAGAGGAAGAACTGAAACTGTTTTGTGGAAGATAAATTGGCGCAATCAAAAACATGGATCGCCTGGCATCATATTGGTGCAGATAGAAAGCTGTAGTCTACACACAACATTGTGCCAAGGGTCCACATTTCCTTCATTCATCTAACAAAAAGAGCAGATAAAGGGAGTGAGGGAGGGAGAGGTGATAATATGATGAAATATGGCTTGTCATAGATCTGGCATTAGTTTGGTGCACACTTTTCTGCTGGATGTGACACCAGACATAATGGCAGGATATGACATGGCCCAGTAAGAAAACAGGGAAACAAGATGTCAACAGATCAAGATGTCCCTCTGGCATCTCATTGGTGCAGGGTCAAAGGTCAGCCAACACCAATAAGATGACAGGGGCAGCTTCATCTTTCATCAGAAGTTTAAAGAAAGAGAAGACAGTTCTAAGGAGAAAAGAAAAAAAAATTAAGAAATTCTCCGTCTGAAAACTACAAAATATGGGATGAAAAAATAAAAAATCAGTTTGTTATACCGAATACCTCTTTCAAATATTAATTTTTTTTCGAAAGTTTAAGTTCTTTGTTTGATGCCTTGCAAGTGCCCCAGCATTGATAAGTGCTTGTTTTACTCTCAACACATGCACTGCACCAATACTGAGAAACTAATGCCTCGGCAAGTCTTTTAGATCTTTGAAATTACCTAGATTAACTAAAAACTTAACCAATATGGAAGCAGCATGTTTTATCTATTATATTTATATGATAATGAATGGAATGTTGCAATTATGTTTTTTTTTTTTTAAATCTTCAAAAGAATTATTTAAAAAAAAAAAAAATGTATTCTACTGCTGTGTCATTTTAAATGCAATGAAAAGAAAAACTAATGCATGCAGATTCATATTTATAACTCAAGTATAACTAATCTTTTGATGATTAGACAACAAAGCCATAATCTAATGATGGCTTCAAGTCAATATATATGACATTTAATTATAAAATTCAGAAATAAAATTTCCTTTCTGTATTTTTGTTTACATACTAGGTAAAAATTTAATTTATCAAAATAATTTTTTAATGTTTTTATGGCCAACAGAGGGTTGTTCTATAACAAAGGTTGAGCAAAAATGTGTGGAATGCGAAAGTTGATTTTCTAAGAAATTGTTAAATAAACACCCACAGGCTTAATGCCAGACTGGCAAATATCTTTTTTATCAACTGCTTCTTTGATCCTATAGAGAAAAGTTTACACAGGTGTTCTGATCAAGCTTATCACTTACAAGAATGGGCTATTGAGACAGCCCTTGATAAAGGGCCTGACTCCCTGAGGCCCCATGTAGGGCAATTTGCTCTACATGCTGTCAGAGTAGTGATAAAATTCACAGCTTGCTCCCTGCAAACACCCCTATGTACATTTTGACATGTGTTAACCTAACAATACTGGCAATTTTATGATGTAAAGTGTCTGGAAAATGGAAGTGCCAAAACAAGTAGATGTTTTAAGTGAAAAAGATTTATGAAATTATATAGTTAATAGATATGTATGTATATATATATATTTATAGATATATCAGTTTAGGTCACCTATAAGATTAATTTAATAACATTTTCTTTTAAAAAGAATAGTAAACGAGACATAGATTCTCCCTGTATGATGCTTTTTTTAAAGATATAAAAAAAAACAACTTTTAAATGACTAAGCATTTAGTGTGTGCATATACAATTTGGAATATAAGTCTGTGATATTATACAAGATAAAAATAAAAACAATTTCAATCCTGAAATTCTTTGATAAATCAAGTTTATCTTTACCTATGATGAATATACATTATGAAACAAGTAAGTTTGGATAGTAAATCTTACCTTGGTTTTTTGACATTAAAAACATGTCCACCTCTCCAAGTGGAACAAACACAAATAAACTTTTTGTGTGTAGAAAGAAAGGGTAGGGGAAAAAACTTGAGCAATTTAAAAACAAGTTTGAGCAAAATGGCGTACCCTTCTCCTTGTTCAATCTCCTTTGTCCTCTTCCTAATTCCTTGGGTATTTTTCTGTGCATTTTCTTTGTAATCCAAATCAGTCAGCCCAAGCCCTCATAAAAAATGCTTGTTGATTACAAAAACAACTTAATTATCCCCCTTTGTGTTTAGTGGCCAGACAATAGTGAGATAATTGCACAGGTAGGTTGTTGCCATGGTTAGCTTGGGTCTGGCCAGACAAAGCCTTGCAAAAGTGTCAGTTCCCATAATCCCATTTTGTTTTGACCAGTCAGAGTAGCTTGGCTACATTACCCCCAAGCCATACTAATTGAATGGAGAAGACAGACCATGTAATGTAATTAGAAAGAGGCCCACAGGGGAAGTAATTTGTACTGACAAATTTGCATATTCTTTGGTTTTACCTCATACATATTACCAAAGAAACTTTCTTTTTTTATAGAAGCCAGACATAAATGAGATTCATTAATAAAGAGTATATTTTACATTACAAAAGGTTGACATTCCATAAACACAATTTATAATGCTACTTTAGATATCCATTATTTGAGAGTTCTTTCCCATTTGATCAATTTCAAATCAAAAATGCACACACATTTAAAATGTTTTTGATTTGAAAGGAAAGAAAATCATATTTTTGAATTAAACAAGCAGAATTGTATGTAAACCTAGATGAATATTAACTGCTTACTCTGTTTTTGTCCAGCTGCCCCTTCTGGGCCTCACTAAGGGAGATCCATTGTGATACATTGATAGATAAGGGGCTGTTTTTCTGTACTGATGATGTTGTTTAGGGTAGATTTTTGTTTTACAAGCACTCTGACACTTTAACACAATGTGTCATAATTATTTCTCACATGTTAACATTGCTTAAGAATAAAACTTAATTTGAGCAATAGCTATCAATGTTTTTGAGTTTCTCAATTAATCTATTAAAAGACTAATAGAGATAATCACGTTACATGTAATTATATTTCTGAACAGTTTACTTCATGACTTTAAGAGGACAAAATATAATCTTGAATTAAAAAAAGTTTCATAATTTTGCCTACAATTGCATTATATAGACAAGGATAAAGGGTGTTTGCTGTGGAAGTCTTTGAGTTTTTACTTTTGTGTACAGTGATGTAACTTCCAATCCCTTTGCTGGTAAACACCCCCACTAAGCAGCTTAGACAGGATTACCATTAGATACCATTCAGAACCTCCAATGCCTTACTAACTTGCACTGATATGCTCAGCCAAATTTTGTCAGGTGTAAATTTGTTAATTTCATAACTTTATTTGCAGTATAAAGATTAACATGAAACAATTTTTGTGCAGAATAATAACCCCTTTCCTTCACATTCCCCAAAAATAATTTAAAAAAAAATATGTCATACATTAGTATATGTATTGTGTTTTCATTAAAATTCATGAGAGTCATCAATTTAAGTAAATTACATGAGAAAAAGTTTCAAGGATGCATAAATATGCTGTCAGTATGATCCTATCAATACAATATGTTAAAAATGTACCATAATTTCATGAACATGTAATTTTTTTTTAACCTACAAAAATTGGTACTCAGTGATATCGTCGAAACCACAGTATACAGTATTTATTAAGATTTACTGGACAAAAGATTTACAAAAGTATATTTTTGCCATTCTAGAAATTGTAGAAATCTCTTCAGTTTTGAAAAGTATAGCATTAGAATAGTAATGTGAAAAATTGAATTTAATGAAGAAATCATATTTTGTCATATTGCACAAATGAGACATTTTCAGTGCATTTAAAGATTAATTGTTAATTTATTGTAGTAACCTTTACTTTGTAATATTTCATAAAGATTAAATCTATCATACACTGTAATTTAGGAAAAAAAATAATTTTCAAATTTATTTATATACATGTACAATGAGTTAATAAAGATTTGTCCACATTACACCATTCTTTTTGGACAAAGCATAAATATATTAGATTTTTAATTTTTTAAAAATTCGGGTGTACGGTACATTGAATTTGATGCTCAATAACATCAAAGGGGGGAAATTTTCAGTGTAGTTAAATTCCCTCTTTTATTGGCAGTAACTATTAATACTTTATTCCAAGATGTTTAGGCATCACAATTTGCTTCATTAGAGAGCTCTGTTTGATATCTATAAAAGCCTTAAGCTTCAAGTAATATTCGTTCACTAGTTTGAAAACATCCACAAAATTCAAAGTTTTGAAAAACCCCTCCTGTTACTTATATTATATAATAGTCAGAATAAAGAATGTGAGTACAAAAATAAAAATAATATGTTTGAGGGGATTTTGCATTGCAAATGAAAAAAATAATACCCAAGCGACAATGTTTGAAAATTGTGTGAGGTGGTCTGATTGATGTAAAATTTTCCCAATAAGATATTATTGTTCTATTGAACATGTCTGATTAAAAATAAATGATTTGTTATTGAAGAAATCTGCATATAATTTCAATCATATTTCACTGAGAAGATATGTATGTATATTGTATTAAAATATCTTCAAAAAGTGACAGAAAAGAAAATATTTACAGAGCATTTATTACTTTCTATAATACATTCATTCAATACAAATTTAATTTTTTAACATGTACTGTATACTTTTTAATTGCATTTCAGAGTCTGCTTTGGTAGGTTATTTATGAACAATGAGATACTGAATCCAACTTGAATTGTAGGTATTTCACGAAACAAGAGCTGAAGGAGTTGTTTACCCTGGACAACCCGCGGATCTCCAAGACCCAGCAACAACTGGAGGAGATGCACAGCCAGCAGAGGAAGACGGACTCCTCCCTGGACGCTCACATCGCATTTCTGTACTCACTCGGTTAGTAAAACATTGTGTGTGCTCACACGGCTTTCCTGTACTCACTCGGTTAGTAAATCATTGAGTGTGCTCACATCGCATTCCTGTACTCACTCGGTAAGTAAATCATTGAGTGTGCTCACACCGCTTTCCTGTATTCACTTGGTAAGTAAAGCATTGTGTGTGCTCACACCGCTTTCCTGTACTCACTTGGTAAGTAACGCATTGTGTGTGCTCACACCGCTTTCCTGTACTCACTTGGTTAGTAAAGCATTGTGTGTGCTCACGCAGCTTTCCTGTACTCACTTGGTGAGTTGAACATTGAGTGTGCTCACATTACTTTCCTGCACTCATGTGGTCAGTGAACAATTAGTATGTTTCCACATCAGGTTACTGTACTCTTCAGTAAAACAATGAGTGTGTGCTCCCATAGCATACTCACTGGCTTATTATAGCAATGTAGAATGAAAACTAGTTGAAGGAGAACTTTCACCTCATCTTTTCAAAAATTCCCAGAAGTATTTAGTAATTTAGATAATTCATGATTTCTATGTGAAAACAAAATTCCTATGGACATATTAAACATGTCCAGTTTTGTGTGCTATAGATATCTTTGGGATCAGTGACCATGACCTGATGTTTACTCAGGAGAAGTGTGACTTTGAGGACGAAGGTGAGGCTGAAGTGGACCCTGGGACAGATTACATACAGCACAGAGTGAGTATCAAATGAATTACAACACAACAAAGCATAGAGAATCTCATCTACATCATGATCTAGTCTATTTTTTATGCCCTCCTTTGAAGAAGGGGAGGTACCGGTATATTGCTTTGCTGCTGTCCATCTGTCTCTGTTGGTCAGTAGGTCCACCAAGTTTCTGTTCATTTTCTTCCCAGAGGTTGCTTGTATGAAAATGAAATTTGGTATACAGATTTATCATAAAAATATCTAGGTCAATTTAGATTTTGGGTACAATCGTGCAATTTTTGACAATGTTATGTTTCTTGGACTTAGAAAAATTTCAATTATTTGCAGTTTCCGTTCATTTACTTTGCAGAGGTTAAATGTAGTGATATTAAATTTGGTATACAGATTTATCATAATAATGTCTAGGTCAACTTTGATTTTGGGTACAATCGAGCTATTTTTGACAGCGTTATGTCCCTTGGACTTAGAAAAATTCCAAGTATTTGCATTTTCCGTTTGTTTTCTTCAAAGAGGTCTTTAAGGGAGGGTGGCATAAGTGTTTCACAAACATCTCTTGTTTTAGGACTGCATATATTTCTGTATTAAGTTGAACTTTAAGTTATTGAAGTGCAAACTAATTGGAGTAAATTGTTTAAATGATTAAAAACTCTTAATAACAACACTCTTAAAACTGTTATGAAATTGTGCTGTTATCTTTAGTAATATAAACAATTCAAAAATAAATTTTAAAAAACCTTTTTTAGTAAAACATGTACAATTAAAACATTTTTTTCTCAATTAGAATTATTTCCTTCTTCTTTAAAAATAAATTTAATCAAATTCAATTTCAACTATTCATTTATTCATCACATTTTTTAAAGTGAACATGCATAAATATGCATAGTAATGCAAAGTAATGCCATGTAATGCCAGCATTACACTAGATTTTAGAAAGTAATGCATTACATTAGCATTACTTGTAATGCTAATTTTGAGGCATTACACATTACTAGCATTACTTTGAAAACATGTAATGCATTGCAATGCATTACCATTACATTTAGCATTACCCCAAGCCTGGTATTAACCCACAAAGTGTCTATATAAAATTTTTTACTCTTAAACAGGTCGAGACCATTATATTTTGTGACGTTGGCATAAATTTGCATACTATATTAGCCATCTGTTTACTTTTATCGACAAACCAATCAGGTGAATGAGTTGCAAGGCATTGTTGGCTACTACAAGTTTTAGTGTATACAAAGCGTATTGAAAATATATACCATTTTGAATTGTCCTTTGGAAACTCATTTTGAATGATTTTTCAGAATTTATGAAATTAATATGGACAATTATGTCTGAACTTCAATTTCTATGCTCACATTTAAAAAATATTGCATATGAAGACTTATATCAACTTATTTAAATACATGTACCCCATTGTCAATGTTCAAAAGAGAGGTACGTCCTATTGAATTAGAAGCAGTGAGTACCGTTTTTTCACGTGATACCCCATATTTGGGACAGCTTAAGTAGAATGCGCGTTGATATTTTCTTCAGGGACCCATTCATCAGAATGCTTAACGGACAAAATACCATATGCTACTTAGCTCACACTTCTGCGTTTGCATATTTGTGCATTTCTACTACCGTGGCTATTCATGTATGTTAAAAATGTACATTTACCTGTATTTATTTCTAGTGCACAATGATAAAGTCACCAAAACACAATTGTGCGGTTTTTCTTCTCAAAATCTGATTGTACTTGAATGCGTATGTTTGTCAGTCGTTTGATACTGATCATTTTTTGAAGCAACAATTGATCAACTAAAACAACGGTATTTTTCAATGTGAGCATGGAACAAAAGTTAATGGTACGTAATCTGTCCTTTTTTACCGTCTAAAGTAAAAATCAAGATGTACAAACATTCAGACAAGCAATTAAATATTATGAATAAAACAGACAAAAACTGCGAGCATTTGTTGAATCGTAAACGCGTTGTAGACCGTCAACTCATTCATTTGTTTGATGTAAATACTGTCACATGCTAAATAATGCTGTCCATATAAGGTAGTGTACCCGACCTGTTAAACTTGGAAATGATTATCTGATCCTTGAATATTTTGGCTTTGAACAATATGATGCCAGAAGGCAGCATACAATACAATAGATTGATATAGCACCCTATTCCTATTTAAAAGCAGGATACGTGTATTAATACATGTACACTGTATACAGCTTGCCCAGGATAGATGCATCTGTTATTTGGAGTATTTAGATTCAGATAAATGTTTTGAATTGATTTCAAGGTACAAAAGGCCAAGGAGTTGCTACAGATGGAGTCAGATTTGACGCAAGATTTTGAACAAAGAGCTGGTAAATATCCAAGAAATGTTCCCTCGGGACCAGAGGAATCAGGGTCCCAGAAACCATTCTCCCGCCCCTGGGGAGACTGGAACCTCCAGGGCACTGTCAACACACAGGAAGAGGGGGAGGAGGATGTCAAGGATGTACAAGGTCAGTGTAGGTCAAGGTCATTGATACATCAGTATTATCTCTTATTAGGAATGAGATTTCATAATCTTTAGGGGTAAAATATTTACATGCAGCAGCTGATAAATGATTTAAGAATTGTATTAAGTAAGTAACATTTGGATGTTATTTGATTCTTCTTTAAAAATATCTGTGATAAATTTTTTTGATTTTTAAAAGAGATTGACCTTGATGCAGAAAATGACAGTGAGGATGATGAAGAAGGAGAAAAGGAGCAAGATTTAAGGGAAGTGAAGAGGGAGGTGATGGACACTAGTCATATTGACCTTGTGACTCCTGACCCAACCCCAGTCAAAGCAAGCAAAGTGGTGGATCTAACATCTTCTTCCACAAAACCTGGTGCAAGAGTGAAGTTAGAACCAGAATCACCTAAGGTGGGTTAACTTACTAGTGAATTATAGAGTTTTTTCCTTACTGGTGGTTATTTGGTACATGTATGCAATGAATATTAAAAAATTGTAGATTCCTGTTTAATTGTGAGAAATTAATATTCGCCTAAAATCCTGAGAAATACCCCTCATAGATTTTAGAATTTCGCTTTTATTTTGATTGAGTGAAGAACTATAAAAAAAATTACCGGTTGGATAAAAAATGTATGTTTGTGATTTTATGATCTCGCTATTTAATATAAAACAGCAGGATCGCGGAATTAAGTACTCGCGGAAATTTAGGAATCTACTGTAGTCAAATAGAAATATGAATTTGGTTGTGATGAAATTAATTTCATATACATGTATGTTATTGCCAATTTTACTTGAAAGTAAAACTACAACTGATCCATTATACTATATTGGATATAGCGATGCGTTGAGTGACAACACTGTTAAATGTAACAGTTATGAAACAGGGTGAATCACTGGTTGCAATTTATAAAACAAGCATTTTAATTGGCCTGCCCACTTTTCATGCTTTATTTGATATTTTAGCTCCAAATACATATTCTGTGACTTTTAACACTACACTGTGTGGGGACTGCAAAACTAGATCACTGCCGTGGTTAGCCAATAGTTCTCAATAATTGCTCTCTTTGTTTTTGATAGTGAAAACCACACTTGGCATTGAAGCATAGTATACTGCACATGCATTTGATAAATGGGTGGGTCTATAAAAATGTGCGAATAAGAATCTTTGTTGCAAATCGCAACTGTCAGTGTGATACGAACCGAATTGAAAGTTTAAATATTATGAAACCCAACACATTACCATTTCATTCGTAGTGAATACTTTCAAGAGAGATTAGTTAATTGTTTGATATTGTGCCATGCCTAAAAAAACATAATAGAAAATTAACATTTTATGGTGACAAAACTGTCTAAAATGTAGAATAGATATTTATATTGTTTGATTATTTTTTTAAAAAATCACATAAAGCAAGAAGTGTAGGTTTCATTTTGTTCAGGAATTGGCTAACACAATGCTAATTAATATATGTGATTTATTCATGTAGATTGAAATGGAGAGTGAGAGTTATGATAGGAAAGAAATCAAGATGGAGGTTTTGAGTCCAGATCATCATTCAGAAAAGGCTGAAGAATCAGATGATGAAGTACAGGCTATTGAAAATATACAAAATTTGTCTATTCAAGGGAGTCCAAAAGGCACTCCTAGGCACGGAAATGACAATGAAATGTTACAACATAAAACAGACATTGAAGATTTGAACTCCAGTTCTCACTCAGATGTTATTCAGGCTGATAACCTGGAAGAGACAATGGAGGACAGAGAAAATATCAATGATGAATTTGTTGTCAAGGAAACAGGAAGTGATGAAATGGAGGAGATCATTGTTGATTCAGAAGATGAAGAAAATAAAGAAAATGTTCCTCTTTCACAGATTCTTGCATCAGCCAAAAGATCGTCTGATAGTTTTAAACTTAACAGATCCATCGATGGCCAGCCAAGATCACCTCTAGCTCCAATCATTCTATCCCCGGTGGTAACTGACTCACCTGCCAAAAAGAAACCAAGAAGAAGTGTATCTGCAAGTCCCTGGCTTAGAAACTCACCAGTGAAAAGAGTAGAAAAAGTTGTAAAAGAAGAGCAAGTGTTTATATCACCTGACAGATTCAGACCATTAATGGGAACAACACCAAAAGGCTTCAGTGACATGGTTAGAAGTGGGAGTAACTTGAATTCCACCATCCTATCTGCTTTCTCTGAGAGTCCACAGGTGGCAAGAAAGGAGTTGGACATGGACTCACCATTAGATGGAAAGAGGACCACTTCCAGGCTGCAGGAGACTCTGGTTGAGGAATCTCCAGATCGTCAAGGTCTTTCAGCAGGACTTCATTCAAGTTTTGTTCCAAATTCTTTAGAAAACACACCCAGTGTTACTCCTTCCAATGACATTTCAAGAAATAAAAGTATAGCTATTGAGGAAACGGATGAGGAATCTTCACCATTAAAATCAGTGTCCATCTCCAGAAATGAGAGTGTTATGGAATCCAGTGTCCTGAGTGATGATGAGGGACAGTTGGAGGAAGTGCGTGACAGTGACCCTGAACAGTCCCTTGTGGAGATAGACTCTGACAATAGTTTACCGTGTCTTTCTGTAAAAAAGAAGCCTTTTAGAAAAGCTGTTATTGTGAGTGATTCAGAGAGTGATGCTGAGGATTTGAGGACAGAGAATGAGGATGTGGAGGAAGCAGTAGGAAGTGATCAAAGTGAGAACAGGAAGAAGAGGAAGTCCTCGGAGTCCAGCAGTTTGCCACAGTCCAAGTATGCGATGTTATCCAGCTCTGACAACGAACAATCTGAGGAGCAGGAGAACATAAAGAGTGATGAGGAGGAGGAGGACTTGATGAGTGATGATCATGATGAGGAACAGGAGGAGGAGGAAGAGGACTCAATAGACATTGATGTAGATAGTGAGGATGAAGGTAACAAGAGTATTTGAAGGAGGGGGGGGGGGCATTAAGATTTATGATTCGTTGTGCCATGTACAAAAAAATTACTGCAATATCTTTATATTTCAGTTTATTTAGCTGCTGTAAATAGGATTGGGTCCTCTAGTAATTTTCTAAGACTTCTCTATCTGCTATGAATTAAGTTTATTTTAACTTTCAGATCAATTCTTTATCATTATAAGTATCTTGTTACAAATATCTTTTAACATGAAAAATACTTTCGTTCTAACATACCAGAACATGTTATTATTTATGTACTCCATATCAATATTTTGATCAGAACATTTAAATGATAACAGTTACATCTGGGTTATATTTTGAATGAATATGTGAAGAGAAGGATTCTTATATGGTAAATACATGTACCTGTTATAAATTCATTTGTGCAGTGTTTAAGTTGTCATTTCTTTGGGAAACATAAAAGAATTTCTTAGGAATTATACATATGCTGATTATTTTCATTCTTTTAGATTTTCAAGAACTCTCTGAAGAATCAAAAGAGCAGTATCGTGTTGCTACACAGAGAGCAAAGTAAGGACATTTCTATGTAATAATTATTATGCACTGAAAGAATAAAATCCAAATAAACCCTTTTGTTGATTCTGAGAAAAAAGAAGTTTTGTTGACATTTGGACAATTAAATACCAGTAAGCCCCCCGCTGAAGGAGCCCTATAATAATCAGAATATCCCTCCATTTATCCAATATCACCGATCTGAAATTAAAAAAAAAATCTCTTTTTTGAATTCTCCAGACTTAACTCTTCATCATTTTTTGTGGTCCTTTATAAGACAAGTTTATGGATATAAGACAAGTTTATGGATGAAAGTCAATCTTAAGATTCGAGACAATTTCATGATCTGAAAGACTGGCTCATAATTGATAAGTAGTGTGCTCATTGATTAATTAATTTGCTTCAGAGAAAAAAAATACCGACTAATCGTCGGGAAAATACGGTATACACATTGACCTTGAATCCAATTTTAGATCAGCTGTCAAGGTCAAAGCAGATTTCTGTATGAATCCTGAACATATTTATTGTCCCCTCTGCCCAAACCAGCCATATATAGTACTACACTTACCGGTAAGATAAAAAGATCTCTTTTAAAAATGAGATCCCCTGATCAAGAAAAAAAGATTTTCTGTCCTCTTTGTTAAATCTGGTTCATACTCCCACTAGATATTGACCATCAGGAAGTGTGTATTGATCTTGAGCTAATTTTTCAAGCTCAAATATAAAAAAAAAAGATTTTCTGTCCTCCTTGTTAAATCTGGTTCAAACTTCCACTAAATATTGACCATCAGGAAGTGTGTATTTGACCTTGAGCTAATTTTTCAAGCTCAAAGTTTAAATCAAGATTCTTTCCAAGTCCTTTCCATCTTAATATCCTCACTATCTCTGTGATGTTTATACTTGTTATACTTTTTTCATTGCCAGGGAATTGTACAAGTCCAGTGAATATGAACAGTGCCTGGGATGTATCTTACAAGCTTTAGAAATATACCCTGAAAACACAGCGCTGCAGGCTTTCGCTCTTCAGGTGCATGCCAAGAAAGAAGGTTAAGACTGTCATTTTAATAAGGCAAAGGCCATTCAGTTTCTTGAGTTTATTTTTGAAAAAAAAAAACTTTGTAAAAGACTGGTGTTGACTGAAAGAAAAAAATCAAGATCTGATAATGCTTACTACTATTGATTACTCCTTCCTGTATTTTTAATCAGCAATTTTTATTATACTTTTGTTTCCATATTTTTTTCCATCTGTTAAGATCTTATAATGTATCAGATAATACAAGAAGCATTTCAAATTGATGTTGGGTTTTTGGTCCATTTGAAGATTGTACAGTCCCTTACATTACCTGTACATTGTACATATTTCTCTGTGAAGTAAAAACACACGAATTTGTGTTACATCCTATACTTGAAGTTGTAATGTTTTTGATAATCAGCAGAAATAAATCATATGATGATTAAAGTGTGTTGTTGTAACTGCAAGGACATTGCAAAACAAGAGGCCCATGGGCCACATCACTCACCTGAGCAACAATAGCCATAATATTATCAGCTTTATGGGGTCATATACAAAATATCTAGACAATGTAGTAGAATGGATACTGTATAAAAAGATTTTCAATTTTTTTTTCCATATATTTGCATGTTAAACATTGAGCTGCTTTTGTTACATCAAACTTGGAACCCCTTGTGCGGCCCGAGAATTGTCCAGGGGTCACTGTCTGAAAAACTGAATCAACAATAACATATATTATAACATTTGAGTCTAAGAATAATTTGAAAAAATTTCCCTAAGTAAAATTGAGCCCCAAATGTGGTTCCAGCCTACTCCAAAATATCCTGATTTTAATAGACTTAAATCAACACTATATGAAATTGTTTTCAATGAAGATATAGCTATTCTTGACAAATGGATTTTTAGCTCGTTAGCTATTTGGATTACTTTTTGTGTGGCATCCATCTGTGTGTTCCTAAACTTATTTCATTGTCCACTTCTTCTCCAGAACCACTGCACCAATATTAACTAAACTTGGCGCACTACATATACACTATGTGAGTATTCTTCCAATCAAGTTGCAGCTTTTCTAGCTTATTGGATTTTGAGAAGAAGATTTTTCTCTAGGCATTTGTATCTAAAATTTGTCCCCATTTTTCTTAACCTAACCCCAGGGGCCATGATTTGAACAAACCTGAATCCCCTTCACCTAATGTTGCTTTGTGCCAAGTTTGGTTGAAATAGGTCATGTGGCTCTTGAGAAGAAGTTGAAAATGTGAAAAGTTTACAGATGGATGCTGGAAAAAAAGTAATCCAGAGAAGCAAGCTTCAGCTTTAAATTTTAGCCCAGTTGAGTAGCTTCAATATTAGTCAAAAATAAAACTGCTCTTTCTCATAGAAAAGTTTTATTTGATGACTGATAATTCTAAGTCAAAATTAACAGTCGCCAAATAAACATTTTGTGCAAGAGCTACCAGTTCTATGATGTACTTGTGAAAGTATATTCTATTAAAAACTTTTTCAAAGTTTTGATCCTTTTTCAAAGTTTTGATCTTTGACTGGTTAACCTGATTACTATTCATGTAGATAACTTACAGCAACATAAAAGAGATTGTATCTTTTATTTTTTATTGATGGCTTCCATATGTAAACCAAAGTGCCATTGAACATCAATGATAATTATCTTTGCAGTAAATTTTGAATTAAAATTCACGTCAACAGATTCAGAAATTTTTATTAGATACATTCATTTTGTAAACGTTTTTTGTGTACTCTTTTCTTTTTTTTTGGGGGGGGGGGGGGGGGGGGGGGGAATATAAATGACTTCAATTTGCATTTTTCTGAAAATATTCAAGGGCAAAAAAATTGGCAACCGGTATTTAAACATCACTATCTTATTTAAATTTCATTGCCATACAAGCAAACATTATGAATACCGGTATATCAACCATTGATTCCAGATAAACTGATAACTCTGCTTATTTATTTATTACTATACATACATTTATGATGAATAACAATTGATACTAGGTCTAATGCCTTTATTGCTCCCTCATATACAAATATTGCAAAATATAAAAGAATCTCTAATGAAAGATGTTTATCAAATACACAACAATGAATGACAATTTATTCATGGCACAGTTAAATTGAGTGAAAGAAAATAGTAAACTCCACATAAAAAAGCAAATCATAGATCAACAAGATTTGATAACCCGGTTTTATAACTACTCCTTGCACTCCCCTAAATCACAGATTTTTAAAAAAAATGTCCCATCATGCAATATTATGCTGCTCCAAAAGCATGAAAATGAGGATGTTGAACACGATCATGTTGAAAGCTCTCCTCCAATACAGAATGTAATGTGGTCAGTGACATTAAAGCTAAGATGCTACCATGTGTATGGATTGATTTAAGTCTTAGTATTATAGTAGATAGACTTTCTGTTTAGTATGAGTGATTGGCCACAAACAAGGATTCCCCAGAGGCTTTTCCAGACTGTCCTCCTTGAAATTTCCCCATGGCAGCAAGTCCGTTTGCCTGTAGTAGAAAAACCACAGTTTATTTCTATGTTATTACTTTATTCATCATTATTATTTGCAGTAAACAAACAATGAATTCTACCACATAAAACAAATCTTGGCTTTTAAAAGCAAAACATCTGAAAAAAAATCAGGTTTTCTTTCAATTCTGCTTGGTATAATATCATGATGGTGAAATTATTTTCATCTAAACATAATGTAAAATAAATGATTAATGAATGTATATTGTACAAGATCTAGACCACTTCAGTTCCCTACCTTTGCCCTAACAAGGAGTTGTTCCTGGGCTGCCTTCACATTCTCCTTTTTTCCCTGCCAGGCCTTGAGGACGGAAGCCTGTAAGGCTCGCCCGAAGGAGAAGGTTAATGCCCAGGGCTTGGGGCCAGGAGCATTATTGATGGCGTTCAGGTTGAGAGTAGAGTCCTCCTCAGATTGTCCACCAGATAAAAATGTAATACCTAAACCAAAACAATACATTAACAGATGGATATTCTTTTCACATAGGGAACAACTGCACATATTAAATGCAAACTGCATGCATTATTCCTAAAAAGTGCCCTGTTTAAATATATTCTTAAAAATGTATGATTCAATGAATTTGGTATGAAATACATGTATAAAGAGTAAAAAAAACTTTTTTATTATGTGAATTTACTTTATCAAGTTATATCGGTTTCCATACCTGGTACAGCCGCAGGTACACCACGACTGAGAGCTACCACAGTGGCTTTGCCGTTTTGTTCTGCAGTGTATTTCTTAGGACAAGATTGGCCAGCAGTCACCATGTTGGGCTTCAAGAGAGTGCCCTCTAGAAAAACATGGTGGTCAGCCAAAGCTTTGTAAGTAAAAGCCAGGACCTAAAACACAAAAAGGACTATGAAAAAGTACATATGAAAAATAGTGATTATTGATCAGCATTTCTTCTTTTCAACTGGACAGCTTTATGAACAAACAAAAGTTTGGTCAAAGCACCTCAACTTTAAATATTTCATATTCAATTTTTTGTCTCTTACAGATCATTCAGACAGAGGACAAGTATAAAATATGACATGTATATGGTTACCTGCTCTGTAACTTTCTGTGCTGTTTCTAAATCATGGTCCCCATCACAAAGTACTTCAGGTTCCACAATTGGAACAAGTCCATTCTGTAGATTGCAGAAAAGACAATGAGGCCATAAGACATCTTGAATATTTTAAGTTCTGTAATTACAACTTTCAATATACTGGGTATGTGGTACTTTTTTTCTCCATTTACTGACCTGCTGACAGATACTGGCATAGCGAGCCAAGACATTGCCATTCTCAAACATGGCCTGGTAAGTGGGCGTGTGGGCTCCAATTTTCAGGACACACCTCCATTTAGCAAAGTCAGCTCCGTCTTTCTTGTACTGAGCACATCGCTCAGACAGACTGTCCAAACCTGTGTAAATTACCATGATAGTGATAAATCTTTTTCACTAAAACATTTCTTTTAATCATAGTTGACACTATTAAAGGGGGACAATTATATCCTCTTTTACCATGTAGACACAAACAGTTTTGTGAGACATGTTGAATGGTCATTAAAAAGAGAACACATAGTTGTTTATGTGGCATAAAGTTAGTCCCATACATACCCTGTGTGGTACTCTCTCCATCAGTGCCAGCAAGGGGAACAACTCCTTTATCGACCTTGATGCCAGAAATAATTCCTTTGTCCTTGAGAATTTTGACAAATGGAGTACCGTCCTTTGTCTTTTGGTAGAATGTCTCGTGGAAGAGAATAACGCCGCTGATGTTTTCAGCAACAGAGGCATCAGCCGTAAACAATAGCTCTCTGTAGCAGCGTCTATTTTCCTCGGTGTTCTCTACCCCAATAGAGGCAAATCTCTTGCCAATTGTACCTGTAAGATTTTTACCAATTTGAATATAATTTAATGACCTGTGGCAAAAAAAAAAGATCCTCACAAAATTTTATAATAATCAAATACCATGTCAATTGAAAAAAATCAGAGGTATGTATACCAGTTAGTATATTAATTGTAAAATAATGAATGGTCTTGGGGAGATGAAGTGACTTCATTTGACTATATAGTGACAAAAAAAGGCTGATTGAACTAAGTTGAAAATGGAAACATGGAAAATAACTGTAGAAAGGGTATTACTGGTATCTAGGTAAAGCACGCACAGAGTATGTTAACATTGCATAACAAGGCCCACTCTTGAGATTGCTTAATGTGCATACTGTATATCATGTTCAAATGACAGTTTATTGATTTTGGTCACACCATATAATGTAGTTTCATCCAGTGACAATGTTTTACACTTACCTGTGGATTCATCAGCAGCCAGTATGCCCTTCCCTGGTGCCACAATGGCGTTGGCAATCCTACGGAGCTCATTCTCCTGTTCAGATGTCAGGTACTGTGGAAATGAAGGCATGGTTGTGATCTGTCCTAAAGGTCAAAGTCCAACTCTACAACACTGCAACATAAAACAAATATATTATAGATCTGGATAAATGGATATATCACTAGATTAAACATCCAACACAGAGCGACAAGCATGAATAATTTAAAACCATCTAATAAATACGAGATGCATGTTTAAGAGAGCAGACCAGAGATCCCTCTTTGCAGGTAACTCAAGACTTTGTCAGGAGATAAAGAGAGAGTTCAAGGAGACATACTGCAGAATCTAGGTCATACACATTGATAATACATGTAATCTACGCTCTACATGTATATAATGTGCATTTATTCATGTGTACTCGTAGCACAACCCTTTTGACACACATATATTTTAATCTAGCAGGTTTTTTTTTACTAAGTCACTTTTCCCTATCTAGAATAGACTGGCATGGATTGCATTCATAATTCCCACTATTTGCTTTATTCCCAGAATGTTTTGAACTTTAAAACTCATTTTTTCTAATCGGAGTACATGCATGTATCTGTATGTACAATTTTTTAAACATCAAATGATGATTTGCATGTAGTCTGATTTCTGGTGACCAGACCAGCTCAACCGATACTGATTATAATGTTGTTGATGCATGCATGATTCACATCCTCCTAAACATGACTTTCCCTCTCTGTTAACAAGGATGACATGATACTGGTATTATAACCGTTGTTAATGACTCAGACTGCATGTATCAATCTATGAATTTTATTTTGTTCACTTCCATTTCAAACAATTTAGATAGTATACTCTTGGTTAGAACTTATGCTATAGGGATTGAAATCATGAATGTCTGACTAAAATTACTCATCTCTCTCTCTCTCTCTCTCTCTCTCTCTCTCTCTCTCTCTCTCTCTCTCTCTCTCTCCACACACGTTATTCTGGTGATGTACAATTTGTTTAAAATTTTTACATTCATTGAGGTTTTTTCAGCATGCTAACCCCCTTCCCCTCCCCTTAGCCCTGACGTACCCCGCCCCCGCCCATTCCAATATTATGCACATAGGCCTATACAACCTCACAGCAATGACAGCATTTTTTTTGCATGCAATATACATCTTTCATGCCGACTATACTAAACATTTTATCATGCGGTTTATAGGAAAAACTGAAACTGCGTATATCGTTGACAATGGGTTAAAGTCCGCACGGGTATCGACCCTACGGTTTAAAATATAAACCTGCACCTGCGGATAAAAACACTAATTTTTTTTACAATTCATAAATCATGTAGAAAGTCAATATCTACACATGACAAAAACTCACAAAAAGTTTATCCTACCTCTATCTAGTCAACTCCGCTTTCTTCACACAGTTGTTGATCCACGCTGTTTATAGGGGTGTGTACAATTGAAGCGAGATGATTGGCTGATATAAAGTGTCCTTGACTCCTTCGACAAAAATAATAAACAGACAAACAGCAGAGTACGTGTCATTTCTGACGCAATGTCTCTTTTTAATGGTTATAACTCAATTTTGATCGAAAGACCAAAAAAAAAAAAAATAAGTTTTTTTCCTTTTTCATATAAGCCAAGATGGTAACCTAGACAAAACTCCAATAAATTACTTTTTTTTATAACTTGTATATTTTCGCATGCTTTGATGCTTTTTGCGAAGTTTTGACAAAAAAGTGGACCAAGGTCGAAAAATAACTTATTTAGTTATTATTTCTTTTTAAAGAAATATGTCTGTAATTCAAAAATAAATATGTTCCAATGAAAGCAATTAACATATATATTAATTAATTAATTAGTATACCATATACTAAATAATATTATAAGTGATACCGACAGATGCCTGAAGATGTGTATGATTTTCGATTTTCATAACATGTTTATCTAGGTAGTTTTTCGCAATAAATGTATAAATTAAATCAGAAATATGTCAAAAAGACAATTTAATGAAAACGAGTAAGACCCGGTGTAACGAAGAATATTGACCCGGGTTGAAAATTGACCCGGGGGTCATTTTTCAACGTTGAATATTGACCCGGGGGTCATTTTCAACGTTGAAAATTGAGACCAAAATCGTGAAATTTATACCCGGGGTCATTTTTCAACGGTATGAGAAAGATTTTTCTAAACTCTGATGACCTCGACCCGTTGAAAACTGACCCTGTTGAGAATTGACCCAAACCTCAGAGTTTTGATCTGAACTGGAAATTACTTTACACGGTTTAAATATACAATCATGCACATATTTGAAAGTTTCAGTTTTAAAATGTACATACTGTCCGATACATATGCGTGGCTAATTTCTTTTAGGCTGATATGTCCAATTAAACATTAAGTTTTTAGATTGAAAATATGATATCCATTTATTATTACAATACTATGTATAAAAGCTAAGAAGATGACCGTTTGCTTCGGAAATGGAGCAGGCGAGTAGGGCTAGAATACTTTTTGACATAGATGACATGGTTTTCATTCCCTCATGTGACAGAATTTAAAGTTTTTAAAAAACTTGTCACAATCTCTGATAAATATATCTAACAAACATATTGCCCGTTATCGTCACTTTTAAGGCAATTCAACAGAGCTCTATTCGACAGGCACCTGTCGTTGTATATTTTTCTAATAATTGAAAATATATAACCTCTATACTGCTTTAATGGGTAAAGGGTATATATATTTATATCAAGACAAAGGATATAATGTCAGATACGCTTAATTTGAAGAAGTCAGAATATTTCACTGACAAAATAATAAATGATTGGTTGTCATATTTTTATCCTTTTTCATATATACTGGGTTTTTTATACGTATATATACAGCATATACATATTTACATATGTTTTTAATTTTTTACGACTTTAAAATAATTTTTCATAAACTTGTCTGATTAACTTTATTGAAGCACCATCCAATTTTCTGCATATACAGTCATGGTTCTTCTTAAAAATGCAATTTATTTCTATTATTTTGAGTTTTCAATTCTATTATTTACCTGTAAATTAGAAACACAGGCAACTGACGTAATATATTTTCTCAAAATTAAAAACATATACCCCTACAGCAAAAATGGTATTAATTTAAAAAAAAAAAGTAGGTTTGCATCTAAATATACAGTCGGAGGATTGTTGATCTAATTATATTAATGGTATACACATGAAAAGGTATGCGAAAAGTATACAACTGATAGATATGTTGTTTGGAGCAGCTGTATCAAGGAAAAATCCGAATTGCTTAAACATGTACAAATTGAAGCAACCAGGACAGTGACAGGGATCAGAGTTAATTCTTCTAATATAATTTTATATAGTGAGCTTAATTTGGAAACCTTGCAATCTCGAAGGGATAACCATAAACTAATTATATTCAACAAGAAAATAAATGGTTTAGCACCACAAGATATGTTAGATTGAATTCAATCATATTTTCTTACTGAACATGCATATAAACATAGATCGAGTTAGCTGTTTTACTATCTACCACTATATACTTATTACAATAGATTTGCTCCATCTACATGTAAATTTAGAATAATATTCATGCAGAAAAGAAAATTTCATTAACTTTATCTTTCTTTTAAGTCAAAACTTAAAAAACAAAATATACCTAGAGCTTACAAACCTTTCAGTTAAGACAATAGGAAATAATTATTTTCCGTCAATTACGGAATAAAGCTAGTAAAGCTTACTTATTTAAGGATTTTTTAAATCTGATGTGAGTCGATGTTTATACTGTGGGTCTTAATCTAAAGGAAATGTGATTTTTCCCCTGGATATCCAAGATACACTCAACAAAGAGACGAACTTTTTAACCAACTTATTGACATTAGTGTACCATTTTATATGAACTATATACTTTATGGTAGTTCTGATTTTTCATATAGATAAAATTGTAAAATTGTTTTCCATGTTTATAATTATATTAGATCTCCAAAGCGTTTTTGATTCTCTTAAGGTACACTGTTTAAACCTATTTAAGTATTATACCTGTATATTTACTTAATATACAGTTCCCTTTTATTAAGGTCTTCCGTTTCCAACGGAAGACCTTATAGTTTTCGTACGATTTCTTCTTATTATTATTTTTTTCCACAAATTTTGTGCACGCGATTTCTCGAAAACTATTCGACCGATTTCATTCATTTTTTCACAGAAGATGGGACTTGATGTAAACTTCATACATTTTTGAGATTTTTTCTGTCGTCACTTCCGGTACCGATTTATCGGCCATTTTGCACATTTTCACGACCTATTTTGTGCAGAGCTGATCTCAGAAACTATCAGAGATATGACTATGAAATTTTCAGGATAGGTAGTCTATAGTTTGAAGTTGTGCACTATTATGTTGTTTTACGCCAGTGGCGCCATTTCTTGGAGCTCGCCTGGGCTCGAAAATTGAGTACGAATTTTCATTCAAAATTTTCATACGTTTTCATCTGTATCTTTTTATCAGTTGGTAGTTTGTTAAGACATATATAACAAAAGTAGTAGATAATTAAACGTTCTTTCCAACAAAATCAAGAAAAAGGGGCTGGCCCCTTAAATTAGGGGCCAAGACACTCGTAAACTCTATTACAAATAACTTAAAAACGATCAAAATTTTGTAATACAAGATAGAAGCAAAGTTGTTGATTGTAGCAATATTTATCAGGTAAAATCATTTTCACACCCATTTATGACGTAATTAGGGATTTTAAGGGACCAAAGTCCTTAAACTTTGATGCAATATATCTTGAGAAGGAGACATATTTTGTTAGGCAATGTAGAAAAGAAAATGTTTGCATTGATGATTCTAATCGATTCCATTAATCAAAACTCTAAAGTCTGTCCCCATTAAGGATCTAGAGGGCTGGCCCCTTAAATATTCAATCATTTGTATCTCAAAAATGAACAACAATTTTAGATGGGTGTAAGAACAAAAAATGTTAGTATTCGTGAGACCTTTCGATTGAACTCAAGAAAAAGGGACTGGCCCCTTAAATGAGGGGCCAAGACACTCGTAAACTGTAATACAGATAACTTGAAAACAATCAAGATTTCAAATATCTTTGGTACCTAGCCTTTTTACAAAATTGATACCAGCGAGATTTTAGTCTCTGTAAGTGATTGAGACACAAACTTTTATAAATGATAGACAATCGATTGAAGATATATTTAACGGGTTTTCTTTTGTCAACCGTCACTTCCGGTACTCACCAGAAGAGTTCAAACAATTTATTTTTTTCACAAGTTTAACTGATTATCTTTGGTGTTTCATCTTCCATGATTAAACAGTGGTGTACACTAAAAAAATGTATAAAAAACCTAGCTTTTATTTTCATAAACCTCTTTTGTTCGTCCGTTTTTGGTCTCGAGACAAAAAACCTAGATTCACCAAGATCGCAGATTTGGCAGAGAATATCGATATTTCATCGTATCATATAAAAACAAAATCGGGCGGAAGACCTAATCGTTACTCGTAACGAGATCTAGTTTACTGTTCTTTTCAAATGGGCTGGATCATGAAAATCTCATTCTTATGTTTGTATCTCTGCAGGTATAAATGAAGGTGATATGTTTGTTAATATAGGTGTGAGTGAACATGTCTACCAACAATATGTCATACAATCATATATGATAAATATTCAGATAATTATTTAATATTCAAGTACCTCATGTCTTATATACACACAATATACACATTTAACACGTTTAAATTAAATTAATAATGTAGGTGGCTGTGATAGGAAGGTCTATCATCTACTCCAACGCTGTTGTATGATCTTCTACTACTTATTTCTATTCAAAAAATGCAATTTACCAATTTATTGACGAAAACAATTACTGTTAGTAAATTTATGATAAATTTTTGTGATCAAAGCAATTTAGAAACTTTAAAGCAAAATTCTATCGTCATCCTGTACAAAAATTAGGTTGCTAACTTGCTACAGATTCCATGAAGCAGAACTGTTAATGCCTAGAAAAATTAGCGATTTGATGATATTTAGTTACATAAAAAGTTATTCTAACGGAACAAATAAAACACCTAAATCGGCTTTCCAGATATAGTTACTACAGCATTGTTCATGAAAGAGTACAATCATGCTAGCATATCATCATTTTGTAAACTGTTATTGGCTGGATGGATGGGTGTGAATACAAAATTCAGATAGTCACAGTTTTAACAAACTGAGTGGGTGCAAACACAAAAATATCAATATAACATACTGTAATTTTTTTTATTTACACCCACTCAGAAAATTTACAATGAACAATATCAAAGTTTCAATTTACTGGGTGAACGTAAAACCAAAATTGTAATTTTTAAAAAATTATTTATATTTGTACACTTCTCCAGCAATTTAAAAAAAGGGGTTTTACTGAATTGAATATTTTAACGTGTAACCATGTATACTAATATTATTAACAAAAACATATATTTCTTTAAAAATATATAGATATCACACACAGCAATTATACGCGAAAAGTTTTAATTACGGTAATAAACTATAATATTGATTCATTAATTTGTGGTTCTTTGTTGTTGAATTTTGAACCGGTTTCATGATCAAAATTCCACGATGCGGGTTAATTTTCAACGGATTAGGGTCTTTATTCAACACCTTTGGTCGCAATATTCAACGTGGAAAAAAGACCCCCGGTCAATTTTCAACCCGGGTCAAAATTCTTCGTTACACCGGCCGGGGGCCTATACTTGAGGGTAGGGGTGGAACGGGAGGAGGTCGGTCCTGTCCTCAAGCACCTGTGATTGACACTGTGCACTAGCTGAGAGCAACTGGCAAAAATATGTCCATCCCCCCTTTCTTTCACCTTCAAAATGGATGTAATTTTAACTCATCTTTAATGCAAATACCTTCAATAATGCTGTATCTTGTTATATTAAATAGAAGTTTATTATTTTAATTCGATATTTCATAGGGTAAAAATCTGAGATGTCTTCACACGTCGTCTCATTCGAAAAAATGCATGCATTACCAAATAAAGAAATCTTTTTTTTTTTATTCGAAAGCCTGTCGGAACACCTCCGAGTACCTTTAAGTCCGGTTAGTTCATGTAAAATCCGCGTAGACTTTTTATTATTAGTCATTTTGACAAAAAAAAATTTAATTCTAGTGAATATCTCCTAATTTTTTTACCCTGAGGTATTGATGAATATCGAATATTGGCCATGTTCAATTATTCGGCAGTTGGAGAGCGACGGTCAAGGCACTATTACCACCGACTCCCGAATTCTTGATATAAAAAAATACGATCCATTTTCTGATATCATAAAATCGTCATTTTCTGGTATTCACATATAATGGCAAATAAATTTCACATATTTAATGAATACTCTATTGACCCAAATTAAATTGCTGAACTACAAAGCCCGATTTGCATTTTGATAGTTGTTGATTTTCATTTGAAGAATTATATAATGTAAGAATTTAATAAGTGTTCTTGATAATTCTGGTCATATGAATTGAAAGCGCTAACTGTACGCCTGTATAATTCCTTTATATTACGCTACGTCGTCATTTTTATTGGGTCGCCTCAATATTCACAGGAATCGCAAAGAAAGCAGTACTAATCATTGCAAAAGATAAGATAATTTTATTTCCAAATTCTGGGCCCTTTTGGGCATACAAAGGTACATGTAAATAATAATAATAAATTCAACAACACCTACACACTAACAAAGAGAGAGAAGGTTTCTGAATGATAGTTTATATTCACATAAAAGATGAGTCTATTACAGTCTCAGTTGAACAATAGGCTTTTCTCAGTTGAAAACAACTATAATATGCATATATGGACAAACTTGCCAAAATAAAACCAGGTTCAAAATTATAGACATAATTATAAATATTATAGGTATCTACAGGTTCGAAACACAATTTCTTACAAATTACGTTAAGTTGCATCACAGGGAGCATTCATTAATTTGATAGTTATTATTTTATGTTGGCCTTCTGTTCTGATATCCAAAAATCGATTTTCTGACAGAAGAAAAAAACAAATAATTTTAATAATTTTTTTAGTCAAGAAATCGATTTTCATATCTAAAATGATTTTCTGATATCAAGAATTCGATATTTTGGTATCAAAAAATCCTTAATTCTTGATATGAAAAATTATTTTGTGATATCAGAAAATCAGTCGGGTTCGAGATACATAAACTAAAGCTATATGGAAGCATACAAGTTCAAACTCCAACCAAACTGACACTTAGAAGAAGGAAATGAGATTTATAGACGGGGTGGATGTTGGTTGTTTGGTGGGCATTGGGTTTGACTTTATCTTGGCATATGGGTTACATCGACTCTACAAGCGTGCTCTGCGTTCTGCTATCAACATCGAAGTAAGTTTGAAAGTGAAAGTACAAATGAGCAGAATTTTACAAATGAAACTGCTATAGTGTTTATGATGCAATTAATAATTAGATTGATAAATACATAAATTGTATCTATGTACAAATACCAGATCAAACAAAGGTTAACATGTCAATTTATGATTTTATTGCTAGAAGTTTGACAACCATCATGTGTCCGTTTTTCATGATACCAAAAACCATTTCTTGACATTTAGCGATGATGAAATTGACAAGATGAAAATGAATTTAACTTATTAGGACTAGGATGAAGATGTTCAAACATTTTTCTGACAGTACTTTAAAAAAACTGAAAATAAAATCTATGAATCAAAGTTATAGTTCTTTAAATAAAAAAAATATGTTTTTCAGAATGTTCAGAAGTATTCAATTGACAAGGAATTGTCCAAAAAGCTTGAAGATGCCCCCTACAGTGTTATCCCTTATGGATGCATTGAAGGAGTGATCTATCCTGCTGTGGCAACTTTAAAGAGCAACTTCAATTCGGAAAAAGAAGGAGTTATGCAACATACCTCTTTGGTTGAGCACAAGTCAAGAAGAGTTCAAGGCATTTGGTATTTATTGTTTGTTTTTTTCATTTGTTGTTAATCATTGTTATAGTTCAAAATTACCATTTCTCTCACTTTTGGACAATTCTTAACAAGAGTTACAATTGAAATTGATGAAAGAAAACAAAAGCCAAGAATTCTTCATTGATATCTGCATCTGACACTATAAATTAACCCATTCAGCAGAATGAAAAAAAAAAATTCTTATGGAGATTTATGATTGAAAATCTGACATCTCTTTCCATTCCAAAATCTTAGGAAATAACTCACACAGCTTGTCAAAGTTTCATTCATGAGTAACTTTAATGCTGTTTGCAATGCAAAATGCTGATAGAATTTTTATTTTTTAGCTGAAACAGCTAAAACTTGACAAGATAGAGAGGATGTCTGAAAGAGAAATCTTAAGATTTTTACTTCTAGTGACAATTATAGTTTTTACTCTGAGGTATTCATGAAAATTGAATAATTTAAGAAAATATGCTGCATAAATATCTTGGGACAGAGTATAGAGGCATGACAATAGTTTAAGATTAAAATTTTCATTATTTTTAAATTTTTAGGTCTATGACAATTCGTCTACTAGTTATTTGTTGAAATGCTTAAAGCAATATGAGCTACAATTTTCATGTTGAATATTTTGGTTACAAAAATGTTATTTTCTACTAAAATTACAGAAATATTATGGTTTTTAAACATCTTTTTGCCATATTTTTGTGTAAAACGCCATTAAGAAGCCTTAATTCGAGCAAAATTGAATTATTGTCGTCCTGTACAAAAATTGATTTGCTATATATATTCCTTAGAAGAGAAATCTTTCCTCTGACAAAAATTTATGATTTTTTCAAACCTTATTTATCATAAAAGTTTAAGTTATATGCAGACTTATCATACTAGCAGCTTTTTCCAGCAAAATAAAATTCCAAAAAATACAGCTCATATTGCTTTAACTTTAGTATTTCTAATGGTCAACCAATTGATGTCAGTTCACTAAGTTGTTGAATTTTAACTGAGCTACAGAGCTAACATTTTTTTGTTATGTAAACAAGGCTTATGCCATGTTTTAGTTTACATGTATTTAACTGAAATTAAAACAAAATGAATTGTAAAAAACACTAAAAAATGTTAAACTGCATTAAATATTTAACAAAATACCATAGATAATAATTGCAAGCATATTTCATTGCCAATATTAAGAAAGAAATATGTGTGGGATAAAGTGTCTTTGTGCCTTTAAAATCAAAGTTATGAATAGAGCTTTAGAAATTTGCTTAAAATGGATTAAATCATTTTAATATGAGTAGGTAAAGATGAAATACATTAAAACTGATTATGATCTTATTTCACAAAAAGTATATATTTAAGCCAAGAATTGGGTATTTCCAATGAAAAGGACACATTGAATGCATGCATGCTCCAACACCAGTTTTTACTATGATGTGCAAAATAATATGAACAATAGCATATGTGAAAATGGTTTTTGAGTAGCATTGCACTCTATCCTTCCTACTGTAAATTATGAAGAAAACTGGAGAATTTTTCAAGGTCTTAAAAAATAGTGGGTAATGCCCATTTACATGACATCATAGAAGCTCGAATACAGAACGATGTTGAAAAAATTCTAGATTTCTGTAACTTTCATATTTAGCTTTATATTTAGTAACAATGTCTGTATGATATGATCATAATTTTTAAAATTTGTAAAAATAGGGAGCAGAAATTTGACCATATTAAATATAGTACTGGTAGATTTTTGTCAGTTGTTTATTCATTGCCAGCACAAGATTTACACATATTATTTGGTTATTAATGATTAGAATTTACTGTTACCTGTGATTATATTTTAGGTCTGATGTAAAGAATGTCATACGAGACACACTGGAAATGATTCCATTCTATCTTGTTCCACATGGAGAAGGCCTTCATACCACAAGAGTCTTGGTGACTGAGCCCAACTCTGCCCACCACATTGACGAGGAACTGTCTGTCACTCACGAAAACTTCATTCAAACTCCGTCCGACATCATAAAGAAAGGAATGGAGTTGATCAGTGGAGAAGTCCACAAGGGGTACCAGGAGACAGAGAAAATGCTGCTTGTTGGGAGACATCTCATGGCCATTGGAAAACTTGTTAAAGAAGGAGAAGAAATAAAGATGATGCCACCATCTTCAGACTTTCGATACATTCTATCTCAAAAAACTAAAGATGAATTAGTAAGGCTGCATAGGAACAAAGCGACTATATATAAAGTTTTGGTTGGGGTACTAGGGGTTGCTGGAGCTACCCTAATTTGTGTATTGGTGTATAGGTATTACAAAAAGATAAAAAATTATAAAGATGAACAAAGAAGGAAAGAGGAGTTCCAGCGACTTAGAGATCGAGAGGAACAAAGGCGAGCTAGGATAGCACACCGAACAAACCCAGAGACACTTTTGTCAAATACAAACTCTAATACATCAGACAATTGGGATCAATTAAAATGTGTGGTTTGTTTGACCAATGAGAGGGAAGTTGTACTGTTGAACTGTGGACATGTATGTATATGTGGAGACTGTGCATTTGCTCTGCCTGAACCAAAGAAGTGTCCTGTATGTCGAGAAAGAGTAGAAAGATTTGTCACAACTTTTACACCATGATTTATACAGAAATTAAACTAATATTTCATGTTAATTTAAACATATCTCTACAGCCAGGGACGTATATTTAGTCCCTTCTACAGCTTTGATGTGGTGTAAGATTTGTTTACATAGGTCTGTGTTTGAAGAATATCATGAGATTTATTTTTAAAGAATTACAAGTTCATTTTGTTACAAAAATAACATATCTTTTCCTCTTCATTTAATTAACCCCCTTCATTCATAGAGACAGTCAACGATGAAGAGCACACGTAGTGTATTTATTTAGATTACATAACCTTTGAAATAGAAACAGAAAATCACGTTACAAAAATTCTATTTAATTTCACTCGGACAGGAACACCCCACCCAATCTCCCCTAAATAATAGATAATTCACAAGGGCAGATAACTTTAATTGAACGTGAAGTAAAATTGTATAGTGTTATGGGGATTATTTCCCTTTCACTTGCTGTATAAACATACTGGACTATGAAGAAAGAATTCTAATCACATCTTAGTTACTACATGTATCAGTAGACTTATTTCCCTCAATCCTTTTTAAATTTTTTCGAGGGGGAAGGCTACTAATACAGAGTAATTGTAGTCAGACTTCGTTTTTGATGGTTGTCATGAGATTGATTGACGTTCTATGCAGTCCCCGTTAGTTTTCTACGTCTGTTAGTTATGTGACTCGGGCGGACTTGTTGATCGGCCGCATTAAAAGGACTTAACTTGAAAACTTAGGACTCAGTACAGATGGTGCTGGTAAATGCACATATATTTTTTTATAAATCAAATCACTTTGTGATGTAGTGAAGTCACGTAAAAGACATACATTGCTCATTTGATCTGAACATTGGTGACGATTAATTTTCTTATTTTCAGTGCAAGAGCTGAATTTGGATGAAAAATAAAATCAGTTCTCCTATTTGAAAATTCAATAATTTTTTTAAGCTTAGAAATGACGTTTGCGTAACATAAATCACAAAGAATGACAGACGTTATTCATTATGTTCAAATTTAAGAATTAATTTTATTTGAGCTTACAAACTGAAAATATGTAGTTCTATAGGGAAAATTTGGTTTTGACATTTCAACACATCATATATCTATGGCACGCCAAATTCACAAAAATGAGTTAAATATAACATAGCTTCACTGTATAGATGCTAGATTTATCTCCTGTAAACTATAGTCTCCTGTAAACTATAGTTTACAAACCGTTAACCATTCTTTAATCATTTGTAAAACCATATTTGACGTAAACTCTAGTTTACGAATTTACCAAATAAACTGTTTTGAAATCGAAAATGAATGTTTTCTTTGTGTTACTATAGTTTCAATTTCTGAAGCATAGACTACGGTTTACAGATGTAAAATATTATGAGGCGCCGTTTTAATATTTTTGGGGTATTTTCTGATATCAAAAAATAAATATTTGATATCAATAATTCGGATTTTTGATATCAAAAAATAATTCTTGATATCAAAAATTAATTCTTGATATCAGAAAATCTATTTTGTGATATCAGAAAATCATTTTTTGATATCACAAATTCGAATTCTTGATATCAATAAATGATTTTCTGATATCACAAAATAGATTTTTTGATATCAAGAATTAAAGTTGATTTTTTGATATCAAAAAATTGAATTCTTGATATCAGAAAATCATTTTTTGATATCAAAAAATCGAATTCTTGATATCACAAAATCATTTTTTGATATCAAAAAATCATTTACATTTTCTGATATCAGAAAATCTATTTTTTGATATCAGAAAATAAGACTTACATAAATTATTATCAACTTAATGAATGCTCCCTGTAATGCAACTTTTGTAATTTGTAAGAAAATGTGTTTCAAGCCTGTAGATGTCTCTTGAGAATAATAATGAATGCCTTATTTTAAACCTGGTTTCATTCTGGCTAGTTTTGCCACATATACAATGATCAACACCGCTTTCTTTGCGATTTGCTGTGACTTTTGAAAAATGATGGCCTCGCATAATATAAAGAGTTATACAGGCGTACAGTTAGCGCTTTCAATACATAAGACCAGAATTATCAAGAACACTTATTAAATTTTACATTAAAATAAATAAAAGACAACAAACATTTAAATGCAAATCTGGCTCTGTAGTTCGGCAATTTAATTTTGGGTCAAGGGAGTATTCATTAAATAGGTGAAATTTATTCGCCATTTTCTTTGAATTTCTGATATCAGAAAATATAATTCTTGATATCAAAAAATCAGTTTGAATTTCTGATATCAAAAAATCAGTTTGAATTTCTGATATCAAAAAATCATTTTCTGATATCCAAAAATCGAATTTCTGATATCAGAAAATGATTTTTTGATATCAGAAAATCGATTTTTTGATATCAGAAAATGGATCGTATTTTCTGATATCAAGAATTCGAATTTCTGATATCAAAAAATCATTTCCTGATATCAGAAATTCGAATTCTTGATATCAAAAAATAATTTTCTGATATCAGAAAATACCTCAAAAATATTAAAACGGCGCCCCATAAAATATAGATTAACGTCGTTAACTTCAGCGTAAACTACAGTTTATAACCTATAAACCTAGTTTATCGACTTTAAAACAATGTTTAGATCATTTTTGTGAAATGGGAGCTACGATCTGGATCCGAAGCACATCATTAATAGCTCGCTGAGACAAAGTCGGAAGAAAAGGGGGTGTAATGCCATACCCTCGGCTTTCCGTGTCCGAACCTGGTTATTAAAAGATTTGGAGCAGGTCCAGTATCTAAAATATTAATGGTCTTGTCTTCACCAACCTCGCACGGATGGTACATCTGTATGGAACGCCAAATTAACATATATTCAAATATTTGTACCTATCTTCAAATAATTGTACCTATCTTCAATTCAATTGTACCTATCATCAATTCAATTGTACCTATCTTCAATTCAATTGCACCTATCTTCAAATTGAATTAGAGATAGGTACAATTCAATTATACCTATCTTTAATTCATTTGAAGATAGGTACAATTGAATTGAAGATAGGTACAAATGCAATGAACTGAAGATAGGTACAATTGAATTAAAGATAGGTACAATTGAATCGAACCTATCTTCAATTACTAAAATATTGGCAATAATGAATACTCCCTGTATAGTACGTCATTTCCGTTACGTCACAACTGGCGCGAAAAAAATCGGGAACGGGATGATAAAATATGCAATATGATTTTGTCAACTTTTCGAAAGATTGAGCCTTAAAACAAACAAAAACTCTTAATAATTGTTACCGCTTTAATAGATAGAGTGATTATCAACTGAATTATACATTCTTTGATAAAATCATAGAAAAAAATTAAGCCAGTTTTTATTTAGGTATATAGTGACCCTAACTACGTCACTACCCTAACTCCGTCACTTTTGGGGTATTCGGGTATACATGTTTTTGGCTTACTTATTGATATACATGTATATTTTAATAAGTAAATGATGCCTTTTGCAAATATATTGCCCACACATATATATATATATATATATATATATATTTATTTCTTCTTTCATCGTTGTTGGTGCTTTCCTCGTTTCCCTCCATGTTGAAATGTCTTCAAGGGAGCGTTCATTGTTTTCAACAATACACAAAACGAATTGAACCTAGGTGTAATTGAATTGTACCTATCTTCAAATCCTTTGTAGATATGTCTGAATTGAACCTATCTTCAAATCAATTGTACCTATCTTTAAATGAATTTTACCTATCTTCAAATGAATTAGAGATAGGTATAATTCAATTGAACCTATCTTTAATTGAATTGAAGATAGGTATAATTCATTTGTACCTAGGTATAATTCATTTGTACCTAGGTATAATTCATTTGTACCTAGGTATAATTATTTAAACCTATCTTCAATTCAATTGTACCTATCTTCAAATAATTGTACCTATCTTTAATTCAATTGTACCTATCTTCAAATGATTTGAAGATAGGTACAATTAATTGAAGATAGGTACAATTATTTGAAGATAGGTACAAATATTTGAATATATGTTAATTTGGCGTTCCATACATCTGCGCATATTTATGGACTTGCTTGACTTGGATGCTAAACCTGAGCCATGATACCGGAGGAGGTCAAGCTTGTTTTTTTAAGCATGTTGATTTTTTTTTTAGAGCAGGTGCACTTTGTTAGCCATATCTGTAATAATCTGCACTATCTTCACCAAACTTGAATTGATTATTCATCTTTTGATACTGAGGTAAAAACATATAATGGTCCTTATGTATTCAAAGTGCATGGGTGATTTTACTAGAGGTACTCTAGATCACGAATCTAGCTTCAGATGCAGGAGTGATATTTATTATCCAGATGCTTTGGCAGTTTATGATTTTAGAACTGCTCAAATGGTGGGGTCTTGGAGCTGGTCACATGATAACGTAAATTCTATTCATACCCAATCAGATTAGCACAGTTAATTTAACTATTGAAGTATTATATGGAGGTAGCTTCAGTGACTTGATTATTTTGGATGTTGGGGCAGGTGTACGTTTTTTAAGTACATGTAGATAAAAGCGCAGGTTTCAATGTTGGGAGAAAATTCTGTTCTGATTAACTTTTATAGTTTAATAATATGGTTTTAATAAATAAGACGTTCTCCATTATAAAGGATACCTAGAAAAGCTGGTGCAACATCTCTTAAACTTGTTTGATGGATGTGATAGTTTCTAGATGATTCCTATTCCTATTCCAATGGTATTACATCAAAGATGTACATTATCGTTAGTATTTTAAATGAAACAATACATCACTTTAATCGATATGGTATTGTAACATATCATGATACAATATTGTATGGTTAATATATATTGCATCATATTATAATGATATTTTGTCATACCATGTTTATCAATTAATATCGAATTGTTTTATATCATACACTATTTATCTTACACAAGAGACCCATGGGCCACATCGCTCACATGAGCAACAGCAGCCATAATAAAAGTTTTATGTTTATCATGGAGCCCTTTGTAACAAGGTGATTTTATAGTCATATCTCATATTGAGCATTGCAGTTCTCAAGAAGATCTTAAACAACTGTTTATATATGGTATATACACCTACACCAACCTCTGAACCCCTTGGGAGGCCCAAGAATTCTCCAGGGGCCAAAGTCTGAGCAATTTTCAAAAATCAACAATATGCCAAAGTGCTTGCATATAATTACAACCATATATTATAACATATGAGTTATTCAAAATATTTTCCTTTGTAAAATTGGACCCCCTGCCCCATTGTGGCCCCACCCTACCACTGAAGATTATGATTTTGACCAATTTGAATCTACACTATCTGAGGTTGCTTTCACTAAAGTTACACCTTTTCTAAGCATATTATTTTTTAGAAGAATTTTTTTTTCTCTATATATTCCTATGTAAAAATTTGACCCACCATTGTGGTCCCATCCCATCCCTGGAGATAATGATTTGAACAAACTTGAATCTCTATAAACTTGAATTCTCTATATACCCCCCCCCCCCAAATACCGGCCAAAAAATTGATCCGAAAAGCTCACTTTAGCTTTCAGCTTTGAATCGTCAAATATGTTTTGTCATATTAAACAATATCTTACTTATATGACACAATATCATATCATTTCGTATGATATATATATTATTTTGCAAAATGGTATTAAAGGGACATGGTGACGCTCAAACCCATGATTCAGCAAATATTGAATTTTTACATGATTTCCACATATTTCATATATCATTTGAAAAGATGAACTTTTGAAAAATTACGGTGTTTAAAAGTAAAACAAATTTAATTTAAAAAGAGAAAAATAGAATTACGCGTTGGGTCAACACAAAAATATTGAGTTTTTTCTTCCGCTTCATAGCCACGCAAGCGCAGGGGAATGTAAATACTGCAGTGTGGCATACACCATGAGCCAGAAACCTCTTATTGAAACATGATGTTTTCAAGAACTATATATTTATTAAGATGCATTTTCTATAAATAAATATTTTTTTCCACTGTCATCGAATAGCTTCTAATTCAATTTCTTTTTTCAGGGTGTCAATCCCATTGTAACTATTTTTAGACAGAAATCGCAATCACTTGACATTAAACGAATGTCCAAAACAACTCGGTTTGTTTTCATGTGCAATTTCCAGATGAGTTTTAATGACCTGTAAATTAACAGGTGATGACTTATGATGCACGAAACTTTCCGTATGATGAAATCTCGAGTAGCTCTTTTTATTTCCGTTGTTATAGTCAAAAAGTAAAACATCTATTTTGAGTCACTGTGCCACTTTAATTCGTATGTTACTGCACAATAGTATACCATTTTAATGATACATTACCATTTTGTTTAATATAATATAGTATATCTTATAATCTAATATTGTATTAAATTACCTGATACATTTTGTGTAATATTGTAATTATTTGATCATATAGTAGAATACGATTGTTTAAATATGAAGCTTCGCGTTGGGCAATTAATGTTTCGTCCCTCGGGGGCTAATATAATCAATGTTGCTCTCAACCCCAGTCAATATTTGAATGATATAATACGATATTGTATACTGCCATGCAGTATGAATTTGTTCAATAAATAAAAAGAATAGGATACTGGTTGTCTTGATGATGCCCCATCTCGGTGAGTTCTGTATAATTTATCTCTTACGTTTTATTAATTCAGTGACTATTAACTATTGTACGAGAATTGGTCAAAAGCAAATGTATTGCCTTTCTGTCAAAATTGTCCATGTGTACATGACGTAAGGAACTCATTTCCTTCATTAATAAAAGCCAGGAGGTACCGTATTCATAAATCTTAATTATTTACCAGGCACGTACACTTGCTTTTGAAATAGGCAGATCTACCCCAACATCTTGACTACCAAAAAACGATATAATAATGAAAATAGAAATAAGAGAGAAACAACTACAACTGATCATCAATCTTTTTTAAAATTAAGTTTCGGCACAGCCACGTAACGTTTTTATTTTAGCACGAAAACTATTATACAGTGAGACCTGTAAGGTGGTTTTTTTCTAAGTCGGTACCCTATCTATATAGAACCATTTGTTTTTTTTCTTAGTCGGTACCCTATCTATATAGAACCATTTTAACAAGACCTTGGAATTTTGGTTGGACGTAGCTATCTATTTCTTGCATCAAAACAAGTTAGAAATGACGCAGGCTTCGACTGAAATGTGCATAACTTGCGTAGTCTACGCTCAAAAGCAAGACAAATAATCAAAGAGCCATGGCTGAGTAGCCATCAATGAAATAGATGTATGTCACAGTGGCGTCGGAAGCAAATTGAAAGTGGGGGGGGGGGCTTGACTTATAGAAAATCTTGACAAGCAAAATAAAGGTCTTTAAAAAAAGCCCCCCCCCCCCCCCCCCCCGGTTCCGACGCCTATGCGTCATATTGATGTTTGACAAAACTACCCAAAGTTCAAGCTCTTGTTAAAATGGTTCTAATTCTGGGTCACGATAACCGTTAGATTTCCCAATCCTCTAGTAAGGCGCCGTGGAATCCACTTGATTATATGACAGACTGCACATATAGAGTGAACTATGGATCGGGTTAGACATTCTTGATATTCTGATCCGAAAACAAACACGCTTGATCTATTGATAGACGACGAATTTTTGGGGTTGTCTAACAATATAATTTATACTGTTGTATTGGAACATTTTGGCCTTCCAGAAAGATGTCGTGCATTGAGGACGGATGGTTTCGAGAAATAAATGAGATGTGGTCTGGATATTGTGTGTCATTGCAAATAGAAGAAATTTTACATCAAGAAAAATCTAAATTTCAAGAAATACTCGTGTTTAAAAGGTATGTATAGTATCGGAAATAATTAGTGGTTATATCGATTTATATGCTTATTATTTTTTAAATAACTCTTATGGTGTTGCCAACGTCTTTATAATTTTCATTTCTTGTAATTACGCAATGTTAATTATTGTTTCAAATTCCATACATTTATAATTTAAATTAAAGCAGTCCTCATACAGCGTAGCCTTGCGTATGTGCCCATTGCCTTGCATTGGCAGGTGACTTGCATGTGTGATATATTAAAAACTGAAAGAGCATTTAGAAGTAAATGTAAAATTTACACATGGATGTGTTAAAGCATGAATTATTGCATAACTGATAAGTATTATTATGTAATATTTTGTTGTTAATCTTGAGTAAGATTATATATTGAATTAATCAATGTGATATAAATTTTTTGTTTTAGTTATTGATAAATCACTTAATGTAAGGCAAAATTATTATTCAGTAGTGCAGGGAATTTAAATTGCACTGCATATATTAAGAAAAATTTATAAGGGGGTTGTTTGTGGTTGGGAAGGGGTGCATGAAACAATGGGGGAGCTTAGACAGAAATTCATAGCATCAGTTTTTTAGTGGAGAAACCAATGTACACAATTTTTAGTTTCTTGAACACATCATAGTCATACTCTTGCTTTGGAATCAATTTAATTCATCCCATTTTTTTCTCACTTGCCCAAATAAAAAAAAGCTAGTCCTAGATTTTAGTCTGATCTTGAATGTGGATTGAATCATATCTGACAAGATATAAAAGAGCAGACAAGTTCAAATATGACTTATAAAGATGCTCTGTCCTTTCAAAGATTATACAAATAACTGAAAGATAATGTAATCTAACAAAATGATATTAGTGTTAGTTTGGAAACCAAGAAAAATATAAAAACAATCTTTTGAGCAAAGAAACAGCTTCAGTTAATAGTTACTGCACATATCTCTTTATTTATTGGATAAGATATACTGTTCTCAAAAAAATGTATATAAACTAGTGTCAGACATCCTTGTATTTGTATGTTTTAGTATCAAATGTACAATATTTTAATACCATTCCAGAAAAAAGAATTTTGATATTCTTCTGTATGGAATTAACTATACAAGAATCAAAGTATTCAGTGCTTTAACTTTCAGTGTAAGCAAATCACATGAAAACTAAGTTTTCATTTAGAATTGTGAATCACTGGCATGCATGGCATGCAGAGTTAATCAGTGTCTCCAATAAAGCAAAAACCATATATCCATGAAATTTTGAAAAAAAGTTTTTGAAATTCTCTCATTATTACTCGACTTTTTACTGCAGTTTTGAAATTTATTTTCACATTCAGTATACAAGTAATAGACATGTTAAAGCGCCCTGACTTCATTGGAGATTAAAAACCTGATTAAGGAAATAAACAGCAACATGAAAAAACTTGATTTCCTTATTCATCTACACAAATAAAAGTGAACTAGAGGGGAACAAATATGTTGTCAAAATAAGCTAATTCAAAACTAGGTCAGTCAAGCTTTTAAAATGAGTTTGTGTAATACATAATATTAACATTAGATGGGGTGTTAAATGCCAATACTATGTATCTATGATATCCCCCAATGATGTAGATTCACCTTGTACCAACTGAATTTCTAGCTTTTCATCTAACCATCTTTTTTACGTTAATCATTCAGTTTGTACCGTTTTGAAAATCCCAGATTTTAGTTGCATTGATTTTTTTTCTTGGCTATTATATATAGGGATGCATAAACAGCCCAATACATGTAATTGTTTTAATTTGCATGGGCATTTCTTAAAATGACTTTGACTCAAATTTGATTTATTTGACATGTTCACTACTTTTCTTTGATTTTCCATATGGAAAACTCTTGAGTTCAGTTACTTTGAAAAGTTTTATAAAACAGGAAAAAACTAATGCTCCATTCTATCTGCCTTTTTTACCGTGTAAAAATGTGCACATTAGCAAGGTGCAAGTAAGTATTTGTCATTGTCCTTCAGCATTATCCTATTGCATGTTGCATGCAGGATACTCTGAAACTAGCTGGATTTGACAGTTGATAATAAACGTTTTCCTCCTTGTTTTGTAGTAAATCATTTGGCAATGTTTTGGTCCTTGATGGCATTATACAGTGTACGGAGAGGGATGAACATGCCTACCAGGAAATGATTGCACACCTCCCCTTATCTTGTCATGACAATCCAAAACAGGTAATCAAATCATTTTCATCATGAAAGAAATCCTCCAGAAAAATTAAAGGTCATCTCTACCTTACAAATTCAGATCACATACCCAGTAATTTTCTTCTGGATAAGACCGTCTTGCACTGATAATTTCTATGCCCAGAGATCAAAGATCAGATTCAGAGTAATTTTGATTCTTCTCTGAGTGAATATTTATCCTTATATTCAAACTTGATCCTGTAAATTTATATTTTTATACTTTAGTACCTCTGACCCAATTTATATGTATACCGGTAATTTAATGTTATTTTTGTCCTCATGTACCATATGTTTGAAATGGTTTTGAGTGAATAAATGAACTGATCTGAATAAATTCATGAGACTTTATGAACTTTTCAAAATCTCTCTCTCTCTCTCTCTCTCTCTCTCTCTCTCTCTCTCTCTCTCTCTCTCTCTCTGTTTGATGTGGATTGGTGTTTGTTACAGGTGCTTGTGGTAGGTGGTGGAGATGGTGGGGTGGTTAGAGAGGTTCTCAAGAACAGTTGTGTCCAACGAGTGGTTCTCTGTGAAATAGATGAGGTAAGACAATTACTGGTATCACACACTTGAAATACATAAGTGTATTGCCACTAAAACTCAGAAAATACTTGTTCAAGTCAGTACTTCAAATTTCCAGCTATCATTTGAGCTGGGAAGATGTGCATCTGAACTAAGAAATTAAAGATTATGAACTTTTTCAAAAGAAGATTTGTAGTAGGCAAATTTTACTAAATCATTGAAATGTAGCACATTTCCATGCTTGTAGAAAATATATGGAAAACAAATGAATATCAGTTTGTAATATGATGTTCTGAATTTGATAGTGAAACTAGATGTTACATCACTGACTGAAAAAATATTTGGCTATTTTGAAGATGTATAAATTGTCCAAATCTTCATGGTTTTAATGTGAGCATTTTGCCTTTTCATTCCCCAAATCTATATTTTTTATATTTTATGCACCACATTTTTTATGAGTTCTCTATTAATTTGGATGAAGTTCTGTGCAAGTAAATAAGATTTTACTTAAACTAGATAAACCCATTAAAGTAAAGACACTTGCCAATGGTGACTAATCAAATCAGCAATTGTATTTTTTGTATTTGTTTGTACAAGTCTTTGTTGCAAGATAGAACTGTTAAATTGTAATTAAAGGTCCCTTGTATGAATGTTTTCAAGAAAACAATTGATTTAAAATGCAGAGTGTCTATTGCTTTCAAGAGTTAGTGTTGCTTACAGTGACAGAAATGGTTCAGCTATCATGCTGACACACTTTTTACCAGCTGTGTGATAGAAAGGAATTCAGTTCTTTAATTGCTATCCACAATTATTGTCTGCCAGAAATCTTGAATGAAAAATTGATTATTTTCCTAACATTGAATATTGGTGTTGGCTTTAAGTTGAAAAACTGCTTTGTTAGAAATTCCGGTATAGATAATTCAATACATGATATACAGAGTACCAGACACCTGTCAAAAAATACTTTAGAAAGGTACCCGAGAACATTTCACCATGTCTTAAGACACTAGGGTCACAAACATCCGCTCACCATGTGTGAAAATAATCGGTATAACTATTATGCGACACAATACCGTATTTATTCAGACATCTTATTGGATGTGTTTGTCATTTTACAGCGTGTTATTGAAGTATGCAAGGAGCATCTCCCCAGCATGGCTTCCTGTCTCAGTGACCCAAAGGTGACGGTTTTTGTTGGAGACGGCATTAAGTACATGAAGGAGCATAAAGGGGAGTTTGATGTGATAATAACTGATGCTCCAGACCCCATAGGTCAGTATCCCACTCTACCCTGTGTCAAATAAAAAAGTTGCATGGACAAAATTCAAGGTCCAACTGCCATAAAATGGTCCTTTACTATTGTTTTTGACCCCTCCCCCCCAACCCTTCAAAAAAAAAGAGGGGGGGGGGGGGCGGGGAGGATAGCAAGCAATACATTTTTGCAGCTAACTACTGATTGCAGTAGTGGATATAGTTAGGGTATTAATTTTATCTGAAAGCATATTATTGGTTTCAGGAAGAAATTTGCAGTAGTCTGTTGTGCTGCTGGCTCTTTTATGTAAATATTTCCGGTATATAGCATTTTGTGCTTCAAGAAATTCAATCACACTCTCAAATAAGTCTTAATATTATCTTGAAAAAAGAAAATCTTAATGCCTACCCCACTATGGAGGTTTCTCTTTGATGTAATTCTTTATCTACTGTAATGGTTTATGAATATTATTAAAGGTCTTAATTTCTTTTATCTTAACCTGATGATTTCATGTTTTATTATAATTACATCATATTTATTTTTTATCAGGTGCAGCTGCGGGTCTGTATGAGGAGTCATACTATGCCAGCATGAAGGCAGCACTACGCCCCAGTGGAATTATATGTTGTCAAGGTCAGCCAATTATGTCATGTATGACAGTTAAAAAAACCAAAAACAGAACTGTTAGCCAAACCCAGTACCAGACCCATAGTGTGAAAACACCAGTGCGATATGCTTATTTTGACTTTCGATGCATAATTTTAAATTAACTGCATGTATTTTGAAAATGATTAACAAGCTGCAATCACTTCTAAAAAGTTAACATGTATGTATAGTTACCATTGTTTGGATGTCAGTTTATTGTGTCGTTATACGTGTATTTAATATGAGTATGTTTTTGTACATGTATTTGCTGTTATAGGAGAGAACCTGTACCTTGACCTGCCATTGGTTCAGAAACTGATGCGGATCTGTCGACAGAACTTCTCAGCCGTGGGATACGCCTACACTCTGATCCCCACCTATACCGGGGGTCACATAGGATTTGTTCTCACCAGTACCAACCCAGTAAGAGACAGTCCTCCAAAAGGATGAAATCTTTAAACTGTATTCTATCAAATATTTAAATTCCTTGCAATATAAGTTCTCAAAATGTTTTTCAAGATTGTTCAGGAACATTGGCAAGAAACTATACATGTACCGTTCTTGCTGAAAAGAAAAACTTTGAATTTCTGTAGCTGTGAAAATAGCATAAAAGAAAACCCAGTATGCTGTCACGTTGACAGTTTTGTCTTGTTTCTTCATGAAACTACCGGTATATTTTATTTTTGCTTATGAGTTCTTAACTCTTTTTCATAGGATGTTAAATTTAATGAACCTAGAAGAATATACAAGGAGAGTGAGATCAAGAAGATGAAAATGAAATACTATAACTCTGACATTCACAAGGCATCCTTTGTGATTCCGCAGTTTGCTAAGGAGGTAAGTGCTTAAAAAATTGTGTAAGGTGTCTATTGATATGGTTTATTTGCTAACAGCATAGTTTTGAAATTAAAGGGAGGAAACAGAAGTTTAACATTTTTCCAGGAAGCAGGAAGACTTATCATCTTCCTGATGATATTTTTGTCTATAATTTTTTTTGAAAAATTATAATGTTCATTTATAAGGCTTCAATCTTTGACTTACAGTAGTTATGTAATCAAAGTGCAGAAACAAATGTTTCACAGACAAAGCAGGAAGCAATAAGAGGTCACATTGTTCAGTATTTATTCTGTACATATAATCAGTCCATGTCTTTGCAGGCTCTGGAACAAGTCTCCAACGGCGTGTCGGACACATGAGTCACTGTTTTAGCCTGAGTTGCCAGCTGCACCTGATTACTGTGTAATCTGAATGACCTTCATCACTTCCTTCTCTCCAGTAATAATGTGAACAGACAGAAGACTTTCAATACACAGCAGTGGGAATCAGGGCCGTCTTCCCCGTAGTCCCCTCCAGGCCAGTTCCATACTCCTCAACATATAGGGCAGACTAAACTTGAATTTTATCTTACGAACACAGATTTTGATTTGTTTGCATCGAGTGTTTGATGTTTGTAAGCATGGAGAGGGTGAATTATTTTGCATTATTTTACTTATTGTGTGTTTCCATATTTCAGAGTTTATATCAAATCTATCAATACTTTTTATGATATATATTTTCTTCTGTTTGGTTGATTTAGATTGAATGATATGTTTTTGTTTGAGTTAGTCTCTGTAGTATTTTTACTATGTATTCAGCACTGATGATCTTGTCTCTAACAGAGTTGTTTTTCTTTTGTGCATTATTGATTGTAACCTCATTCTAATCAACTTCATAGATTCAGGATTAGCATAAATTTGCTTAGTGGTTTGATAACTCCCAAAACTGTTTTTTATTACTGATATCTGGAATTTTGAAATTTTAAAACCACCCTTTTTTTAATTAATTTTTTTTTTATATGCTTTAAAGATTTCTGTAAAAGATTACTATGTACATGATATCATTTTATGGCCCTTGAATTGAAAACTAGGTAATTTTAAAGTGGCACTGAAAAATTACATTTGACATAGTAAATTTAAAATACTATTTCAGTGTCAGTGGGCAAAATTTCCACTGTTCAAATTTAACCCTTTTATCAAGCAGCTAAACAGATGACATACTTTAAGCTAGTAGCATGTTTTACTCTTGACAACAGGTTGTCTGAAAGGCTGTTTTGGTATTTATTTTGGCTAGCATCTGTGAACATAATAGGTGGTCCATATATTTTAACATCCTTAACTTGTTTAAATTGGGCATGTCGTAACATTTATCTACATTCTTATATTAATGCTTACTATTACTAAGTGAATTCATAAGTGCAGAGTAATTTGCTCCAGATAACTTTTATTGACAGGCATATAAAAGTTTTAAATAAAGGACCTTTAATATTAAGCTTTTGAAGTTATGAGGACTATTTAATGAACCATGGTATATACTCATTAACTCACAGTGTACTCCATATAAAGGTGTAAACTTTATCAAATCACTTAGTGTTTTTATTTGTCATCATTTTTTTGTCTGCATGTGAATTGTTGGATTAGATGTGTGTTTTTTTAAATGGTGCAGATGGTAAGATGCATCCTAGTTGACCAGTCAGATGACATCTATAACAAGAAATATAAAGTTTTAATATGTAAATATTTTAATCATTACTTGGACTGATTTTAAAATGAAATCCGTTTTATGACAGGTCTGAAATGGTTTTAAGTTTGTACCACATATAATCTTATCAAAGAGTAAAATTATTGGTAGCATATTTTTTTTTTCACTTTAGAAGTGTTCTTTGAAATTATTAATTGCTAGATTCAAACATCTTAGATATATCGACTTACATGTAAAGGAGAAGTGTGAACATTCATGTATAGTTATCGAAACATGACTGTACAGGTACAAGTATTGATAGAAATGTGGCAGAGATGTTGTTTATATCATGCCATAAGATGTTAATCTTCAGCAAATGAATAACAAATGTCTCAGTCAGTTCCCAGTATTGGTGAATTTATTGAAAAATAATAAGGTCATTAACATCTCAAGGAATTTAATTATAAGATAGTGCAGTTAATATATTTTTTCCATTGAGATATATCTTTTTTAACCGGAGACCAAATTTTTGAAAGTAAATAAATGAAAAAATGAAATATTCCATTTGAAATTGCAATTCTTTATGGAAATAAAATTCTGTTTTGATTAGAAATTACCATATCATGAATTTAATAAAACCCTGTTAATTTTTTCAGGATGAAGTGAAGCATACACTTCATTCCATTTTGGTTCTACATGCACAAAAGTGATTTTTCAATAATTGATGTCAGTAGTACTGGATGGTTTTTCACTCTGTGTATTGAGACCCAGTTTGGTTGTTGTGCAATATTTATGAACTTATCTTCCTTGGCAACTTAGTAGAACAATCCTGTGATCATGTGATAGAATCTGTTATTTCCTAGTGCTATCCTTAGATAATCAGTTTTGTTTTGATGATGTACTCACTACCATTAGTACTTGCCTGATTGTTAATTTTTAATTGGAATGGACTGATTCATTGTGATTCGACCAAGTGTTGCTAGATGTGTATTCATACACAGTACAGTGTTGTTTGGATGAAGGTTTATATCAATGTGTTTTAATATTTGAGACAATAAATACCATAAAGTACAATGTACGAGTGGTGGTGTTTTTATATTCAATAATTTACATGTTGATACATGTATACATGACATATAGAAACATTGCAGCAACATAAGTACATGTATTGAGGAAGTCCTGAAGTAATTCTCGGGTTCAGCCTAACGCAATCTCTAAGTACCGGTACACCCCTTCTATACCTCCTTCAATATCCATGGTCCTTAAAAGTTACTGTGTTTTTGGAATGCAAGTTAATTTAAAATACCCTCTTTAAAAAGTTACGATGGTATCTGACACAATAAGATGTCGGAGTGTATTAAAAAGTTTTACTATTTACAAAATAACGTTTTGCGCTACGCTGTTGAGTTCAAAACTGCGAAAAAACACTATATATATTCATTGTTTAAGTAAAAAAAATTAAGAGATCTCGAGGTGTTCCCCGGGTGGGGGGGGGGGGGATAAAAATAGAATAAGAGAGATAACTCGATCATAAATGACTACTAATACCGATAGTGATCATGATTTAGCCAAAGAATGCGGGTTGTATGTCAAATAAGAGATTATGTATCATTATAATTTTGAAAAAAAGATATTTTCTTTTAAATCTTTTAAATCTGTATTGAAAATTTTTAAATATAAAAATATTCATTGATTTTAAAAAAGAATTTATTTATTTATATTTTTGCGTAGCTTGGCAATGAGATTACTTTCGGAAATAGGATAAACGCGAAAAACGCCTATCTGGTGAATAAATGCGTAACTTTCGCAAATAAACACGAAACATAAGCAAAATACACGAACTTTTTGCAGTTTGTATAAAAGAAAGCACATTATCAAATAATCTAAGAAAAAAATACGCTGCTTTTCACTCTAATTTTTTACTCTATATTATTTTTTAATATGAATATTCATAGAAAATGCATGATTTGCAATACGTCCGGCTTTTTTTTTCAAACATTAAAAAAAAATATTTCAGCTTATATCTGGTATTTTATGGCAAATAAATATGTTTAAGCTCTTTACTCTGTCATTTTAATGAAAATTGAAATAAATACGCATGACACATATATTTATTAATGCACTAAATGATTTGAACATGGTAGAAAGAATGATGGTTTTAAAAGTATATATATATATATATCAAGCTCTTGGTTTTGATGTCGGTGTTATATTTGGCACTCTAAATAATCTCCTCAAACAAAAGATTTGAAAAACGGCTGTACAGACGATAACACATATTTGAAAGATGGACCAGTACACGATGTATTTGTTGTTTCCGGTCAGGAGGTACCAGTCCATGATGACGTTCATCCGGCTCTCTGATTGGTGGATTTTGACCTTCTCTATCGAGGACTGCACTCCTGCTAACGCACCCTTGTTAAGAAAAATGGAGGAAATATCATATATTTGTCATATCTGTAAACGTATCTGTCTCTATCTTATGATGTGTGTTGTATGAAATGAATCTAAACAAGAACTTATTGACATTTGCTAATATGACTTATTCAAATACCGTATTTGTTACACACAAATATTATCAATAAGACCACATTTTAGATAAATCTTCAAAAGTATGTTTAAAAAAACAGAAAGTTTCCAGAAACAAACAAAGAACCCATTTGATGTATCAGAACCTATGTCTAAGTTACCGTTACGTGACATTATGATTTCTCTGTGTGACTGAAAGATTCTCGACCTGATGAAATTCGTAATTATAAGGTGAACAGGTTGATCATGTGCATGGATTATTTAAATCCTGTTTCATGCGATCAGTAAAGCTGTAAAAGTTGTTCGTTGTCCAATTAAAAATGAGGAGTTACCGTGAAGTTCTGGACGGAAGCGCTCACACTCTGGATCTCCTGGAGATACTTGGACCATTCCTCCGGGACGTATGTTACCAGGTAAATGTAGACTAACTTCTCAGCAAACCTACTGGCAGTGTTGTCGAAACAAACTTGATAAGCACCTATAAATTAGGAAAGACTTATCAAAACCTTATATTTATAGCAATTTTGCAAACCTTTGCCATATACATTAATTTTGTAATCAATTAACGTGCAAATGCTAAAAGATCACATTATTATACTTTCATGTTAAAAACTGAAATCTGATTGGTTTAGACGCAGTTGGTAATCCGTTCTATTACCCTCAGCGTTAGCAACACACTTGGCAACGGGTAACACGGCGAATTGTTACATGCGCGTAAATTATGCGCGTACGGTTCGCCGTAGAATTCACTTCATTTCTATATAACCCAGTAAAATTTTCTTTAAAATTTAGACATTCAGTATAATAAAATAAATAGTGCCTGTTATGGAAGGGTAACTGTTGAAATTGACCCCCTCGAAAACCATTGTCAACCTCCGCATCGCGTCGGTTGACAATGGTTGTCTCGGGGTGTCAATTTCAACAGTTACCCTTCCAAACAGGCACTATTTATATAACAGGTATATGGCCCGGATCTGACATGTATTTTTCTGCATATTCAGAAACCGTTACTTATTTTTCTTGAAATGCTAAATTTTAGGTAGTTCCTATGAAATATGAAGGTAACGGATAATGCGGATAAAAATGAATGCAACTTAAACGTATGCAAATGTAGGCCTAAGCAAGAAACTTGATGTATGGATAAAACCAATTGATCAAAACATAGCTATTAACATGTTTTCAACAAGGAAGCTCTGTATACCCATTGCATTTGATTTAAGTACTTGGGGTCGCAACAAAACTTGTTTTTGTGGTTTTTAGCAACGAGACACTTGCCGAACATGACGGCCACGTGGTCGATCTTGCCGTCCGTCTGGTAAGGGAGATGCTGGATGACTTGGTAGTTGGGATCAATCAACACCACGTTGATGGACCTGTCTCCTCCCCGTAACACCTACAGATCAACAAAAACAAGTACTGAAAAACAGGGCCTGGGAATCTAGAAGACCGATAGTCCCTGGATTTACTGGGTTGGTAAAAATACATGATAATCAGTTTTTATCACTTATGTGTACATGTTTTAAATTTCTTAATAATTCTTATTTAAAATCCAAGTAAACTGACCAAAAACCATATCATGAATATGAAAGATGCATGGTTATACCAAAACATGCTTTAAACCTCTCTTGCAGTCGATATTCATTGGTTTTGAAGTATCCCATTTAAGGGTTTTTTGGGCGTGTGTATTTTTTTCTTTGTGGGGCCCAGTTACCTTTCATCTGCCTGACGACAAGATACATTGCTTTTTGTACAACCATTGCTCTTTATTGCATGGTATAACTAATCGCCAATGGATAGAGAAAGGTGATGGTTCATTAGACAGAACTGCTCGTACACCTGACAACAAAGGTACTTTATCTCAGGTGAATGCAATGTTTCTAAACAAAGTCATTCTCATTTCAGTTTTACATTCCCAGTTTCGTAATGAAAATGTTCTCATTATTCTTCAAAATTCCTACAACTATATTAAAGTGGAAATCAAGTTTGCTTCTCTATAGTTAACCAGAGTACTTTTAAAATATCTGTTTAATTCTATTTACCTCAAATTGTATGTGCAAGTTAGCGCCCTGTGCCACTTTCTGAACGAAACATTCTTCTTTACCCGCTTTCACAACTATTTTGAATTCATGCTGAGTTCCCGGAAGGGCATCAAAATCGAATTCAAAGTCAGGTAAACTTCCTCCCAATTTCTCTGGAAAAGTAATCGGTAGAAGACAGAAGAAGTTTACCAAAGTTCGGAGATCTATGGTCGCCGCCATTTTATCCACGTGGTTTTTCTGACAGAATTGATAAGGTAGGAAGTCACTCTTGAAAACTTTTATCTGAGTTGAGTTGGATCTCAATTTTTAGCATTAATTCTTTATCTATATCAATTGCAAGTCATTTTTCAAGCTACCTTGACTATACATGTATATATGATTTTGTAACAACAGATTGAGTTGGATGTGTATCCGTCATTCTACTATTCTTTAGTTTTTTCGCAATAGTATGAAAATAAGATATTATACCACATACCGCCTTGCATATTTTTGTGCTGGGAAGATCTTGAAAAAGTTGATTGTTATTAAACGTCCTTTCGAGAACATTTTACTCATAACTAGATACTAGATGTCATCAATGTCGAAGGAAATCGGCAAAAAATTATTTCTTTCTGAGATCAAGTATTGTGACAAACGGCTTAAATCTTACTTTGGTCTCAGTCGGAAGACTGAATGTCCTGTGCCACATTAGGATTCGAACCAGAGAAGCAATGATATACCACTTCACCGCTCAGGCGAACAAAAAAGTATTTAAATATACATCGGGGGGGGGGGGGGGTTAAATTTGGAGACAATCTGAATTAAGAAAGATAGCACATTGTATATCTTAAATGTTTTATTGTTTACAACCAGATACGTGTACCAGCATGATGTTACATTTATAACTTACAGAATCGCAATAAAGTGTTTATAGCGTGCGGTTGATAATTCAGAGATAATCCATCTGCGATCTAGGTCTAATTTTTGTGTCTCTAAGTCACCCATATGTATACTTAATCCTGACAGACTATAGAAGTTATATAACTATAACTGCAGCGTGAATCGATGAGGGGATTTAAAATTGAGACTCTAATTAGAATTAGAGTGATAAATTATAGCATCTGCATATTTATTATACCGTATGCCTGTCATAAAGAAAACTAATGTTTCTAATATTCTCACAGGTCTGTGGCTATACAAGTCTGGATTGAGTATGTGAAAGGGTATAAATAAGAGAATATATTAGTATCCATGTTAAAAGAACGGTATTAATGAAGCTTAAGTAATACATGAATATCGAAATAAAAAGCAAATTTTATTCATGATATTTATGATATTATTTAACATCACTGTCTTAAAAGTAAACCCTTCAATATATTAACTTCTATATTCATATACATTAAGAAATTCGAGTGTGTTTGTTTCAGTTACTGGCTAAAAAACCCAAACCAACTTGATCACGAACTACAAATGTACAACTGGGTGCAAATATAATGAATATTTTTTTCCTCACGGGTCGTTTTAAAGAGTTGAAAGAATATTTAAGATAATATATACTGAAGTCATGCATTTTTGTTATTTAACTTAAGTTCTATTTATTCGAGAACAGGCATGAAAGACAAAGGCAATCTGATGGTCGACTGAAATTTGTTTGGTTTACTCACTTGCTCATCTGTGTCAATATCAGTACTTAATCAATCACAAAAAGTAATTTATGTGTTCCTAATTAACAATATAACTTTTTCATTCTTTATTTCTTTAAGCTTTGCAGCTCATCAGATTTTACAAATTAAACATAGTCAAGTATAGATCGAAGTGGGTATTTTACAGGAGACCCTATTACATTGAACATACATATTATTGAATTTTGAGGCCAATTTAACAAGATTTAACAAAATTAACAAGATTTTTTAAATTGTTACCTTTTATGGGCATTAATTGAAATCAAAAGTTTAGATATTCTTATCATTTAGCTTGCAATTTATAATTGTAATGATTTTTTTGATGAGTAAATTTATGCAAGATGGTGTTTACCATGATGTATCACTTTCCTTGTTTATTCGATATTTATAATACATGCATGAGTTCGGCCCCTTTGATGTTGTAACGATCTGTTGTCCTCTACCTGTTGATTATCGTATTCCATAGTCTCGATCGGGGCCTTTTTACCTGAGCGTCGTATAAACGCTAATTTAGGTCATGGTTGAAAATACCTCACCGTTTTTGTAAACAGAAAGTGGCCTTTGGTGGAGTCGGGTTAAATATTCGAAGGGATGTGTAATGTCAGATTATAATTCGCCATAAGGGACCATAATGGAGGAACCGGATGGGGAACTACCTGTAATTGAAGTCCAGGAACAGCACAGGAAAGATGGGACCTACCATTACTCCTTCACGTACGAACGTGCCACTTTATACGAGTTCAAATTCGACCGTGCCCCCAAACCCGCCCAAAAGGACCCGTGTTATAGGTGTAACCGGAGGGTCTTACCCCCGGATCAGGTCCGGGTGGACGTTTTGTACCACAGACAGTGCTTCCGGTGTCGAATATGTGGTCTTTTGTTGACCATGCAGACGTTTTACAGGAATGATGCCAATGACACCACGGATAAAGAGGTGTACTGCAAATCCCACGTGGGTAAAAACATTGGACAAGTGAAATATGAGCGACAGCCACTAGATTTTGATATTGAGAACATTTCACAGCAAAGTCAAGTATGTTGATAGTTGGTACTATTTTATACTCATCTTCATCCGCGCATCAAACAGAGAAAGCCTGTATAATCGAATTAATTATTTACATGTTATATGTTGCTGGGTAACTGAAGCTTAGCAAGCTCATTTTATTCTGACCAATGTTTAGTTATCATTTGGCAGTTTGGGTTGTTCTGTTGTTTGTAGGTGTGATTAAGCTTTTGCTTGTCATATAATTGGTACACGTATACAATGATATAGACCACTATTGATCTTGCACTTCTCAAACGTCTGACTAATTTATACCTCTTAGTTCCGGGATATTTGATGCAACAATCCCCAAAAGTCACACTATTTATATCAATAGATTTTATTTTAAGGATGACTCCGTCATTCAGTATTCACCATCCCTGTAGGCTTCTTACCTTTCGTTTGGAGTGAAACTCAATCATTATACCTGGGATCAATAATGTTAGAAATAGACAAGAATACGTAACTGGTTCCTCTTGCAAAATTCCGAATTTTACACACGTATAATAAACATTATGACTCATTGCACAAACAAACAAAAAACCTACGCAATTATTCTGTTTACATCGCTTAAAATTCTCTCATTTGTAACATTTCTTAAAGGCACTCAAATGACAGATTACAGGAATTGAAACGAGAGCACAAAATAAATGAAAATAAGGGCGATTTATGATAAGATAGTATAGCATTCATAGCGCATTTGAGTTGGTAGTAAATATGTCATTTCAGACAGGCTAAGCCGAACAAATTACGACAATTAACTGACCCACCACAATGATAAGTACAGGGGGTAATTTATCATTACAGTGCGGAACATTGAAAGTTTTCAACCCGACTTGCTTGAACAAAACTCATTATATATGATTGAAGATGCAAATGAAGTTTTTCTGGACAGATTTGCAAGATCTGTTCTTTGCAAAATCTTATTACCGGTATTCAACAACCTTCAATACCAGCTGCAGGCAAAGTGAGAACGTGCGGGACTGCACTGGGTCTCGGTGACGTTTTCTAGCCCCAGGGTAGACACAAGTTTCATCACGGTAAAAGTTCACTCAGCGGACCCTACGCAACGCATGCGTTACGAGACGGGTTTAGTGTAAACAGCCTCGAGTACAATACTGATTAACGCGTCCAAAAATTAGAGAAATGTTAAAAAATAAATGAAGGTTTAATGTACAAGAATATTGCAAATTTGTCTCAAAGTGGCATAATTTATACCCGTATTTACAGATGATTTCGTGAAACGGCTTGGATTCGGACAGTTTCTCACGGTGTGTGAACTTGTAGGTATCAGCCTTACAACATTGTTAGCTGTAACTGGAGCGTAAAGGTTTTCTTTTAACTATTGGGAAATGTAAAAAAAAAAGTGCTACTGAATAATCAGGAAAACTAACAAAAATATATTAACCTAGTCTAAAAGATAGTATCATTTCTATACGGAATTACCCATGTATTCAGCGTAATTTAGCAACAGAGAAAACAGTTTAAAATGCAAAAAATTGTATATATCATCTTGGTCACGTGGTAATAACACTGTCTTCCGCTTTTTTTCACTGCAACGGATAATTCGCTATTTCTTAACTAACTTCGTCTTCTGTTGTCATGAAACAGGTAAGATTGGATGTGTTTGTCAAACATGAAATACCTGAATCACCTGGTGACCGGCATTTACTCAAATAAAATCTAGGTTATCAGATGTTAAGTAACTGTAATCTGAGAGACTGGAGTTGTTGACATGCTTTTGAATTTGAATACAGGTTAATTTAACAGTCCAAAAGACGGTGACCCACGAAGAGTCATCAAATGAATAGTAATAGGCATTTGCATGTACTGATTATGTTTACTCCAGGTTAACAGCATCAAGTATGGCGGATCTTCCCGGAAGACGAGCCCAAAACCAGTCCCGAGTCCTCGGAACCACAGTCCACGAGGGGGTAGTCCTCTGGGAACCCCCCTAGGACAGAGTCCCTCTGGGTCAAGCATGGTCAGCGTCACCCCTAGGACGATGAATGGCAGCACGTTTTATTCGCATGCTCCAAATATGACAGATTTTAACACCTCTTATGGATCCTCCACTGGGTATTATCGACCAAGACCAGTTCTTCAGTCTTTCCAAGTTAGTATACATATAAATGCTACAGAATGTCATCTTAATCTGTTAAATACAAACACATACGTACAAAGGAGTATGTTCAATGTATTATCATTATAGACATTCATTCGAAACAATTAAGAACCTGTGTAACACAAAAGCTTCCATCCACAGGTTTCGGAGTCCCTATCTATTGTATCAAGGGATGAGGTAACCAGTAAGAGCAAAAAAATATCTTTGTTATGAATAAAACACTTAGACTTGGAATATGATTTAGTGATAAAATCTAAATGAAAAAAGTTTGCACTCAGCTTGGAGAAGGGATGCTCGGAGAATAACCAGAGTACTGTTTGGAAAGGGGTATCTGTGTGTATTATGTAGTGTTTTTATCCGTTATAAATTATTTTGTTTTGCTTTGAAGGACTTTGAAACTAGTGGTGTGTTCGAAGCTCAGTCTGTTCTGGAATCGAGGCACAGAGAGGAAGAAGAAAGATTACAGAGATTTCTGCTGGAGGAAAGAGAAAAAGAGATGCGGAAACTTGACGACACAATTTCCTCCGAGAAAGATCGGGCTGCGGCAGACTTGCTCAGTAGCTTCGAACACATGTCAATGTCGGGGTCTACCCCAAATCTCATGGCGGAAAGAGAAAGAATTGAGGATCACTTCCGGCGCACGCGCGAAGAGAAGCTGAAAGTTATGATGGATAAGATTGCGACAGAAGAAAAAACAAGAACAGCGAAAATGTTGGATAGACACGGACAAGAAATGCTGTTGTTAATTGCTAAGAAGGTACATAGCAATGACTCATGTACATTGAACTAATTGTTCCTTCCTTACACATACATGTTTAAGTTTACAATTTTTTTTGCGTCGTTTGTTCTTGATTTGATATCTAACTTTTTGCACAGGATAGGGAGGTAGACAGAAGCGCATTGTTCGACCATTCCATGAAGCCACCCGTAATGCCTCCAGAAACAAAGAAAGCGGATCTCTACAAGTCACCCGAGGTCTTCAAAAAGCTTGACGAGAGGGCAATAGAGGTGAATAATAACAGCTTCTTCATATACGACTGGTATATGTATAATATCGATAAAATTACACACGTACATATAAATTATACTTTATACTATTTTAATTATTACAGCTGACCAACAAGGACTACAGTAGCTATACAGATTTGGTCAAAGACCTTACAAGAGATTGTCAAACAGAACTGGAGAAAGTCAGGTGAAAATTTCCCCACTCCACGTTACAATGTTTTCATTTTCAGATGCTAGTAATTAAAGGAAATTTAAACATAAGAACGAATATTTTTTTTATTGGACCCCACCCCTCGACACATGTACCCCTGTGCGAACGTGTATTCTTGAAAAGTATGCATATTATATTCGAACTGACTCATGAATGCTAACTCTTAGCATGACACTAAACTTCATTTGCACATCGACATCATTCACCTACATGTATATTACAATAACTATGAGAAGAATACATTGTGATCAATATTCCAACAAGTTCAGAAATTTTATTCCGGATATACAGAAAAGATATTAAATCTGAGCGAATTGGATGAATACAGGGACGTCGGTGTCTTTGTCCGGATTTTGTTGCTCTTCGTGGAAATGTTGAAAGACCAACAAGTAAAAGGACAGAGAAATAAATTTATTGATCATAATCCGTATTAACGAATCAATGGAGACACGGGGTGTTTGTTAGCAGTTCGTTCTCTAATTCCCTTGAGATCGTGAATGTCACTTTCATGGAAATTCACGAGGTCTTCAGACCCGTTATGACGGCTCTACACGTCATCTCGAAAAGGTGTCAGATTTCGATAGAATGTGTTAAATGCCCTCTCTTTTCGAAATTAATTCCGAGTGGGTCATGAATGTTATAAATTGCATTGTAATTGATCACAATTTCCAATCTTGTCCGGAGTTGAGGAATTGACGGGTCGTTACATCAGATGTTGAATCATCTAGGTTACAATATGCAATAGCCTGCATACGCATAATCTGGGTTCATTTTATTAGGGGTATATACTGAGGAGTTTGACAATGTTACACAAAGAAAATATGTTACGTGTATTAATTTTATATGTAATAAATTAGTTCCGAAATTATATATTCTCAGATTTTGAAGCGAGACATAAAATTCATTAAAATTTAGCGAATGCGCATTTACAAAATAGTTCGCATTTTAATTACGCCGTCTTTAATCATAACCATCTGACCATGTGCAACTACAAAGATATCGAATTTTTCTTTTGCCAGTTTGCAAGCATTGTTAACTTTAGTGAAATAGCTCACGTGCATTTGTGTGCAATTTTTCAGACAATTAAGTCCGTCGGTTACAAACAGGAAATAATTACAACATGCATAGTTAGTAATTAATATTGATCAAAGTTAGAGATTTTTCCCTCCGCTATAGACAGGTGAACAATGGCCCCCTAATTGAAGTGTTCCTTAACTTCTGTCAAGAGGCGGTCCTTCTATTATTTTTCTCCCTTTTGAAGATCGGAATGCAGTTTTTTCTCATATATTACAGGGTGATTTTCCGATGGGTAATTGCCAAAGATCTGGGAAAACACAATGTGAAGGAGATTGTCCGCCCCAACTCCACGGCCTCTCTTCTCCGGGGGGTCAGGACCGGAAAAGAAACTTACCACCAGCTGTTTAAGAAACTCTGCAAGTACGTGCGGGATCTTAATTCTAAACCTAAATCTCTAAAAAAAAATCTGTAAAAAGCACTATACATGTTCAATAATCATAGTCACTGCAACTTGATTCTTATTGTAAAAAGTAAATATTAAAATTCATTTAAAAGTTAATAAATTTCCACCCTGTTTTTCAGCTTTGCAGGTCTCCATTGTGAGATAATCTTGGGTTACTCTAAAGGAGCCGGATATAAGCCGGGTATGAGAATGGATGGAACCTCTTTCCGGAACTCCTGGACCGCAGTCTCCATTGACGGGAACTGGCGCCTTGTCAACTGCACCTGGGCGGCACGGCGAGTAACAGGGCACAAGGACGACCTGCCCGAGATCTTCTACAAGTATGACGAGTTCTATTTTCTGACGGACCCCGAGGATCACATTTATCAGCACTACCCAGATGACTCACAATGGCAACTAATTGACATACCATTGCCTTTCTCAGAGTTTCTCAATTTGCCTGTCGTCAAGTCACCATTTTTCAATTATGGACTTCGTTTTTACTCTAATTACGGCGCGACATTAACGACAGATTCCGGCATGGTTGAAATTCGTTTGATTTCATACAAGATTTTAGGCTTTGGTCATGTACTGGAGTCCTACGATAAATCAGTGGATACAAGGTCACTTGAAGGTCGCGTACTTCTTCGCCATGTCAAAAACGAAGCCATATTTACCATTAACTTGCCAAGAAAAGGACTGTATTACTTTTCCATTTACACGGGCGATTACTGGCATTCGGATTGCCTTGAGAGTGCTGCGTCATTCCTAATCAACTGCACTGACGTAATTGGAGCTCCTTCACCCCCATACCCCCCAGTACCATTTTACGGACCAACCCCAATGATGGACACTTTGCAGATAGAAACAAGCAATCAGCTGGACCCGTTGATCGTGTCCAATGGAGAGTCACTGGACATCACTTTTAAACTTTCGAAAGATGTTAAAATTACGCACACGTTTCAGTACTTTGATGCTAGTGATAGCTCGGTTTCAGATATAGACCGGTATGTATTCCTGCGCTCGAGAACAGACACCGGAGCAACTTATATGGTCAGGTGTCCAAAAGAAGGCTATTATATCTTTTCTCTGTATGCTGCCGACGAAAACAACGAGACTTTAGATTGTGTGTATAGGTACTTAGTTATATGCCAACAGGCAAACCAAGCAACAAACGTTTTCCCCAAAACATTCCACAAATGGCAGAGGTGCACACTGCACGAGCCCGTGTACGGGGACCTCATGACCAACAAACGGTATTCCTTCCGCTTAGATGTCCCACAGGCAGTGGAGGTGTTCCTAGTTATCGGCGACATTTGGCATCATCTGAAGCGGAAGTTGGGTTTCACATGGGAAGGTAATATCAACACTGGAAAAAACCCGGGAACTGCTAAAATCTACGCCAGGTTCTCTGTAGACCGAGATGCTTCGACTTTCTCGCGTCTGCTTGACTATGAATTGATTGAGGATGCGGAAACAGAGATATAGCTACATGTATGCATTTAATGATTATTTATTCAATTGTATGTTGTGATTATATTTGTTGATTTTGTTTATGTCATTTGCTAGAGAAGTGCTCCATTCTTAATTTAGTCATACCTAAATGTCTCATTATTATATGCTTTTGTGAAATTTTTGTGAAATTAAGTTACTGAATAATAAAAATGCTTTTATTGCGGTGTAAAGATTATTTAGCCTAAAAGCAGAACCTCTCGAAATTACATGTATTTTTGCCAAGAATATAACAAGAATTGATAATAAGTTCTAAGAAATCCAATCAAGGCCCCAGGGACCTTTTTTCATCTGTCTTCACTCAAATTCAAATATCCCCTCTCCAGAAGTGTGGTGAATTACAGACGAGTTCTGTTTCATCCGCAGACGACAGCGTGAGACTAAGCATCAAAGAGAACTTGACAAGACACCGACAGGGAACGTGCCTTAATGCTAAATTAACACATAATACACGCTCTAACAATAAAAACCTCCCCCATCTACCATAATTCTTGAGATTCATCACAACATGCCAAAGAACATTAGTTAATATACCTACAGATAGACGAAAACATTTTGCGCACTTGCATTTGCAATAATAACGATTTGAAGATATTTCGACGTGAATTATAAGATAGACCTTTTTTGCAAAGTGTTTGCTTTGATATGTCTGATAAAAAGGAGAAATGAATTACCATGGCAAAAACTTGTTATTTTTTGTGAGGTAGTTTATGCGCATTTGTTAATTAACAGACAGTGCAGCCTTCTCTCTTCTTACTGATGATTATTTTTGAAGAACATATTGTACAAAAACATGAGCATTTTATAAAGTAAACGGGTGCGTTTGGTATACACTACATGTATTTCATATTTTCGATTAATTTCTCAATTCCTGTAGAGGGTTTGTTAGTATATTTAAATATATGCCTTGTCTTTTGGGTTCCTTGTTTTCATACATAAAATATTTGATGTACAATACTTCAAAAAAAAAAGTTGACCACATGAAAATTACAGCATTCCGAATTATTTCCCTATTAAAATATTTAAAGATAATGACGTTTGCGTGGTGGAACTAATTTAAAATAATTGCATTTTTAAAAAGAATCACACTGTTATTATTTAAAGTAGACGCGATCTACAATAAAAAAAAAAAGTTGCCAACTACCAAGGTGCTATTTTACCCAAATCAACCAAAAACTGTTCAATGTCGCATAAAATATTAACAGCTTTCCAAATGACATCATTTATAAAGCAGTTTCGATACGCATTAGTTAGAACACCTGTCTATTTGATAGTTTGAAACAAAGGAGATGGTGGTCGAATGGCAAACACAAAGGCCTTCAAGAAACTGACGAGTGCATGAGATCATCGAATAGGATCAATCGATACATTCCTTTTAGCCAATCCGGAACAAGATTAGAAAAGCGAGGGCGTATTCAATATGTTTGTAATGATACCCCTCACTCGCTTTGTAATTGTAGGTACCGGAGTTGTAACTATCTCTGATTGCTACGGCCGTTGGGCAGAGGGTGACAAATTGAAGACCGACGAGGTTTATCGATGAATTAATGCCGAACTTCATTCATCGAGTAAAACATGATGCACGCTGTAATTAGATGGACGCTCAGCGATGTATGTTACCTGGGTTTTGACGTTAACCGGTGATGGATCTGTATCTCTATCGATTAAAAACTATCGGTATTTCTTCATCAATGACTAAGACACAAACTTTTACAAACGACGCATCTGTGTGTTCTCTCTTCTTTTTTTTTTCTTAATGAAAAACATGTTAGTATTCCTCGTCACCGCCTTAAGATGAATTAGCACTGAGGGATCTGCCTTAAGTTACTTTCTCCAGACCGGAGTATCTTTTATTGCACCCTTGTGCTTTGAATGAAATGCATTATTAATGCTTGCAACGTCTGTGTAAGAGGATGGACGAACAATATTCCAGTGATTCGGACGAGGGGGACGGCTTCTACTCCTCCCAAAACAAGGACACTTGCTACCGGTGCCAAAAGCGCGTGTACCCCGTGGAGAGGGTGGACGTCGGGGTCTTATTTCACCGGCGCTGCTTCCGTTGCAGGGTGTGCGGACTCCAGCTAACGTTGCGGACATTCAGGTGGCAACAAGATGGCCAACCATCGGACGTGTATTGCCATGGTCACTTGCCCAAAATCGTGGGCCTTATTAATAAGGACGCTATGGGAATCCAGTCCGCTCTCAATGCACCCAAACTGGGTGTTCATTTGAACGAACAGGTATGCAGATTTCTTATTCTACAGTCGTTTTATTATGTTCTGGGAACCAATTTTATCATTGAGTACACATATAGAGAGATTAATTTCAAACGGTGTCCAGAGTGGAGAGAGAATTCATTTTAAAGATTTATCTTAACAAGAAAGGCTGCAATAAAGTTGTTCTAGATAAAATGTTCTTTTCATCTCTTTTTTCCCCTCTCTGCTTTAAATATGAAACACGTGTACTGTTATCATGCTGAGAAAGATGTTATATTTTTTGAATAAACAATTAAAGTAATCGACGTATGCAAATGCCTCTGCGGATAGCAGGCTCTCAGAAAGAAAAACAATATCGGAGTCTAAATTTCTGCAACTGTTCGACAACTGTGTTACATCATGCGTTTGTTTTTTCATTACAACTTTATTATAAACGCATCAGTGTGCCCAAGCGAACAGACGCGAAGCAATCAACACGCGCAAAAAATTCGAAAGTTGTGCCTTCTGCAATCAGATTTACTGTCAATTCTGTAGATTTCCATGGCGTTTCCGGAAATAACAATTGGCGGAAACACCATGCAAGCTATATTGAATGAATGTTTTAAAACTGCACCACACGTCAGTTTCATAAAAAAGATTTATTATAATCACATGAAAAAATATAAACCCCTTGTACCGTATACTATTGATGTATGGCTATATCTGGAGTCTCGTCAATATTCTATAGGAAAAATTTGAATATTTTAATATCATACAGAACCAACGCACGGTTTTTAATCTCATCTTTGTCCTTTGTATGGTTTGAATAGTTGTTATGAATTATGAAATTTCCGATTTTACTCAATTCTATGAGAACAAATCTACTCGGTTTCAATCCCGGAAAGCCTGTTCTGTTCACCAGCATTTACTCTTTGGTTATATTCGATGTTTTAATGACATTCACATGTTGAGTAAATATATGGCTCATCAATTTTTTGATTGTATCCACATCGCTCATATCAATCCGTTACAGACTCTTTCAATGGACACGTGAGATGCATCTGTCAATAAACTACTCTGATAACGGTTACCTTTTGCATTTGTCATGATCACGACAAAAAAATAATATCAGATGTTCTGCGACGAGTCCGACCATTGACCGTCGATGTGATGTCCCTCGGCCTTCGACCTCGGGTCATTGAGTCACCACCGAACCCGACTCCTAATGTAGCATGCGACAAGGTGTACACGTTAATTATCATTAGTACGAGATGGCCTTACGGAGTGTTATTGGATTCAGCAATGATCCGCGCATGAGTCACTTCTAATAAACAAGTGCACGAGATCAATATACGTAAGAAAGCCATCCAAAACGCCGGCCGTTGGCTCTTTGAAATTATATAGATTTAGTTTATTTTAATCTTTGTCACATAGAGTCCTTTTTTCTTTATCATTTGATGTTGATGGGTCACCAAATCCGTGGACTCATTACTGCACTGCTGTTGACAGACAATAATTATATTTGGATTAATCTATATTGGATTTCACAGTTATTACATGATGGGCCCAGCTGGGCTCTGAACATAAATAATGTGATGTATCGAGTTTTATAACCACAGTTTCATTGTATTTGAATCGAGTAGAATCTGTAACTTGATAGAATATTTTGTTAAGAGTTGCTATAATAGTTATATTAGAAAATTAGTTCATTTACGGATGGGCATGAATATCGGAAAGCAATATATATGTCTGCGTATGAAAGCTAATTAATTTTACTCAGTGCTATTAATTTGATTATAGAAATTTCAAGGTCTACTCAAGGGACTTTCATCCAGTTTTGTTTGCGAAATCTGGCCCCTTTACACTCTTTCCGCCACCCATAGAAAAAAAACCGGAACCAGTGAAATTTCATCCTTAATATGATAAAATGTATTCAATTTACTACATTTGTACAAAGCAGAGATTTCATTTTATCACAGATCAGGGGAGGCGCCTTCAATCCAGGGTGGCAGTATGACGCAAACGCTCTCGAGTTTTCTCATCAACGAGAGTTGAACCATCAGAGGAAGCAAAGAACTTCATTCGGAACCTATCAAGTATGTTCCCTTTGTCTCCAAAGAAACTACAAGATATTACGTGGCCGATTACACAAACTCGATTTCATCAAAATAGCTGTTCCTTCGTTGATGAAAAGGGTCTTGGCAGATTTTCTCGTTTGATATCACCTAATAATCGCTCCCAAGATTACCATTTTGCTATTGCCTGCAATTCCTATTCATTAAAAGTCTTGGAGCAAAGACAAGTCTTTTTTGCAAGACTTTTATCTGGGACAATACGTCAGATCTTAAGAAGATAATACAGATGATGTTGTAATTACATTGTTTCAGTGATGAGCAAAAACGGGAGTAGAAAGCCTAGTGCATCACCTCTGTTTCAAGATTATAGAAAATAAAATGCAATTATCAAATTTTCAGGGGAAAAAAATCTTAATTTCTTTATATCTAGGTTTAAAGTTTTTCTTAATTTTCGAGGTGCAGTAAATACAAAAGTTGTCGTGATGTAAATTTTATATTTAATACAACCTAAACTTACGAAAGATTTTACGTGCATGCACGTCTTCTGGGCTTTTTCACTTCAACATTCCTTTAAAATCTTAAATAGTTTAAATATATTCAATTGACATTTTATATCAAATTACATAATGTTAAGGGCAAAGGTAAAAGTATGGTAGATTTAAGGTCATTTATCACTTAAAAGTCAAATTGATATTATAATTCAATATATTTTTATGAAGTTGAACCTAAATTAACATACTATTGTAAATTTGCTTTTATGAGATTATCACAATTGCATTCCCTTTATAGGACTTCGAAAGTCTTGGCGTTTTTGACGCACAGACGGAGTTAGAAAGGCGACAGCAAGAGGAAGAGGACAAACTATACAGCCAGTTAACACTGGAAAGACGGAAACGGATCAACACTTTGGAAACCGAAATTAAACAGGAAAAAGACAAATCAGTCAAAGAGCTTATCACAAATATTGAGAAGAAAATCGAGAAAACGAACAAAGCTGGTCTTGAAAAGGAATCCCAAAAAATTGAAGAGATTTACAAGAGAAAACGAGAAGAGAAGTTAAAACATTTACTCGAAAAATTGAGCGAGGAGGAGAAAATTCGTGTTAGTCAACTCATTGAGAAGCACAGCCAAGAAATGTTGTTTCTCATCGCTGAAAAACTCTGTTTGAGCGAGGTAATCGACGCATTTTTGGCAAATTATTTCATAATTATAAGCAGCTTTTAAAATGAATTTCAATTTTAAAAAATAACCAGTTTGGTAACTATTGTCACGTTATGATTGACAGGTGTCATCCTCTGATTCGGACTGCAGCTCCTCTCCCTCCATCAATATGTGTCGACCTCCTCCGGTCGCTCCGCCGGAGTTCAGAAGATCCGCCTTATTTAAGAGTACGGGAGAACTTGATCACATCGACGAAAAAGTCTTAAATGTAGGTTATTGATACGATTTGGAAACTTAATTTTGATTTAATGTCTACACGTACACTCATAGTAAATTTCAGAAGAATAGGCCTCGACCCCCCCCCCCCCCCAGGAAAACGAAGTTATCCCTCGGACGCCCTCCCCTGGAAAAATGTTTGCTATGCTGTAATTTTCTAATACTGTAATCATTTTCTTTCAAGATTGCTAAAACAGATTATTCTTCCTTTACGGATCTTGTGAAAAACCTAATGCAAGACTGTACTAGCGATCTGGAGAAAGCCAGGTTTGTTACGTTCAGTACCTTAAGGAAATTCTAACGAGATGTAAAAGAAATTCTCACGAGATGCATTACATACAATTCAACAGTTCTAAAGTTGCCACTTCCAGAATAAATACATAAACCTACCAAAAAGTCATTAATAATTTTTACATAATAGCAATTGATGACATAAATGTATCAACCAACAATACAAGAAATACCCCGTGTCAGCAAGATATACAAATGGTATATCTCAATGTACATCTCTTTCATTGCTCTATTTTCAGGGCAATCTTCCGGTGGATTTGTCTGAAAGACCTGAATAAGATTGAGATTGATGAGACAGTGAGCTCCGAATCACCGCTCGGTATTCTCCGGGGAATCAAGCAAGGAACGGAGAGTTATCACGACCTCTTCAAACGGCTGTGCAGGTAGGCTTGCACTTTCCATGATGGTTAAGTGTGTGACGTCATTACTGATAGTTCTGCACAACTGTATTGAAAATACGTTATTATTATTACTTATTAAGCACAGAATTATTGTTTAGACATATGAGTTAATATTATTGCATTAGTAGCAGATCAATGTTTAATTTACTGCATGTTAAGAAGGTTTTGATCTTTAAACTTATACACTTCAAAATATACATGATCACAAAAATACTTATCTTATCAATGGGCTATCTCTACTTCTACTATTTTTTTTTTTAAAAATACTAACTAATCAACTTAGACAAATGTTGGAAGGAAGATTAATTAATGACATTTTCCGAAGGTCAAGTTGATTGGGCGAAAATGGGGGGTATACGTTAATTTTCTTGAGGTTTTAGGAACAAAATTAGCAAGTTAACTTTTACTAGTAGCCTATATATACATGTATATTTTTTGACTTTTCAAAAGCAACAGATCTAAATCTAAAATTCTAAAGAAAAAAAAACATCTACTCATCAAATTACAAACATATGTTAAGATATTTCAAAATCTGAAATAGTCTTTATCTTTCATTTTGGTATCCTTTCCCTACAAAATGTCCTTTTTTTATCATTACATCAATTAAAATGACAACTTTATTGTGTTTCTCACAAAATATATGATTAAAAAAAATATTCAATAATTTTTTTAAAATCATTTTAACCAAAAAATGCTGAGTAAGGACCCACCTGTTAAAAAAAGAAACGGAAGTTCGTTGCAATTATAATGAAAATTTCACCAAAATTAACGATGCTATGAGCGGAACTGTAAATAATGTTTAAAAAAAAAACATTATTCTCGTTTATGCGTAAACCCTGACGTTACTTGTCTCATTATCAATCGCTTTGGGTTGGGAAGATCGGGCGTGAAATACAATAAATACCGAACACTCTAAACTTTTCGCGGTCGATTTACAGATGGAAAACTTTAACATGTGATTTTAGGATGGCATTATTAACACAACACGATGATAGTGAAAATCATTATGTGATGCTTGCTAAGTTAGACAATGTAAGGAATGTTTCAAACATATTAAAAGCCATTCATTTCAAAGAAACAGCTACGCTTTTTGCAAGTTCTCTTGGAATTAAGGTGACAGTGGAGGATTCTAAGTGTGTTCAGGCCAATGCCTTCATTCAAGAGGGAGTTTTTCATTACTTCAATGTGAAAGATGAACAGATTACATTCAAAATCAATTTAACTGTCTTTTTGGAATGTTTGACAATATTTGGGAGTACATCAATGCCTGGGATTTCCACCAGCCTCAAGATGTGCTATGCTGGTTATGGCTGCCCACTAGTGTTAGTACTTGAAGAAGAAGGCGTGCTTACAGATTGTACTATAAAGACCCTTGAACCAGATGAAGTTTTGGACTTCAACTTTTGCAGTTCAAATGTTATCAACAAAGTAATCATGAAGTCAGAGTGTCTGAAAGAAGCCTTCAGTGAACTCGACATGACTAGTGATGTTCTTCAAATTTTGATGTCACCAGATCCTCCATACTTCAGACTTTCAACATTTGGCAATGCTGGCAGTACCCACTCTGATTTTCCAAAAGACTCTGACATGATAGAGTCCTTTACGTGTACCCAAACAAAGACAAACAGGTACAAAATCTCGCTGCTAAAGCCATCAGTGAAAGCCCTTGGGTTATCCACAAGGGTCTCGATCCGAACAGATAATCGTGGATTCCTATCTCTACAGTACATGATTAAGAATGAAGATGGACAAGTATGTTTTGTAGAATACTATTGTGCACCAGATGAAGATGAAGATGATGAGGAGAGCTAATGAGTTCTTATTTTTTATTGTTAAATGTTAATTATATTATGAAGAAACAGATTTCTTTGGAAAAAATTGAATAAAACAAAGTTGCTTTGAGGTTACTTTTTTCCAAAGGGTATGATTTCAGTGACGCCAGGAAACAAGGATCTGGCGACAAAATCAATAGATATCTTGTCACTTGATAGCCCCACTATCATTAGGGTCCTCTCGGTAGCGTTGGTCAAAGATTAAAAACAAATACGTCAACTTTAATAAGGCTTTTATACCAGAAGTACTAGGCAAATCCTGACTGTGCAATGGCAGATCGTCAAGAGCTGTTTCCGGCAATTTGATCCAACTTTGCTCTTTGTATTCTGGTGTATTGATTTAGAGCCGCTGATAATTTGGAATTAATGGCTTATTAAAATAACTCTGTCGGGGTTTGCTTGACATATTAGTCACCTGTTTCATTTACTTTGAACCTTTTGTATTCATACTCAAGCAGAAAAAATGAAAAATTATTTTTAATAGCAGTTCTTATATTCATTTTGTTCAGTTGTTCACTTTGCCTTTTCCACGCTGACAAAATGAAATATTTCTGATTGACTTTATCAGACTTCTGAGCTGTATGTTTTTATAAAATAAAAAGTTTTAATGGAAAACCAAATTTATCTTGTTTTTTTTTTTTAGATACACAACAATTTTTAGATACTTTTTCAATTTTTAAAAGAGTGCAAAAGTTATTAATATTTCAAGTAACATATAACAAAGGTAATGTACAAAGGTAATATTATCTTTGAAAGAGACCTAGACATAATTTGAGATCAAAATTGCATTTTTAACCGGGTTCTCCAACGGAAAAATCCGGTTATTGAAATGGTGAAAATGGTGGGCGGTTGCTAAAAGGGTACCCTCATTGTACGGATAACTTCTCATACAGTTTTCAAGATAGGAAGTTGTTCTTTTGCAGATCAATTGTTCACATATCAGAGGTGTGCATATTGCTAGGACTTTGATTTCTGATAATTTATGAAAAAAATACCAGCTTTTGAACTTATTCATTTTTTGGCAGAATATTGCATATAGGGTACTCCATTTCATGGATACGGTAGTAGTGTTTATCAATTCAGGGTTGACATGGATTATGGATACAGTTCACATAAAAGAAAACCCGGTTTGCTGTCACATTGACAGCTTTTCACTTGTTTAATTTTTGGAATGATTGACCATTTGAATGTTAGAAGAGAGAGATATAGAAGTATGAATTCATTGTAATGTAAACAAAGCTTGAGTTTTACCGGTAAAGGTCTTCTTTGGAAAACAAGATAGGCTGATTCTTTGTGTTCATAAATGATAACAACAGAAAGCAACATTAATATACAGGTCTATACAACAAATTATAAACAATAACAAAACACAAGCGGTTTTTTTTTACTAAACAAAGCATTTCAAACTCTTGTGACCCAGTATTTGATGAAGCATTAAAAAACACCAATATTGACCATTCAAAACATTTATAATGGAAAATAAAATTTAAAAATTATGATGTGTGTTTTTTTCTCCTCAAATTATTAGTTTTTCTTACCAGAATCTCGACAATATAGTATATCCCCTTCTTAAAAATACAATTCCAGCTAATTTTCATTTTTTGGCAGCTTTAGATACCGATATGTATTTGTAAAACGTCAAGCAGTATGTGAGAAACACATTAAGGTTGTCGTTTTTATTTATAAACTAACAAAAAAGATATTTTGTAGGGAAAGAATAAGAAAAAAGAAAATAAATAACTACCAAATTTTAAGTGCCTTTACCTAATTTTGTAATTTGATGGTTAAGTGGCTTATTTTTTTCTTTAGAATTTTAAATATTTATGTTTTACAGTTAGATCGAAGCTAAGTAAAAATATACAAGGTTTAACATACTTATTTTGAATCTACAACTTTTAGAACATGTATACCTCCCATCTCGTTCGATCAAGATGACCTTGGAAAATGATGTCTCCCAAATCTTTATAAGTCAAGGGTTTCTGATCCGCTCCATGCAGTACTTAAATATAGTAGGCTAGCCGAGCGGATCAGAAACCTTTGACTAGACAAGATGGGGAAAACGTCACTAAATAAGTTTTCTTCTAACATTTTCCAAGTAAATTAGTTTGTATGTTTTGAAAAATACCAGCATTATACGTTTTTTTTTTTTTTATGAGATAGCACTGTAATAAGCATAGTATTTTTGTAAAAACTGTGAAAAGTACATATATATACTACAGTGCATGTACAAATACGATATTTTGACGAGTATAGTTATTGTCGGTAAAGACCAAAATGCTTTGAACCAGCAGAGAGTAATCCATTGGTCGACCACTAATGAAATATTAGTGTCTTACTCTTAAGATATATATGCAATAAGACTGTGCTTTATCAGTAATGATAATTACATATCTTTAACGCAGTGTATTCAGAAATTTTGGGGTTTTTTTATTTACAGTTATGCCGGACTTTACTGTGAAATTATAAAAGGATTCTCAAAAGGTGCCGGCTACAAGCCTGGTATGAAATTTGACGGACCGCGATTCCGGAATTCTTGGACCGCCGTCTTTTTGGAGGGGTCCTGGTGTTTCATCAACTGCAACTGGGGGGCGAGACACATCAAGTGTACCAAGAACACCACATTCTACTACCGCTCGGACGAGTTCTACTTTGTCACCGACCCAGAAGACCACATTCACCAACACTTTCCGGATAATCCGAAATGGCAGCTTCTTGAATGCCCCGTCACTATTGCAGAATTTATTAATTTGCCTGTAGTAAAGTCTCCGTTTTTCAACCATGGAATCAAGTTTGCGAATCACTATGATTGTACGCAGTATACAAACAAAGGACTGGTCGCCATGCAGTTTAATATTCCAAACTTACTCGGGTTTGGTTATACCTTTGAGGCTAAGGATGCGAGTGTTACTGCCAATAAGCTGGAGGGAAGGGCAATGATTCGGATTATCGGACATAAGGCGATATTTACTGTAGCGCCTCCTAAAGCCGGCAAATATTACTTTACAATTTACGTAAAGGAAGATTGGACCTCTGAATCTTTGCAGTGCGCTTGTGCATTTCGAGTGAAGTGTCGAGAGAGAAGGGAACATATCAAGAGTCCCTTTCCGATGGTGCCGTTCTTTGGCCCCACTCCTCTGATGGCCAAACTAGACATAGCACCACTTACTCACATTGACCCTTTAGTTGTTTACAGCTACGACGATGTCTTTCTGCGGTTTCAGGTTCCATCAAATATTGCCTTATCGTATACCTACCAATATCACGGACCCTTTCAGTGCAGTATTACAGACTTTCAAAGATACACGTTCTTATCCAAACGTGATCACGAATCTGTCACGTTCCAGATCCGATGTCCGATCATGGGAAAATATGTGGTGTCGGTGTTTGGTTCTGGAAGTGCATCAACCGATGTACCGGAGATCCTGTTCCGGTATCTTATCGACTGCAAGCAACCCGCGAAAGACAAACGTCCTCTTCCGCGCGCCTGCCATCGTTGGCAGGGAAACACTTTGATTGAACCCATCGTCGGGGACGTTCCTCTGGGAATAAGGGTGAACTTCAGGCTCTGTGCTCCCAAGGCACTTGATGTTGCCTTATTAGCGGGGAGTATTTGGCATCATTTTCGAGAACTCCCTGATAACATGTGGATGGCTAATATCTTCACTGGAAATGAAGAATGCAAAGCAAAAATATACGCCAAATATTCTCATGAAAAGTGTAGATTCTCACCACTTGTTGAATTTCACATAAAATGACTTTTGTTTTAAATCTTTTGATGAGACAATCATAACTGGTATTTTTACACTGCAAAGTACAATGCTATTTCGTTTTAGACGATGGCAGCTTCGTTTTTATTTTTGAAATAAATTTTCTACATTGATTGAAATTTGAGTTGAAGATTCAAGAAAACTGTGCGTTTTAAACAACTTAACATTTATTCAACAGTCTCTAAAACTTTAACAAATATTATGACATCGTGAAATAAATAACAGAAATGATATGAGTGAATGAAACATGTACACACTTACAAAACATTTTTCAATGTTTTGACAATATCATGAACTATTCGCACACCAACATTGAGCTTTAAAGGTCCATGTGGAAAAAACAACGCATTATGAAAAGCCTCTGGGTAGTAGGCAAGGTGCGCCTCTTCCTCTATTTGATTTAATCGCTCATAGAACATGATGCCATCGTCTCTAACAAAGTCGTACCCACACACCATAATGTAAGTGTATGGTAAATTTTCCAGGTGCTCGTCGTCTGCGAGTAATGGGGACACCAGTGGGTCAAGGATGACGTTTTTAATCTTTTCAAACAATTCCTCATCCCCCGTATCCATTGGCTGTTCCATATTTTCGCGTATTTTTTCTTCACGCACGTACCGCCTGGGAAGCCATAACGTCTGATCCGCGTACTCATTTTGAAGAGATTGTTTAAAAGCTGGAGATGTGTGGTTGTTATATCTGAGGTAGCTTAAGTATTTTGGTTCGAGCCCGAGATAGTTTATGACGAACATCAATGAATTTGGATCATGGATGCTTCGATTTAAATACATGGTGTTTTCATTAAAAGCTGTGGTGTTGAAATTAACAAACTGAAGTGATGGAACAAGCAACATTTGCATGGCTATTTTCGATTTCAGTCGAAGAGAGATTGCGGCAGCCATGTTGCCACCAGCACTATCTCCTCCAACTGCAATGCGGCTTTTATCTATGCCCATGGCTTTGCTGTTTTCTATGACATATTCCACAACTTCAAGGCAGTCATTTAGCGGTATTGGGAACGGGTACTGTGGACTTAATCTGTAACTAAAAAGAAAATGTCCATATCAATATACAAACACTTCACATTATACATAACATACATACATCACATTAATGATTAGAACATCTTCTCTAAAACCAATATTCACGAAGAATCTAAGTTTCTGCGAAATGAAGGGTAAAATGAGAGAATGCTTACTTGACTGATATCACCACGGTTCCACTGTCACTTGATATTTTCCTCATCAAAGGGTCATAGGAATCTGTTCATCAAAGGTTCCAAATTAGGTTTATAATTACATAGAATTCCTTTCTCGTACATGATACAAAAATAGCAACAGAAAAAATGTTTTTATTACCAATATACTTCACATGGTACAACAATAGTTAAACTTGTCTTGTTTTTTTTTTTCTTTCATTTGATAATTTACATAATATTTTTCATCATATTAAGAAAATTCATAGTTAGAAAAATACAATTTCAAAAGAAGTGGGGATCTAAATCGTATTATTTTTCTTACGCTCGCCTACAAATCCATCTTCACTAGCCAATAGTTTCTGGTCCGCATCGTTCTTAACCCTTGGCTAGCGAAGATGCCACAAATCCTGATTGTTGTTGGTTGGGTAAAGGGGGGGGGGGGGGGTTAGGGTGTCTTACCGACGGACAACAAACTCCAGCCCCCGCCGTGGAGGTAGATGAGGACCGGCCTATCTGTCCGACCCAGCCCGCTCACTGGCTCGTAGACCTTCACTCGGATGTCCCGGATGTGAGTGTCCGTAATCTGATAAATAAAGCAAATAAGAATATATTTATATTTAAACAACACTTTTAAATCTTTTTATAAATACCGGTCTAAAAGTGTTTTAGTTGAAAAGATAATAAAATAATTCTAATGATGCAGACACTAACATGAAATTAAAATAATCAAATTTCTTCGTGAAATAATAACAAAATTTAGCATATCGGTAATATATCAACAATTTCAGCTTTAAAATCATACGTAATAATTTTTCCCGTTTTATTTTTGAAATCATTTATTTCTTACGTCAATTTCTTTATGTCAACCATACTGAAACTTTAAAATTAAATCAATAATCCAGCAAAAAAAAACACACACAAAAATAATAATCGCACAGACAACTATAACAATAAATTAAGCCAACAAAAACAACAGACTGATCATGATTTTTATAGCGTAAATTGGCGTAATCTAAGATCCTTCAAGCTACCGTATTTTGATATCTTGCAATTATGATCAAAGAACATCATCAGAGATGCACGCCAAAAGAGAAAAGAATGAAGAATCTAATATTAATTAGTTTGCATATAATATTACAAACATGAATATTCTTAGATTTGTATTTTAATGAGGCTAGATAGTCCTGGCATTTCTACCTCCATAAAAAAGAAAGCAATGATGTGGATCAAATCAATAATTTATCAGAATTTAATAGAATAGAATTAGGCCTAATTTTTATTGCGTTTGCAAAGATTTTAAATTGTGTTAAGTAAGTGTATAGACCAGCCTCCTCAACTAATTTGTGGCTAATAATACTGTTGCTTCAATAAAAAAAATTATATATAATAATTACAAGTCTGAAGATAAAACTTGAGTTACCTTTAGTCTGGGATCGTATGGAGCAATCCCCCAAGGGAATCCTGTCACCATCGTAAGAACGAACCAATCAGCGATCTTTCTGACGAAGTCTGAAAATGGTTCCGTAATTCCCAAGCAGACCAAGACGTTTACCTAAAAAATGAAATTCCATATGATACGGTATTTTGACAACAATAGTTGAACGTAAGTTTATTCGTATACGAACATACTAAGTTCAAATTCAAGCTTCACATCTTCACCAAAAGAAAACCACTCAATAATATATTTAAGAACGTAACACTAGTACTAGGCAAGAAATTACGTGAATCCACGCCCTTAACTCCTTAAAGTTCGTTTTACTCTTCAGATACATTTGTATTTTAAAAAAAATAATTTTATGCCTGTCAACAAACAATAAAATATCGACATGTAACAACATTATTGTTGTCTTTTAAATCCTCTATAGCAATTTGTTTGTACATTATTTCATGATTTTATTTTTGTAAATCGTTACAACAAAGTTCATCGTTTACACACAAACACATTGAGGAAATGGAAAAGTTGCACTTAAAAAGAGTAAGTGAGTATATAGGGGCTATATGGTTTGTTCCTACGATTCAGTACAAAGCAATTGAACCGTTACTATTAATTCTCTTTCTGTGGGTAAGAATTTCTTGTAGCGATATGTATAGATCTATTATACAATTTATTTCTAAACACTGTGAAGGACATTGTATATACATATACTAGTTAATCTATTTTAAATATATTAATCCTGACTAGGTGATTGGCCCTAACGATATAATGTAATATTAAATACAGTATGACGAATTTCCCTATATTTAGAAAGAGGCAAGACAGTTTAGGTCTATTTCTTGAGTGCCTTTGACACTCATGACGATACCATACCGTGTGTCCGTAAGTCTTCATCATCGCGTCCATCACTTTCACCTTGAACTTTTCGGGGATGGGCTCCGGAACACGTGCGTCCAGATAGAAGTACAAGAAAAGCGCGACGAGCACCACCAGCGGCGGGATAGTTCCACACGAGTAGTTGTTGTAGGCCATGCTGCCTCTCTGGGGATCCCGAGAGACCATGATAGATTCAGTGATAATAATCCCACTCACTCCAATGAAGTCGACATGATCCTTAATGATCCCTTGATTGTTAACTGACCAAAGTGAACTGATAATTCGATAAGTTAATAGTGACACAGATAATGAAACAGATAAGAAATATATCGTTATAGCTATATACTGTATATTATAATTTCCCAGTTTTCACATAATTTTTCCTCCGATAGTCCGACTCTCCTGTCGCATAGAACAATTGGTATGGTACATCTAGCTGTCAAGGTACTATTGCAAAATGGGTCACGTGTTCACAGTCAATTGACTTTTGACCCACATGTGCAAGTACTTTGTTACTTTTCATCCCTTTTGATAATATTATGTCATATGTTTGACTGTGTGGTAAACAAAAGCAGAACTCGTTTGACCTACTGTACTGTGAATGAGCGGGCAAAGACCGACGGGCGTTATATAACATGCCCGCATATATAAGGAGTGTGAAATCAAAGTCTCAAGTCGATGTACTATAGTTTCCACTGAAATATAAAGATATTACACGCAGTGCGTCAATATTTGACTAGCTAACATCCTAAACATAGCAAACATATAATTCATTTGTTTTCTGTTTTGGAACACATTTTTCAAGTGCCACTTTTCAGTCTGAGTATCGTCATAAATACAGAGTACTCAGTGCAGGGTTACTTGGACTTTGGACTTATCTATTGTAGCTAGCTTGCCTATTCATATAAATAGGCTGTATTGTAAATTTATCACCTCAGCTTGAAGTAGATTTTCAATTTGAGTGATACTATTAAACTTTCAATTCCTGATGAAATTGAAACCGCACTTTCATTCGAAACTATACCTTTTTCAGAGAAACAACAGAATTCCAACCTTTGGTTACATCACATACTTCTGCTACTGAACCGTTGAATACGTATTGAGCTTATAGTTTTGACTTTTCTTTATGGTATTCGGAGAGTATAACGTTTAGAATTGTGGTGGATTCCAGTGAATGGTAAACTGGTATTGGATAATCAAAGTCGCCCCGTACATGAATATGATCTTTGATCTTTTGAAAATTATTGATAAAATTATGATCGATAAAAATCTTTAAAAGTGTCAGTTTAGTATCTTTATTTCAGTATCTTTATTGATTAGCCCTTGTTGTATTACGTTTCTTACCACCCCCTGAAAAATATGTTTTAACTCAACCAATAAACTCCAACACATAAGTACATGTACTTGTTATTTCATACTATTTATAGTATACGCATGTGTACACATCTAAGTGTTTAATCAGTAATCTATGTATAAAAAGTATGACACAGCTACTATTAATATGGAAACTGTTGTTTTAAAATTTTACTCATTAGTGAGGTTTTATTTCTGTGATGAGCTACTGTTTCACAAGGTAAGAAAGAAGTACGGTTGGGCCAGGGGGGGGGGGGGGGGTGTAGCCAGTGTTACTTTTAGGACAATGAAATACAAAACATACGACACCATTTTTTGTATTAAGGACAAAAACTTAGTTTGTGCCTTTAAAACACACTAGCCTTTAAATTAAAATCTTCTGTGCACATAATAATACATATGGGTATACCTTTATTTAGAAGCTATCTTATTTTTATAGACATTTATTACCATACCAAGTAATAATAGCAAAACATGTGCATGAGCATATGGATCAAAAACAAATATGTTTAAATACAAATATTCACATAAAAGATGGACATAAAAATGTTAAAATATGAAATTTACTTTGTCAATGAAATAAAAATAACTATTTAGTGTTATAATTTACAGTAAAAAAGACTGATGGACAATCATGTTAAAACATATCAAAAACAGTAGAAATTCTCTCAAAACACTTTTTTTTTTAAAACAGAAGTTGAAGTTTTTCCAAATCAGATGTACACTTTTTGTAAGGTTCTTAACTGTCTAAAACTATCTAACAAATGGTAAATATTTACTAAATAAAATCAAGATTAAAACATAGTTTTCTTTAATTATGTTTGCTAATCAACATCAATAAAAATGCAGACAAAACAATGCACAATAAAAACAAGCTTACAAACACAAAATAAAACAACAAAACGTCTATAGCTGATATACAGGTATGATTTCCTACCATCTGGTATTTACTGTATACAGCTACTTCATTGCCCTTGTTTTGTTTTCATCTCATTTTTCCTTAATGACAAAGGGTGAATTCAAAATGAATACTGCAGCTTACGTATATGCATCCCTTGGAACACAAGTTTTCAGGGGAAATATCAAAACTGAGAGAAATCTTTTTTGCAAATGTGACTGGGTGAAAATAACCTGGGCAAAATAAGCCTGCATATGGTACATGTATATTCCTCATCAATAATCATGAAACAGAAATACAGAGATAACAGTACATATATGTATAAATATGTATCTATCTAAACATGTATTTTTTTGTTGAATGTTAATTCTCATGCTTCTACAGCTACAGATCTTTCAAATCTATAGAAGTGAGCAGTGATTTAATTGAACACATGACCTGGTGTCTGTATGGGTGTTATACAATCTATATCTCGTAATCTTTCCACAGACTGAAAGGAGAAATTACAACTAATGAATACAAGACATTTAAAGATAAAAAAAAAAATATGGATATACCCGTTTAAAATCTTAATTTACAGAATGTTAACAATTGTCGCTTAAACAACCGCAAAATTATAGCTAACAATAAATCATATGACCAAGTCTAAAACCTTATGAACGCATTTAACTTCTTAATTGGAATGGTTATAACTCATTTTTTTTTTATAGGTAACTTTAAGTTGCAATAAATCTTACCACATCTGGTATTCTTCATCTTTGTTTTTTAGAAGAATGTCTTTGACTTCATCAGGGGGATTTAAACCATGTTTTTGAGCCCTTTCCCATCGTTCTAATCGTGTAATTCCTAAAAAAAAAAAAAAAAAATACTTACTGTAACACTTATTTTCGACCCCCCTTTTTTTTAAATCATTAAATATTTTCTGAATTTTGATACCATTACATGTTCTAGAAGGTTAAAACACATGCAACACTTCAGGAGCATTTTATAATTGATTGGACCACATATAAATATAATGGTTTTAAAAATATATCGAAAAAGCACATAGAAACTGGAAATAGTTAATAATTTGACAGATATGATTTTATAATATCTAAATACTATGTTTCAGAAAATACAATCAGAAAAACTTTGTTAGACCTTTCACCATTTTTGCCATTATTTTTTTGTGCCTGTGTGATGTTGAAATCCAGACAATTAAAATTTAAAAAATATATATATAATTGCAATTAAATCAATATTTTGTATAAATTCAGAGCTAATATTACTGAAACTTACCAGTACAGGGCCCAAACTCTAAAGTAAGGTCAAAGTTCTTTAGGATTTGTAGATCATCAATGGAGTCTACAGCTGCCTGATCGTGTGTACTAGTTGATGGCAGCTGATCAGAATCTTGGGGAAAAAATCATAAATTATTCAATGGATACTAGTTTTGCATATCAACATAATATAAAGCATTATACATGTACTTGTGTAAAGTGTAAAACACTAAGCCTCATATGATTCAAGTTCTGGTATATCATAGCAGATCATGAATAGAAAAAAACCCAGCTCTTTAACTTAATTTTTTTGTAAACAAATCACATAAGGTAGTGCTTTAAAAAAATTTTAAGACAAAAACTTGATTTTTCTTTTTAGAAAGCTTATACTATGGTTTACCTTTCACTCAGATTACCAGTAGGTAGATTTCTTTATAATCTACTTCAAAATTTATTAAATATTTGCTTGTTGTTCAAATTCACCTAGAAAATCCTCCCTATATATATTTGACGAGATGTCATCAAATTTAAGCTCATTTTAAAATTCCAGATCATTAAAAACTACATTTTTTTTCCAAAGCAGTATTTAGAACTATTTCAACAAGAGCTTGGACTTTGGGTGGTTGTGTCAAACAGCAATATGACGTAAGCCTGTCTTTTTCATTGCTGGCCACTCAGCCATGGCTCTTTGAAATCAACAAGATTTTTCCGGCTTTTGAGCTAAGACTACGCAATCGGTGCATATTTCGCTTGAAACCGCGTCATTTTAACTTGCTTTGACGCAAGAAATAGATAGCTTGCTCTACTGAAAGTCCAAAGTCTTGTTAAAATGGTTCTAATAAATGTTTGTCTTAGGTTATACTCATGCTCAGACACATAGAGTCCATCTCACTTCACTAGTGAAACTGACTGTAGATACAAAAAAAAAAGATATGAATAATTTTACTTCCTTTTATAATTCTTTGTAGATTACATGTACTTAGCATTCAGGAATTTCTTATTTGGATAAAAGAAGTATGCGTTTGAAATATGTACTTGTGAATTAAAAGAAGTGTGTGCAAATTAATTATACATACACCGGGGTTTATAATTGTAGCTAGTCAAACAGCTTTAGTCAGTACATGATTCAGACTGACGTAACTGCAGAAACTAGCAATATTAGCTCAGGGTTCTTGCTAACTTCAAATGCCAGTGCTACTTTCAAGCCAAAGATTCCTGTTACTTAGCATTCAATAAAGAAGTCAACACCAGGAAGTATATTATCTTGTGAATGTAAAGTATTAAGCCAAGCAGCTTAATTCAAGATGACTTACAGCAAAATGCAAGCGACCATAAGAAAGTACATGTATATATGTACCAAGTTCACAAAATACATTGTTTCTTCACCATGACAACTATAAATGCTAAGAAAGGCATTAACTACAAATCTTTAACACAATTTCTCATGAAAAGGTTGACAGCAGGTGAAGATTGACCAATAAAAGTAATTGTAAGTTCAAATAAATCTCAAATGCAAAACAGCTTTTAACAAGCTTCAGCAACTGATACAGTTTAGTAAATTAGTATGAATATAATAATTATCTATGACAACATATTCGTGGATTCGCAATCGCACATATATATAACAAATAAGTTCTATTCAGTTATATAGTACATACACTGATACATCAATGATCAGGACTGGAATATTTTTAATGTCTTAAACCATTTGATTATTTTTTACTATAAGGAGTCGCCGTTTACCTTTCATGGACTTTTGTCCCCTATTTGGTTTCTTGACTATCGGAAATGCGTTTGTTATCTGTTTTGCGGCCATGGCAGAATATCTAAGTTTTGTTGTAGTTAGGACGATATCAATTTTCAGGTTGTTTTACGATATTACGTCATATCCGGTTTACAAGTTTTCATTAAAATTTACTTGGATGTTTCGTCATTTTTCAATTTTGTTTAATTTCAGTATGTGAATGAGATTTCATAAGATTGAAATGAAAAATATCTTTACTCTGTTAATGTTACTGTTCTACAAATTGAAACAATAGCGTCCTTTCCATATTAGAACCATGGGGAAGTAATCGATACAATGAAGTAATGTGCATGCGCATTGACACGAAAGGAAATCAAGATTTGTGTGAAGTCCTCCCAAAGAGGGGTCTGCAGTTCAGGCTCAGTGATCTTTCGATACTTTAATTATCGAAATAACCACAGTATATTTGGTAATTGAATACATTGTTACTTATTGTAAAATGAGCTGTTTTCCGTTATAGTGAAATGTCATACAACTAAAGCTATTTAAGATGTAAGATGGCGGGTCATTTTTGCATAATTTTATGCACGGTTTTGTGGAATAAATCATCAAATGAAACTATGTCCTAAACGACCTCCAATGTTTTGGAAAGTGACTATAAAAGTTTCTTGTAGTCTTACAATAGATCAAGTGTCAATCGCTGAATTAATTTATTTGAGTCTTGTTGTAAATATGCATGTTTACAATCATCATGATTATAATTATTTGCAAGGAATTGTCACATCATATATGAGGCATCAAAACACTTATTTATATAACCAGGCAATGTATGAAATTAAATATAGGAGTCATACATTTTTGTTGATTGAAACATCAAATCGCAATATGCTGTAAGCACTCTGTCCCAGGTTTTTAATGCCTTCAGTTCTTGTTGATTTTCTTGAAAATTCTTATGCATATATGCCAAGAACATTTGCAATAGATGTAAGGTAAAATCTCCAAAATTTTCTCTTTGACACTTGACATGAAATTAACAAGAATGGTAACAAATTTCTAAATGGAATATTATCCATTCATCATTTCTCGGAACAAACAAGGACTTGCAAATCATTTGAAATGATTTAAGACTTTATATGTAGTTAGTTGTGTCCTTCACCATGACACAATAGAGGGGACTTCTTGGACTCTTTTCATTCTATTGATTGAACAAAGGTTGGATGTAAATATTTATGTGAATATGAAAATATTGTGTAAAATGTGAAGGAAATTGGAACCTGTGATAAAGTGTTAATAAGGTTTTTCTAATGAAATGAAAAATAAGAGAATTTTGTAAGCATTGCATGATTGATTTGATTTTGGCTAACATTTACGACAAAAAATCCACACTTGATCCACCCTTTTTGATCAATGTGATTATAATGTTTAAGCAAGCAAATAGAAATTCTCTTGGATAAAAATGCTATAGCTATGCATTAAATTTAAACAGTTTTTAAAACAAAAGAATAGAAAAACTATGGTAGGCTGCAGAGAAAATGAAAGCAAACTTATGAGTACTAGGGAATTATTAGAAGTCATGGTGGGTCAATTTTTGTGGTATTCATAAGTAGTCCTACCCCACAAATTTATATCTTTGACGAAAACAAAATTGAGAAGTGTTATCTAACTGAAACTGCATCCATGAAATTACATCCCCACAAATAAGCAAAAAAATGCAATCCACAAAAATTGGCCCCCACAATTTTGAAAGATTGCTTACTACATGTATTTGTTATGACATTAATTATTATTAGATCTGAAGTGTGCCAACCTTGTAACACATTTTAAGTTTCTATTCTATATTGTAAACTTAACATGTTGTCTTATTCATATTTCAGGTTGGTTTTTGAAAATGAAATAAAAAAGACCCCTTTTAAATTCTCCTGACGTTTCGGAAGTATTCAAAACAAAAATGGTTTTATCACAAAGACAAAAAGATGAATTGTAAGTACACAAAACTAAATGCATATTTTTAGCCAGTGTAATAAATTTTTTTTTTCCATTGATTGTCTCATTATATATTTGGTTATTTTTTATGCAGAAACAGAGCTATTGCTGATTATCTTAGCTCAAATGGATACCTTTCAGCACTAGGTGAATTTCAAAAAGAAGCCAGTTTGGTAAGTTTGTAGGTTCCTGTTGTAAAATCATCCATTCTTTCAAAAAATCATGAGAAATTTTGGGTTTTTTTTCGTGATTTGCATTCTTAAAGATATTTTAATGAAAAATTTAACTCTGCAGCCAGGAGATATAGATAAGAAATATGGCGGCTTGCTTGAAAAGAAATGGACGTCAGTTATCAGATTACAGAAAAAGGTATGTACATATTGAAAAGCAGACAGGATGGGTAAATTTGACAAGTCAATTAATTTTTCAAAATGTACTGTAAACTATGTTTGGATATTTACGGTACTAAAAAATATAAAAGAAGAAAACAAAAGTCAACACAAGTGAATAAAAGCATGAATAGGAAAGGACTTTATAAAATTTACAAGTTCATGTGTGAAAAGCATGTTCAAGAGTTTTAGTTAATATGACAGCATCAGTAAAATGTATCAGACAAGGCAAACATAAAGAGAGGATATGTTATTGTAGGTCATGGACCTAGAAGCAAAGCTGTCTGAAGCAGAGAAAGAGTACAATTCAGGAGGGCCGTCTCGTGACCGTCGCAGTCCAGCAGAGTGGATCCCCCGACCCCCAGAGAGGTACACGCTCAGCGGTCACAGAAGCCCAGTCACAAGGGTCGTGTTTCACCCTACTTATAGCATCATGGTGTCATCCAGTGAAGATGCAACAATTAAGGTTACTTTTTGTTCTTGCATGGTTTTAGCTTTGCTGTACGGGTTTATATTTTGAGAGAAAATTCTATAAAATAGACACATGTTTGTATATTTGCCTTTCCAACAGCTTTGGGATTATGAGACTGGTGACTATGAAAGAACTTTAAAAGGCCATACAGATACTGTGCAGGACATAGCTTTTGATCACACCGGAAAATTTTTGGGTAAATCATCTTTATAATAATATGAACAGTTTTAATTATTCTGAACCCAACATTTTGGTCTTATATAAAGTCAACATTGTAAAAATAAAAATGTTTAATTGCTAAGTACTACAGCCATCAGTAAATTAAGTAAATTGAAACCCATTTTGTCTGAAATCAGACATCAATTTGATATTATAATTGTAAAGAAAACTAAATTCAAGAAAAAAAAGCTTCTGAAATAAAGGTATTTCTGTGGTAACTATTCCCCAAGAAATAAATTTTTCTTGTTTATTTTTATTTTTCAGCATCCTGCTCTGCTGATATGAAAATTAAACTTTGGGACTTCACATCATATGAGTGTGTCAAAACTCTGTATGGTAGGTATATTGTAGATCAATTTATGCATTGCAATAACATTGCAGTGAACAAAATTAAGACATCAGTTACATTCAAGCATGTACATATATGCTGCAGGTCATGATCACAATGTGTCCAGTATTTCGTTTGTGCCAAGTGGAGATCATCTTGTTTCCTCTTCCAGAGACAAAACCATCAAAATGTGGGATGTCAGCACAGGGTAGGCATAACATGACTATTTCATGTTTTTATTACAAATTGTATAAAATATACACTTCTATTTAAGGAAGCAGGAAATATTTTTAAAGCATTGATGCCTAAGATATCCTCCTTTCTTTTCAGGAAGAGCCTTCTTTCTTTTATTTTTTTTCACATTTTTTTTTTTGACTCCTTGTTTCATACATGATAGAATTTCATATAAATGTACATGCATGTTTCAATTTTATGGTACAGTGTATGTTATTTTAATGACCAGATTTTGTGTGAAAACCTTCACCGGCCATAGAGAATGGGTGAGAATGGTCAGAGTCTACCATGATGGATCACTCTTGGCCAGCTGTTCAAATGACCAGGTATATTACAGAAAATGCATTTTTTTTTATTTGTAGACCAAGATAAATATTGGGAGATGAATTGTTTATGTACCTCATAATGAAACAATTTATTTTTTTATGTGAACAAGAGGCAATACAGTATGTTACCTCTAAACTATTTTACATTATGCAAAGGAAATGTTTCAGCTTTGTACATCAATTAAATACAATAATGGATTGTCATTCATTGTATTTGATTCAAAGATTTACACATGTACTTATAATTGAAATCTTTGTCCTTGCAATGACTGACAAAATTTTGATCCCTTTGAAGTCATTCAATACTCCTTTATTCATGAATATTCTCTTATTTTCAGACTGTTAGAATTTGGGTAACCGCCACCACAGAATGTAAAATGGAGTTACGAGAACATGAGCATGTTGTTGAGTGCATCGCCTGGGCCCCTGAGTCTGCTCAGCCAACAATTAACGAAGCAATCAGTGTTGATGTGAGTTGTTAAGATGGTAACGAACAGTGAAAGCAAATCTATTGTGACAGTCTATAGTATAGTAAATGAAACATCGTTGGTGTGTGTTTTATTTTAGAACAAGAAGGAGAAGAGATCTGGTCCATTTCTGATATCTGGATCACGTGACAAAACAATCAAGATGTGGGACGTTAGTGTGGGACTGTGTTTGTTCACTTTGGTAAGTGATGATGTTCCACTGTAAAGGGAACTTCAACCATGATTTTGTTTTAAAAGACATTTAGATTTAGTTTTTTAAAAAAAGAAAGGTAATTTACCATAATTTTCTTTTATCAGGTCTTGATAAAGATGATTATCTACCTTTCAATGCTCTTTTTGAAATATTTTTTTCAAAGCCATAACCACTAAATTCATTTTCAAAAAACTCTGCTTTCAAGGCTGGTATTTTATATTGAGACCTCTTTGTATTTTTGTACAGACGGGACATGACAACTGGGTGAGGGGACTGGTGTTCCACCCAGGTGGCAAGTATATCCTGAGTGCCTCGGACGACAAGACCCTGAGAGTATGGGACATCAAAAACAAGAGGAACCACAAAACCCTGGAGGCCCACTCCCATTTCACAACCTCTTTAGGTAATTTGATTCTTGACCTTTTGAACTATCTTATATATATTGATAAGAATTAAGATCATAATTCGGCTTTGAACATATTGTATGGTGTAATCAATGGATCAGATACAAATTCTTACAACTTACTTCTCAGTGTCTGTATATACATGTACATTGTAAATCATTTGATGTGTTTAATGCATGGGATACTTTATTTCAGATATGCACAAGAATGCTCCATTTGTGATAACTGGCTCTGTCGACCAGACGATCAAAGTATGGGAGTGTCGTTAGGAACCAAATTGGCTTTATCAGACTTTAGTACTGAACTATATAGTTATTTATTACTGCATCATTGTGCTCTTTAAACCTGCAAACCACCTCAGTCTTGAGCTGGCAGGATCATATTTGTCTCGACTCTTGCATACTCAGCTTGCTACTGTGTATATCTGCATTTCCCCTACCCCTGTTGTGCTGTAATTGGAATAGCATTGAGCTGTTCAGTGTCATTTTTAAAACCATGTGAAGTTTTACTAAACCCAGCAGGGGCTAAACATTCATGTTTTGAGCCTTTTTAAAAAAATCATTATGCAGTGTCATCAATGGGAAATGTGTATTATGGCAAGAGAATAACCAGATATGTGTGCATATCAAAGATGCCAGTAAACTCCAGGGTGAATTGAGTGTTCAGTTGGTTACATACTCAGGATTTCGAGTCCCGTGTTCAAACCCACATTAAGTGATCTCGGAAAGTTAGATGTCAGATTTTTGCTGGACAGTTGTTTCTGCGTTCTTGGTGAAGGGAGAAATGTGAGTTGAAACACAACTCAAGTATAGTCATCTATGTATCTTACTGGTGTAACAGTAGGAGGGGTGTCATATAGATAAACAACATTGTAATAGTTATATTCAAAGATACTTAGATCCCATTTCATACTGCTGATGTGGATTAGCATAGGAAACACATTTAAGTATTTCTTCATCTTCAATGTTAAAAAAGGTTTTGGATCATTTTCTTTAAAGAAGTTTCCATTTTCTGAAGATTCCTCACCCCAAATTTATGTAACTCTGTGCATGTATGTGTATTAAACAGACTCTCTTGCAATATGTTATTCACAAGCAACTCTTGTCAAAAATAAACAGCTGTTTTCTTTGTGATTTGAAATGGGTGTGAATCATTATGATGTACATGTACCTGTATTTAGAAACATTAGCTTTTATGTGATTTTTCTTTTTTGTGGTTAATATTTAATTAGACAGTGTCTGTATTGATTTGGAAATATCTGTACCATTCAGTGTGTATAGTATTTATGCATATGTTCCCTATTATTCCATTCATTTCATTGCCAGTCACATTTACATGTAAAAGGCATGTCATTGATGCTGCTTTGTAAACAGGTTTTATTGAGGTACCGGTATATATTTTGTGTCGACTATCGGTACATTTGTACTTCTTTTTGACACTTTAATACAAGTTCACTTGAATTGTTGATGAAGTAACTACTGTCTTTCATACTAAACTGATAACATTAAACAGCAATATTCTAATGTATGTGATTATAACTGTATGAAAATTTTATCCAGTCTATTGCAATGTCTGGAAAAAACATCGGATCCTTTACTAAATTATCCTTAAAATTATTTTTTGAGTTGTGACTCCTGCCTTTTTTAGGATCAATATTATTTTGCCAGTATTCTACAGTATTATACAAATTAATTAATTGTTGTTCTTAAAGGTTGAAAGACAGTATTATCTTTTTCAACAATGTTTAGCACATCAGTATATGTGGAATAGAAATGGTGTTCTTTTCAAGATTTGAGGTTTGTTGTGACTGAACCAGTTAAGTAGACAACTGTTGACAATCAAAACAAACCTTTGTATCAAGAACTCAGGGAGACTCATACTCCATACCCTCCTTTAGCATGTTGCCAAAGGACCAACTTTGTGATTCAATCTTATCAATCCGCAATAGTCAATATCCTGTGGTTTATTTCATTAGTACTCTGTATATCCGTAGTTGATAACCGCAAGCTTTTATACTTGCCGAACCCGATGATATTACAGGTTCCAGGTGCTAACTGTCAACCTCCTCCAAGTATGAATTGTTTTGTTTTGTTATGTTTTCAGCTTGTTGACTGTGATAAACTTCATATTATATTTTTTCTACAAATCTGGTATTACAATGTCAATTTTGTTGAATTTTTTTTTTTTACATTGTTTCTTTTTTACTATTTAAATTGAATTTTGCTGAAGTTGTGTTCCATTGAATCCTCACAAGAAGGGTGTGGCATCTATGCAAAGGATGGGTGCTGGTGTGTGATGAATTTCTCCTAGGTTGAGATCTCCACATAATCAAACAGCTACAAATATGCAAATCAGGTCCATCAAACCGACCAAAACTTGAAACTGATTGCAGTTCAATTTGCCTGGTATGTGGACTTGAGATGTGTGGTTGTACCGGGTACGTGTATTTCATCTGTACTTGTATAAAATCTTAGTACAGCTGCAATACTGTAATGTTGATGCTATTTGTTGATCAAAAGGAAAAGTGAAAGAATCTGGTTTCATATTTACTTGTGGTGTCGCTAAATCACATTTCATGTCTTTAAGTAAATTTTTGCATTATGTGTTATAAATAATTAAATCAACTAAAAGTAATTCATTATTTAAAAATCAATTGTTTTTGGAGTATATTTTATAATTTATTACAGCTTTACTCAGAAAACAAACAAAAAAGAGAACCAAATTAATCCGTCATTCAATATTCATGTCATTGTGGTTTATAGTGTGTATTTATTGTGTTGATGTTTGTAGCAAAAGCATTGTTTTATTGCTTTGAGACTTTTCTTTAGTTTCGGTCCATAAAATCCTTTCTTTTCTTGTTTTTCTTGCCTACATTTTACCAAAACTAAATTGTTTGTGAATTATGTAGGCTGAATTGAGAGGATTTTTTGTGATAATTTTGTCTCTGTCAATGCACCAGCATGAAGAACAATTTGCACCAAACCATGGCCAATTAATCTGTTGATTTCAAACAGTCTGTAAACAAATCAATGCTTTTTGCTGTTTGTTAAGCTTTGTGTGATGTCAAATGAATATGCCAGCCTTAGACACAAATCCAAAGTGTAGACAATATTTGCTTGGGACAGAGTTGCTGTCCTGTGCAGTTTGTAGGTATGTGCCGATTTGTGGCTCTTTGAAGGGAGAAGTCGCATGACCTTTGTCAGTTGAGGATTTTTAATCTTTGATCTGATTGTTATTGTGTATTATGTCAATAAATCGTAATGCTAATTAACTTGTTATTTTTCATTGATTAATTTGGTCATTTTGTAATTGATTACTTTAATGTGGATTGTTCTACGTGTATTAATTATACCGGTATTGTAAACCAACTTTTATTAGCCTGCAAGAAATTTTTGGAAGATTCACTAGACCCTTGCCCTCCCGAATGTTTCTCACCATGAATCAGTTCTCCAATGTCTCTGGTATATTATTTTCAAGACAATCTTCTTGAAAATAAGTCGCGATGATTCAGCTTATCTCCTGTAATTTGTGAAATTGCCGTCATGAATAAAAGTTGGTTTACAGTACACATATCTATGGAGATCTGCAAACTGTTGAGTGTGCTTCCTTAAAATTTTATATTTGGGTATGTCTTAAGAGAATACTATCTGATGCATTTCATATACATGACTTCAATGTCAAAATTCTCAGATTGATCAGAGAATTTTTTGTTGAATCAATAAATGGTGATTTGGGGAAGGCAGTCCGCTGAATTTTTGGTTAGGTTGATGTAGCTTTCAATGATGTAATTGTACTGCTATCCAGAGCTTATTACTTATTAAATTTTAGATTTATCCCAAATTATAGCACCCATTGATAGTAATTAAAATGTAACTAATAGCTGTATCAACAAAAATGATATGATGTAGTCAAGGATCCTCCACACACCTGGGAAAAGTTCTGCATACAAACCTGAACTTTTCAAATATTATTCATCAAAATAAAAGTCCCTGCGGTATTCAAACTCGGGACCTGCAGATGGGTAGCCACAGAGATGCACAAAAAATATTGGCCACATGAACTGTGTTACAATGCATTCAAATCGCCATGTTGTGATGAACTGTCATAAAAAAATAGAAGTCATGGGATGTCGAGGATCCTTAATTTCACAAAGTATCATTGCAGATCAATGTAAAAAAAAACTAGTCTAGAGCTTTTTTTTCCTTTTCACCCTTTACCTTATCTGGCTACTTCACCCATAGTGTGATTTTAGGATTTGTAGTTACATGTACCTTAATTGAAACAATTTGATCAGATGTCAAGGTCAAACATCTATGATTTCCTTGACCAGCCAGAACTCCTTTTTGTTGCCTCATAGGAAATGTTAAGTTCATGTAATTATTAGCCCTTTACAATGCTTTTCACCCTAATTTCCTGTATAATAAAGTAATGCCAATAATTTGAGATGGCAACCATCTCGATCTGTTTATGTTATTATTATTTAGTTTATTAGAGTAAAAGTAACAAATTCTGCCATAGAATTGCATAATATTTGTTGTAAGGGTGTCGTTATGTAAATAGAAAATATTTATTTACTTTTTTCAATACTATTTAGTTGAATTTATCATTCACATAAGATATTCCAATTTTATCAGTGTTTTAGTTTCATCCTTTTTAAACCGACTCAACATGGCTGCGCCCAGCAGATGAGGGATGATCGCAACAATTTTGTAGTTTTTGTTTTTACTTTATCGATCCTTTAGCCAAACAATCTGGTATGTTCGATACAGGGATATTTTATTTTGGTTTCAAATTATTTAATTTTTAAAAACAGACATGTAAAGCAATCTAGTGGTATTATACGTTAAAACAGGGACGTATATATGTTTAATACTGGTGTAAATAATATAACTTCTGGCGCCAAAATCTCTTGATTACTTTTTTATTTTCAAGATATTTCGCATGCATCCTTCATTTAGTGTGGGGTATTCAATAAAATGACAAATAAGTGTTTACTGTAAGACTTAGAGTAAACTCTACACAAACATGATTCGATGTAAGTTGATCTATATAGTTGTATATAATTTTATGCTTACATGTTGTTTATGAAGTTAGAATTGAAGTCCTGAATGGACAAAATTAATTTTGGCTCAAACTCCTATCATTACAGTATTGTGTAGAGTAATACATGATCTTGCTGTAAACCATTTTTCCATCGTTGGCAATGATGCATACACTTGTACTGGATGTACGTTTAAATCTTGTCTTTATTATGTTACTCCCTAATTTATTAACTCATTTTTACAATAGTGTCTTATTTTTAGTTCATTAGCTTTTGATAAAAAAGAAATTTAGGAATTACAAATATATACTTTTGCAGAGAAAGCTGATGTCAACATGGCATTAAATAAGTACATGCATCCAAGAAACCTATACAAAGACAAGGCACCAAACTTTAAAACACTTGCAGAGAAATATCCAGACTTTGCAAAATGTGTTTTCAAAGACTTAAAGGGGAAATGTCACCTGGACTACAAGAGCCCTACTTCTCTGAGACAGTTGGCCATTGCTCTCCTTAAAGAGGACTTTGATCTGGAGGTTGAGATGCCACTTAATAGGCTTATTCCAACGATTCCACTAAGACTAAACTATATTTTGTGGATAGAAGATATTTTGAAGGACCTTACTGATGTCAGAGGAAAAGGCATAGATATAGGTTTGTAAAACTTATTGACAAGCTATAGATTCTGACTTTGATTTTTATTACCTGGTAATGAAAATGGACTTGTCTCACCATACAATCAGGACATCACTTTACCTTTTCCATCAATAAAAAACTTGACGGAAAAGGCAGAGTAATGTTCCTGTTGAACCATTACATGCATGATTTCCCATGAATTTCATAATTCATCTACATTATTTTTCTTTAATGTTACAGTAAGATATGAGAGATTAGATTTATAATTTATTTTGTTAACCATACCTTTTAGATTAGTCTTGAAGGAACAGGGAACATACCGGTATACCACAATGGCACTAAAGTTAGAATCTTCATGAGAAATCTCTATTCTTATGTACCAGGTATGTAATCTGACTATCATTGTTTTTGTAGGCACTGGTGCTACTTGTGTTTATCCATTACTTGGCTGTAAGAAAAATAACTGGGAATTTCTAGCATCAGAAGTAGATGAGACAAATTTTACCATCGCAGAGAAAAACATTCAAAAGAACAATATGCAGGAAAAAATTAAAGGTTATATCTATTTTCAAAAAAGTAATATGCAAAGTTTTACATGCTTCTCATTTCTGAATGTTGATGCACATGATACTTATTTTCTTTTACAGTCAAAAAAGTTTCAGGTAAAACAGCTCTTTTGGAACTGCTAGAGGGCAACTCTGATGAGTTTGACTTCTGCATGTGTAATCCTCCATTCTTTGCTGATCACATGGATGCTCAGGCAATTATGTCCTCTCGGTCAGATGAAAGACCGGAGCCTTCTTCCATCAACACAGCTAGTGTGGGGGAGAGCATCACAGAGGGAGGGGAGGCAGAGTTTATCAAAAAAATCATTGTAGAGTCTGTAGATCTTCAAGGGAGAATTAAGTAAGGTTCTAAAAATTAAAATGTAAGCTTCAATCATCAAAGAAAAATGAAATACGCTTTAATTGAGAATTAATAAGATTAAGAATCTGTTTAGTTGATACTTCATTTGCAAAAACAAGACAATGACTCTTTTGACTTATTATACACTATGTTCATGTATTAGTCTCTTATTAAGCATCATCTTAAAAATTCAATTCTTAAATAAAATCCAGAAAATATCCTGTTTGTTGGTAAATATTTCAGTTTGTAGAACCAATGATATTGTGTGTGTGTGTATATATATATATAAAGAATGTATACACATGGAATTGATTCCATTTATTTGTGTATTGTAGAATTTTCACTAGTATGATTGGGAAAAAGACCAACATACCTCTAGTGAAAAAGGAGCTCAGAGATCATAAGGTAATGCATTGTACATGTAAATATGTAGCAATAGGCATTGGGGTGAAAGACTCCAATACCACAGGAGAAGAAACTACCAATATTAGTATTTCAGAAGTTATAATGATTTTCTGAAGAGGTGTAAGAGAATAAGGAGTAAGAGGGTTTGTTTTTTTTTTTGCTCCATGTGTCCTTAGTTTAAAGCTGATATTAAAGTGGGGGTCTTTCTTCTCAAAAAAAAATTTGTTTGATAGCTTACAAGTGTGATATGCATACAAATTTATTACTTTTAAGATTGGATGCCAAATATATACCTAATGCAAAAACACTTCATATACTGGTAATTTTCTGTAAAATAATCTTTTAATGTTGATAAGAATAGAATTTAATAATTATGAAAATTACACCTATGCATATTTCAAACTGCCATGCACAAATAAATCTATAATTTGTGTGTATGTTGTAGAATAGTATCCAAATGATATGCACAAATAGATCTATAATTTGCATGCATTTTGTAGAATTTTATCTAAATTTTGTCCAAATTCTGTTTGTTGTAGATTCCAAATTACCAAACAACAGAGTTTTGTCAGGGAAAGACCATGCGGTGGGGGATTGCCTGGACCTTTGACATGAGTGTTATATTTCCTGTAGGTATCCTTCATATGTCATTTAGTGCCATATTTGTAAATTGGGTTCTCTAATCAATAATATCTAGTATTTGGCATTGGTTTCTGACATTGGATATTAATTATTATTCAGTATTACCGGTACATGTACTAGTATATCCATGAAAAAAGGTGGTTTGGAGAGGGGTTGTTGTTGGAATTTAAGAATAAATTTCCGCTGTACTGTTGTGTCATAGCTACAAATAATGAGGTTATCGTCAGTACACTTAGTTTCTGTTGTTTAAGAGGTCATTGTTTCAAGAAACAAAGAAAAGCAGGAAGCTGTCCTTGCCCCTGACCTTTGAAGTTCCACAGTCTGCGGTCTCTGTGTATGATGTGGACCATGTGGCTAACAAAGTGATGGAGATGCTTAAAGTTCTACAGGTATGTGTACACATGTAAGGAAGACACTATAGACACACTGAAGCATAAGTATGCAGTGGTTCATTGAATAGTTGCTTATTCTTTTGAGAATTGTGTTTTAAAAATTGAAGGAATCCAAATAGAATCTCAGGAGAATTTAAAAAGAATTTGTTATTATTTCATGACATGTTCTTATTTATCTTAACACTGCCAAAAATCAATATCATAAGTACTTGGAAAAGTAATTTGATCCTAGCTTGACATTAGTGAAACATGTTACCAGTAGTTGAAAAATTTGGCATACCAGTACTGATAATTTGAAAATAAATCATTTGTTTTATAGATTGAGAATTTAAAGTCCGTTGACAGCAAAACAAAAACTGTTCATTTAAAGCTAACAGCTTTTAAGAACACTTGGTCACATCAACGGCGAAAACGTCGTGAAATGAAGCGGCGTGGGGAGGAGCAGACATCCGAGGGTACAGAGGTGAAAAAACTGAAGGTCACAGAGAATTTCACAGAAAGAGAAAAGTCTGACAAGCAACTGGAAAATTCTTGTGAAAAATGCCAGGAAAGTCCATGTAATCAAGGTGAAAGGGAAGTAACATCTGTCTCAGATTTTAATGATGATCAGACATTCAAAGGAAAGAAAATTGAAGAGAAAGTCAATAAATCTGGAGATGGTGAGAAGGCAGCTAACCAAGGAGCATCATCTTCAAAAGACAACGTGGTGCCATGTGTGACCGGTGACTCTCTGTCTGAAGAAGACAAGGACCAGTTCCTTGTTAAGTGTGACATGTTTATTAAAATAGCAGCAGATTCCATCAGTTTGGAAATGGTGTATAGGGAGGGGCAGAAAGACCAGATGCATCAAATTCTGCAATACTTAAAGAATCACATCACTGATTAATTGTTGCACGTTATCATAATTATAGAAAATAAATGTGAATGGTTTGAGAATAGTTCTGTTTATTGGTTCTTGGTTCAAGATAGTTATGTTCTTTCTAAGATTCATTTCTACAAATACATGTATCTACTACCAGAAATGTTTTTTACTTGTGATAAAGTGTCTAAATCATATTTGGGAAAATGATGTTTAGGGTTGGTATTAAAAAACAAGATTCCCTATAATTCTTAATAAAGAATTTGCAGTCTTCATATGTTATTACACACATGGATTGCAAATTGGAGCAAAGTATTAGATAGAATTTGAATTCATTTGATGAGTTAGATGTCATTTAGATGTATACAACCATCTCAAAGGTCCCTCCTTTTAGTGAAGAGCATTTCATTTCAAAACTTTTAGGGCCCGTTCAGCAAGTGCCCTTTAGTGATCTTGGTCTGTTCGCCCGAGATTATGTCCAGAGAATATTTTCTCTCTCCTTGCCCCAGTCTGGCTCATAATTCACCCAGAGAGTGCCTTGGGTAAATGGGTGTGCAGTGATCTTGAAACAAGTTTCTAGGTCTTAGGTAAAGGTCATAACAATATCATATGGAATATCCTTGTGCAAATCATATACATGTACCTGTATTCTCACCCCTTGGTCCAATCTGGCTTATAATTCGAACACAGGGTGCCTATGGTTAAAGGGTGTGCACTGATCTTTAATGAAGTTTGTAGATCAAGGGCCAAGTTCATATCAGACAACACAAAACAAATTTTTTTTCAGAACATATCTTCTCTCCCCTTAGCCCTATCAGGCTCAAACTTCACATAAATGGAGCTTTTCAGTAAAGGTTGTGACCTTGAACCAAGTATCAAAGCCAAATGTGAAGGTCATAGCTGACCTCTTTAAAATCCAGTTTTAAACCATAATTAAATTATTACCCAAAGACTTAATCTTGTTCAGAACAAAACCAAACGAAAACCTTTAGGTAAGGGTAATGAGCTTGAATTAAAGTTCAATGCCAACTAGTCGTAGGTAAATCAAAGCAAGTCTTCTGAAATGCTTTTTATCCTAACTTCCATTATTTAGTCAGGGCCCTTTGAAATGCTCACCATCTCAACTTTGTCTAGTAATAGATCCCTGTTTTGTGGATGCCCTATCATGATATCTGTCCATCCGAGATCAATTGTCCAGAGCATGTTTTCTATCTCCTTGGCCCAATCTGGCTTATATTTCACGCACTAAGTGCCTTTTGATAGAAGGGTGTGCAGTGATCTTGAGCCAAGTTTCTAGATCTAAGGTTATGATCACAGCAGAATTTGTCTGAATCATATATTCATGCTCATAGATCCAATCTGATTCATACTTTACCCAGAGAGCCTTACGTCAAAAGATGTGTGCAGTGACCTTGAACAAAGGTTCAAGGAGGTTCAAGGTCAAATCAGACCACGTTAAAATAAAAATCTTTGTCCAGAGCATAGATTCTTTCCCCTTAGTTTTATTTGGCTCATACTTCAACAGATGTTTGAAGAGACCTTGAACTATGTTTCTAGGTCAAATGTGAAGGTCATAGCTGATATGTACAAAACTCAGTTTTGGACCATAAATTCATTCCCACTGGCTCAATAATGCTCATATTAAACCAAATAAATGCCCAAAGGTTTGCAATGAGCTTTAAAAATAAAGTTCTATCCCAAATGAAAAATTTATAAGTCATCGGTTAAGATCAAAGCAAGTCTTTTGAAATGATTCTCATCCTTTCAGTGGGACCTTTTGAGATGGTCAGCATCACAAAAATGTATACTGGTAATTTAAAATTTACTGCACACAATTTACATTCATGCACTCTATAAACCAGATTAGAAAAAGAGGAGATTTCACAAAGAAATTTACTTTTACTTGTATTCATTCTCTGGATAAAGCGTGAGCCTGGTCACGCCAAGATAAAATAATGTGCTCAAAACTGAACAATGATTTTACATAGATCTGATGCGACCTTGACCTCTTGACAAAAAACTTCCAATACTGAAGGTCACTGAAAGGTTTTACTTTAGCGAAGTAAGAACAAAATATGACCAAAGGGGAGTGAAAATATTACAATACGACAACTTTCGTACATAAACAAAGATCAGTCACCTTATCCTTTGATCTATATAATAAATATAAAAGATTCAAGGTTTTCGCACATCCTTAACCTAAAAGGCACTCTTTGGGTGAAATAATTCAAATATGACAAAGAGGAGATAATTATATCCTATAAATGAATAGTCAGACAGACTGATCACTGCAGGATTACCACAGAATGGGATGGTAATTATGAGTAACAATAGTAGGTATAAGCCCTGATTTATTGCCCTTGGAAATCTTATTTATAGGATTTAAAGGAAGTACATGTAAAAGCCAGCGTGTCATTGCTTCTCTTTAACAATAAAAAGATTTCAATCTACCATTAACAAACATGAACTTAAATTGCACAAGTTGCATCTTGGCCTAAAAATAAAACAAAGCCAACCAGGTTTATTTTTTCCATTTGTAATCTTAAAAACTTAATAGCACTGATTCCACTGAATGATAAAAACATCAAAGAAATTATGACTAAAATTTGGTTCATTAGATTAGCTTGGCACATTTTTATATAATTGTCCCTCAGCTTCAGCATTCAGAAATCCTATAACACATTCCAGGAACTCAAATGGATTGTCTGAGTGCACCCAGTGACCTGCCCTTGGTATGTGTACAATAAAAGCATTGGGAAAGAGATTCATGATGTCTGGCGTTGTGCTTGGGCTTAAAAAGAAAAACATATTCTCTCTTTAAAAAATATCAACAGTTTTGTTTAACATACTTTATAATATAATACATGTACTGTATCAGACAAATTACTCAAATGTACCATGTTGAAATTTAAAAAATATGTTAATTTTTCTATTCAATACTGTGAAACACATTTTCGGGTTAAAAAGAGGAAAGTAGAAAAGATAAGAGAAAACATTATCCCACCTAATATACTCAGACTTCTCTCCACCCACAAACAGGGTAGGTCCCTCATACTTTGTGTCAAACTTGGGAAAACTGGCCAAATCCTGATAATTATTGATAATTGCATCCAGATTCACTCTCCATTTCAGCTTTCCATCCACCTGGATAAGGTTTGCTGCCAGAAACTGCCGAACACCCAGGTGCTACAATCAAAGGAAATCAAACAGAAGATTTAAGATGTCCCACAAACACTTTTGACATGACTGTAAATCAACTTTAATTATAAAGTACTTAATTCTATTTATTGACTGTACAATGTAAAAACAGTTTGCAACCATTTTATTTTGCATGTACCAGGAAGGTATGTGAAAATGCATTTATTTTGTTTACTTACAGGGCAAATACTGAACCAGTATATATTTCTCACATTACAGCTGCATGTGTCCTCCGGAGCATAGAGAGAATAAGTAAGTACAGTGTTTATATTTCTCAAAGGAATTAAATAGTTTATTTTACCATACAAACATCATTTGCCTGTGGAAAATGATACCTTCACACACACCCAGTAACCATTTTTCTTCTGAACTTTGCAGCAGTACATACCTCTTCTACCTCCTCCAGTGCCTCTACAACCATGTTTCTGGCTTTTGTGAGGGGTACTCCTTCCATCTCTGGTAGTTGTGAGCTGATCTTTAACATACATTGTAGGTAACTCGGGAAGTATTTGGCACCGGGACTAAGGGTGGGTGAAACATCCACCACAATTAAGCTTGAAACCCTCTCTGGCTGGAAGAAAACTTAAACAATTTATCTGATAATATCTCTATCTCGAAATTTAAAAGCATACAAATAGTACCTAAATATTCCATCAAGTGCTTTGGAATAACAATGTAACCCTTATTGCAAATACATGTAGTAAAACTTAGGTACATTATGGTCCTGTTCAGGGCACATGTAAATTGTACATACATTTGCATTGCTTCAGAAACATTGATGTTTGATAATACAAGTAATAGGAAGATAATGCTAATAAAGATTAAAGATGTGTGCATTACATGTAGCAGTGCTGTTGTCATGAAAGCTTTCCCTCCCATACTGTGGCCCATCAGACAGGCTTTCTCGATCTTCATGTTATCCATCACCTTCAGCACATCATAGGACATTGCTTCATAAGACATATCTTCACTGTGTGGGCTATTACCATGATTACGAGCATCTAATCTTATTATCTGAGAAAGAGAAAAAGTTTATTTCATTTACTATGTGGTAATATTTGCATCTCCAAATCAATACTTCATCTATTTCACTGAAAAAATAACAGTTGTTAAAAAAAGAGGGAACTACTCAAATTTCAAGGAGGGTTTAAAATACTGGTATTTCCCACTTATTACTGGGATTTCCCTGGAAATACTGGGAAAAAAGCACAACTGCATACTACATACTTTTAAGTACACCTTATAGACAAAGACATTTAGTCATTGTTCTTGAATTTAACAGGTTTTGGCTACCCAGTAATGCATTGGGCATCTACTTATAAATAATTACAAAATTTTTGATTTCCAGTAATTCACAGTTTAGAAAACAATCAGTAGTATTTCCCGGGACAGGATCAAAATGCCAGTATTTACCACTGGTATTTTCCGAGAGGGGTATTTTCTGGCCAATGGTACCTTTCTATCAGTGTTCGCCAGCACCTTGGATATGGTGGCCCAGTTCGAAGAAGAACCCATTAACCCATGCATTATGATCAATGGGGGGAGGACATCGTAATCATTGGGTGTTTCTTGGTAGTCATATGCAAGATTAACAGCAGAAACTTTGGATGATCTGAAAAAAAAAGGTGAATACGCCATTACTTTTTCATATAGTTAATTACATGTACATTCATAATGTATTTTGTGTTCACAATTTTACCAATAAGAGAAGGACCTCAGCTGGTACAAAGAGCCATTGTTTGAATAGATTAACTGGACAAGGGATGATAAGTCTAACTTTTGATATACCAAAACGAAATTTGTCGTTGATTGAGAATAAGTATTTTGCACCTTGTATTTAACTGTAATTTGATTCATATTTATATAATATATATCTAAACTAAATTAAATACATTTTGGCATGTGATAACCTCTTAATGTAGTTAAAGGTGTTCAAGACATTTTGTGCATGCATTTTATTCCATGAAAGAGATCAATTTTGAAAATCTAAAAACAGTAGTTAAAGTTTGGGTCTTCTATGCTAGATTTGTATTTTTAATTTTGTATGTAATTTAGGATTTTTTCCCCGTTCTTGGCTCCTGACGATCTTTGATGAAGTACGAACTGAGTGATGACTCGAAAAATATCCTATCGCAAAATAACAAATCTAAATTGTTTCAGTTTGTTGTGTTGTAAGATCCAATGACTATAAAATTTATACTCTTAGTTAGAAAAAAAAAGCATATTGAACGAACTGAAATAATAATATTATGATATTATCATGTCTAGGGTCTCATTACCAAATAAAATATCATGTCTTCAATGTAAATTATGTTATCATTTTCATAAAGTTTACATTATACACTATTTTAATTTAACACACATTCAATGATTCATGCAGTGACATTGTAAATGTTGTATATGATATATGTAAATTATTACCCTACATTCTGTATGTTACGGGAAAGATTTAAAAACAGACATTTTCTGCAAATGCTTGTTTGACCTAGAATTCGTTTAACCACAACTCCGGACATATCGGTTCCTCAAGGTTGGTCAGTTTACACCCTACTGATGTTAGTGTCCTCCTTACGCAACACCGGAAAACGTTTTATTGACCAAGACCGATAACAAATCATGCGCAAAGCGTACATCACGCCTCATATCCGGTTTGAGATTTTGTTGGAACTTCCGAGTTAATAAATTTGGGCTAAGAAAGCTCAACAAATATGGCCAGAGAGTATGATCATTTATTCAAACTACTCATTATAGGAGATAGTGGTAAGGATATACAAAAAAGATAATCTAACCTCTATCTTGTTTCATACTTAACATTTTTCAAGTAGCTATAGATGTAAACAAACTTTTCATTCTCACAATTTACACGTCTTCGTGTTACTTTGTAGGTATTTCCTTTAGATTGATGGTAAACTGTTCATCATTGAATTGAAAGATTTTTTCTTAAGTGAATAATTTTCCTAACTATAGTTTTCCGAGTTTCCTCTGTCTATGATCCCTATGATAGAACTTTGATAATGATATACAAATGTCATTCATCAATTACATATTAAAAGAATAGAGATTTGTAGCTTTGTAGACAATAGTGATAATTTTTAATCAAATGGTGAGCCTTTGGCTTTTATTTAATGTTGTTCATGCATTGAATTACTCCTTGGACAAAAGGAGGTAGCTAAAAGGAGGATGGTTAATGTTGACTTAATGTTGATATGTGCTTAAAAATAGAAATTAGGTATCCTCTTTATCTTATCAAAGGGGATTCAAATATTAGTTAATAAGTTTTTCAAGCACATGTACATAATTTCCGCAATTTGTACTGTAAAGTCTTGTGTATAGTACACTTTTTCTCTCAGCCAAAATATTGATTAAAAATGGGGGGTGCATATTATTATGCATAGAAACAAAATTTTACCCCATTTTTTCTCAGAATTTGTTTCTAGATACCTCAGGACTATGACTGCCGAAATTGTTTGTTATGCAAGTTGTATGAGTCACATTCAGGGAACACCAAGCATATTTTGTCAAAAATACATTGTTATTATTTCCATGTATTGGAATATTAATCCATTCAGACCACTGTTCTTCGCATCAAACAAGTATTCGACAGTTTATTTGCAATAATGTAACCAGCCACCTCTTGACTTGTTTGTGTAACAGTTTCCCATGAAGCATGCACCTGTCTTGTTTCGGCATGCAGTTAATTGAAGCACAGGAAGATTAGCAATAGGTCTTGTTATTATTTGATTTAAAACATATTCATTTTGTGTCTTGTTATTGTTTTATGTTGACACTGTTAAAAATAAATTGATCATTTGTCTGACTTCATAATGACAATATACAAGAATCATACAAATGTTTCTTAATAATCAAAGAATTGGACTAGTTATCAAATAAGTCAATACTTTTGTTGTTGTTATAGTTTAGATTTTACAAACATTATTACTTTTAAGTGCTTTGATTACATTATCAATCATGAATGCATGCACATAAGTGACTTTTCAAAAGTCATGATTGAAAATTTCTTCATTTTTGGTGCGTATTATACATAGGGACTGTGGGGGTGTTTTTAAGCATTTTACACCCAACTTTTTAGGGTGCTATACACAAGACTTTATGATAAATATATATATATATATTATGTACATGTAAAACATCTTTTGTAGCCATTTTGAATTTTTGATGATATAATGTGAAATCCAAAATTTGATTGATTTTTATGAAGTTAAAGCAGGGCAATAATTAAGTTATTTAAACACAAAACTTAACATAAGACATGTTTGATGCTTTTACTTTTAAAATAAATATTCAGTTCCTTTAACCTGATGCAAATTCCACTAAGATGTAGATTTTATTCCTTTTGTTACTATTTTCCTTAAATACACCCTACTTAAGGAGCAGTATATGCTGTCTTACATGTCACCATACTGGATTTGAGACATTTAAAAAATAATCAGTGTGAATCAACGGTACATGTATTATATCATTTTGGCTATGTTTTCCTTTTACAGGTGTTGGCAAAAGCAGTCTCCTATTGAGATTCTCAGACAATACATTCTCAGGTAGATATTAAATAAAAAATCAATAACTAAAAAACATATAAAAAGGAAATCTTACGCATTGAAAAAAAAATTAATTTAGCATTTCCTTATATCTTTATGTGGTGTTTTTCAAACAAAAAAAGAAAGATGACGATTCTATAAATGGTATTTCCTGTAATATGATACTCTAGTTTGGTTTTGTAATATGTGACATGCTGTATGCATGTAGAAGTGGTGAAAAGTTTTTAACTCTGTGCTATTTCATAGTCATTCAAAATCAAATTATTTGTGAAAAAAATATACTTGTTTCATTTCTTAGTGTGTAAACAAAATTTTATTGGGTGAAAACATAAGGTTGGCTATTTCTTGTCCAGTCAACTTTATCCTTATTGTTTTTGTTCCAAGAGGTTGACTTGATTGATAAGAATACTTCCGTTTGAAATTTCAGGTACCTACATAACAACCATAGGAGTAGATTTTAAAATTCGAACTGTTGATGTCAATGGTGAAAAAGTTAAACTTCAAATCTGGGATACGGCAGGACAGGAGCGATTTAGAACCATAACTTCCACGTAAGTTTATAATTAATTCTTCTGCTTTAATAACTGCATGTTATTACTGTATGTTGTGCTTGTTAATTAAGTAATGATATTCAAGAGCAAAAACAATTTGACACCCCCCCCCCCCCCCAAATATCCCAATATCTTAAAAACAAAATAATAGGAGAAAAAATTGTAGATTAAGTATTTAAATTAATTGGGTTTAATATGTTAATATTAAGGAAGGCTTCCTACCACATTGAATAATGAAACTAAAATGTGATATTTTCCGTTGTTGATAGCCTGATACAGGCTTACAGATCTCATGTTATTCTATCTTGTCTATGATATATATAGACTGATACAGGTTAATGATTTACAATCTGTATATGTTTATTACATGTTCACTCCAAAATACATTCAGAGCTATTAAAAATAAGATATTGATTTTTGAATGCTTTCTGATCGCTGATTAAGATTTCCTCAGCAATGGAAGATCAGTCACAGATGCATGTATTGATTTGGTGGAAGTCTTCAGCCTCCTTTTGCTGCCATCTGTCTTGTAAGAGCTTTCCTGTTAATGAAAGATTTCGACTTTATTGACAGGTATTACAGAGGAACACATGGCGTGATAGTCGTGTATGATGTCACCAGCGGAGAATCATTTGCTAATGTAAAGAGGTGGCTTCACGAGATTGATCAGAACTGTGATGTCGTTAATAGAATATTAGGTATGCTCATTGTGATAACTTGGGTCAAGGTTACTGTGGATTCATTTTATTTCGTTGGGGCCAATTTTCGTGGATTGTGGGATTTTTTATTATTTATGGGGATGTAATTTCATGGATGTTTTAGTTTCAGGTGGAAAACTAAATTTTTTATAATTAGTTTTTGTGGAGGATGAAAATTCGTAGGTGAGGGCTACCTAAGAATACATGAAATTTGAGTCACCTCAAATTCTAATGATTCCACAGTACCTTTACAAATCTTTGCATAGATGAAATATTGTACACATGCATATGTATCTGGTACTTTAGAGTCAGTTAATTTTGAGGAGTGTGTAGGTGAGATATATCATAACTATTACTGGTAAAAAGCACAATATGCCATTTATTTTTAGTATGATACCAGTACACAATGAATTATATGCATAATTGTAGTCTTGTTTATAACTGAATAATATAAGATACTGTATGTTAACGTCAGAAAATTCCAGTACATGTATTGTGAATGATTTAGCTTCTTGCATTGCATTTGTATTCTTTCATTTTAAAAATGTTGTAAATGTATATGATTTTGACAGTTGGTAATAAAGATGATGACTCGGATAGAAAGGTTGTCCTGACCCAGGACGCCCAGAGGTTTGCAGAACAGATGGGAATTCAGCTGTTTGAAACCAGTGCCAAAGAAAACAAGAATGTAGAAGAAGTAAGTGCAATTATTCAAATTGCTGTCTAGTCAAAATTTATACTTCATATTAACCTGTGTAAACAACGTATGTAGACAATTTTATATAGAACTTTTGTTCAAACCTACAATATACATGTATTATATATACTTGTACAATAAAATATGTTCAAACAAACATTGAGGGTGTGAATCAGTTTTGATATCTTTGTGTATTGACATGTACTGGTAAATGAAAATTTTAGTATTTATTTTTAGATGTTGATTGCATTCACAAAGATTTCATCGCAAAAAGGGATTTTTTTTTAAATCAGCCATCAGCGAAAATTAAAGTCACAAAAAACTTCTGCATTTTATCTGGTAAACATTTATTTTGTATCTGTTTCAGATGTTTTTAGCCATCACCAAATTAGTTTTAGCAACAAAGAAAGAACAAATGAAGAAAGCAGCGGAACAACCAGCCGAGTCAATAAAACTGAACAAGAGGTCAACAGGAGGGGGCGGGGGCAAAAAGGGCTGCTGTAAAGTGTGAATGCACGTAATTTAGGATGTGAACATTTATTTTCAATACATGTGAAGTACACTAATGGTGCCAGGAACATAGCAATACATGATGCAGGATTCATGATACTAAATGGTAGAGTAATTAGTATTCCTCGTTGTTCATTTGTACTTGATGAGAAATGTGTTGCTCACACTGTCAGGTTACTTTAAAAACAGGTTTGGCTTTTATCCTCCGAGGAATTTTACGACTCTTTTGACACAATTTTTTTTTTTATGGAAATATACAACAATTTATTGTATTGTTAAATCTGTTGATATGCTTCTTGTTTGTTACTCCCTGAGTTTTCCCCAAAAACAGTCATAATTATAAATGATGTTTTGTTAATGTGTGTTTCATGTCTTCATATTGATAATTTTTGGTGCACATACAGCATAGTATGGAAATAGACGTGTAAACAGTGAAAGATGTAGGATATTAGTATAATATTTTACTTGTAGATAAAACACATTGCATTCCTAAATTTTTATTTTTTTAGATCAAAGCTATTTCTCCAGTGCACATTCAAATTAAGATTTATTTTTTTATTTGCACAACAATCCCCACTTTCAATTATTTTTTCACCATTTATCTCTGCAAGTCTTGTTTCAACTTTCGAAGCTGTACATCTTAAGAAGCTATGTAAAAGAATCATGCATGTTTGATAACCTTATGCTGCATCTAATGCTTGTTTGCAAGCATATCAGAACTGATTTACAGTTGCGGTGCCACAAGCCAATTTTGAGTACATACATGCAACTCTTATCAACTAGAAAATTTTTATAGGGGTCTTTTAACATTGAAATGTTCAGGTTTTCAAAGTGCATTTGTTATAAAAATACATGTAATTGATACACAATGTCTCGCATTTCCACTCTGCAAGATATTATAATATTTCTAGGAAAGATAAAATTTAGAAGTGTATGCATTTTTTGTATACAATGTTTTGAAAAATAATTTAATTTGTACCCAAACATTCTTCCCATCAATATGAGAATGCTATCTTGTGACATACAGAGTCAAATTGTGAAAAATATGGCAGTCTACAAATTATTGTATCATTAATTACCAGAATAGTGTGTAGGAGTTTAAATGTGTAAGTTGATTGTTTAGGGTCATTCATTTTATTCATACTAAGATGCTGCATGTAATTGTGTCAGTTTCAAATGGATGTAACAGAATACAGTTCTGATAGGATGTGTAACTCCCCTCCTTATCATAGTATCACAATGCAGATGCTTCCCTTTGTATGGTGTTTGATTGCATTTGATATTGCCAAACTTTGTGTGCAATTGTTTGACTTAATATTTTTTTATATTTTTTTTTAAAATTTTCTTTGCATAACATTTGTTTAAAAATACATGTTTCACCGAATCATGTGAACAAGGGTTTAACTGCAAGGTAGAAACACGAGCATGCCATTAATACACTCCAGGCTGTGACATGTAAGATATATGTATTTAATATTTTACTACAATTAACCATACTTCAATTTTCCTAATCATCATCAACCTCTTTATAATCCAAATATTCTGTTTTTTTCTTTGTATCTGTGAAGCATTTTGTAATACTTAATTGTATCAAGAAATCCTGAAATGTTATCAACAAAACTTATGTGCCGTTTCATTGAACGAGACAACAAATTAGATAAATGACAGAAATAAACAATTTTAGATTGTGTTAATGTCTACAGAAGAATCAATGTCCATGTGGATAGGTAGTTGACTTGCAGTTTGCAGGTGCTTGTACTTGATGGTATTACAAGGTACCAGTGTAGTATTTATTGTTATAGACTGTGTAAACAATTCTTTCTTTGTTATGTATTCATAGATACTAAGGTAATCCATAATGAGTAACATCTAATTGTGATATGATTTATTACAATAAAATGTGTATATAAAATCATGGATATTCTCAGTTCATACTTTAGTTACAACAAACAATACGGACCCCAAATATACTTTGCAAGAATGTGCCTGACTTAAAATCTGGATTTTAACAGATCAGTGATGGTGTTTGAAACAAGTACCGAGATTATATTGGATGTTTGCACAATATATTCCATGGCTTACAGTCCTATAAAATCTTCCATTGAAGACCTAATGTTCATATGTCAACCTGTCCGATGCGTCTATTCTTTCCAACACTTGGAGTGTATGAAAGGCGAACTGAATTCCATACTACGAATATGATGAATGACTAGACAGTTTTTCAATCATTTTAAAATTTTGTCTGGGTGTGACTAGTAACAAAGGTCTTTCGAACGTTTGTTTCATCAATCAGCGTTGTGCTCCCACGTCTGGGAACAACCACGTGACTACCGTCATTGTGTGACCGATGCGTTTCACTAACGCCAGTTTTAAAGGCCTCTAGCATGCTTTTCAGGAACCTTGATATGTGCTCATACTCTGGGTTGCGCTGCAGTGTTGCGAGGTTAACATTTGGTTTGGCACAAAGCTGTAAACATTTTGTCCAAAGTGCAAAAAGCTTGTAAGTGTCAGATATCTGAAGACAACGAAGTAACTGGTCATCTTTGACAGACTTCTCCATATTTAATGAGTTGAGAAGAATCTCCTCACATCGCTGCTTCAGATTCCATATCTGATACTCCTCTGCTATAGGTAGTATTTGGAAAGCTGTTTGATCTGGAAAATAATAATCTATGGTTAAAAATATGCAACTGCATAGCAACGTTTTTAGACTGTAAGAAGTAGGAACCGTCAGGGTTGGCAATCTTTTTACCTGTTTTCTTGGTTTACAGGCCGGATTTCCTTAACACAGGACTTGGTGATTTTGGAACCAAGTGTATTATTTAGCCGTTGTTTGCAACGACGTACAAAATGCAACGAGTATGTTCTTGTAGTTGCAAAATGCCATTCATTTGCAGATTTGATTGAAAATCTTTTAATTTATGCACTTAATCACTCGAAACATTTACAATACAAAAACATATCACACACTCATTCACAAATAGCAGACTAAAATTCCGAAGGATTTAAGTCCTTCACCATCCCACCCAACCCTTTTTTGTATTTGAATTTAATTTTCAAATGCTAAACATTTGTTTTAAGGACAAAGGATATAAGTTCTCTTTAAGACTTTGCTTTAAAAAAAAAAAGAATATTTTTAAAATTTTTTCTGCAGAGAACTTTGATTTTTTTTCTTCTTTACTTTAATATCCATTTTGAAATCTATTGGAACGATTAAATGTAATCGATTATTACAAAAACAATGCAAAACTGTTTCAAAATGAAACCAATTTCTCTAGATTTTGCGTCTCTTCGACCTGAGATCTGTAAAAAGTTCACCGTTTACCTGTGACCTTTCGTTGGTAGGCTGGATGTAGGATGTACAGGAGCTCGTGGATGGTGTCGTAGGACTTTCCCTGCAGGGGGAATTCCCGCTGGTCCTTCTGTTCCGGGGACGCCAACATCCTGGCGAGCACGGGGGAAGACATGCACAGCAAACTCCGAGACGTGTAGAGACGTTTCCCTTCCACGACCAACACAATATCCGAAAATCCATCCTCATGCACGAAAGGGACAGGATTTTTCTCCTCGCCCTGGGGACGCAGCTTCTCGAAGTCCCGGCTGCTGGTGACGGCAGACAACTTGTCATCGCTTTGTCTGAGGGACAGAGGGGTCCCCAGGATGCCTTTTCTAGCGGGCATGGCTGAGCTTACACTACTCATATCGTCCCGGTAGCTGAGCGCGGCAAGCGTTTGTAGAATGTAATGAATTACACCTTTTATTTGTGTATACCATTGGTATTTAATTTCTTGGGTTATATAGTTATCAAATGTTTACAAGTCACCTGAAAATAAATTAAGAGAGAGTAGCGATAAATAATGGCAGCGACAATATATTCAATACATTAGGAGACCGGCGTTTAGGAGCTTATAAAGGGTGAAAGATTCCGGCGAGTGCTGGTATGTTTGAAATCGGGTTGTTTTATGTCAAATGCTTTTCAAATAGGGAACTGATTATCCTATGTATACTGCACACACACCAAGATTTCCCGCCTCAATGCGATTTGATAATTAATATCATTAAAGCTCCCCATTATCAATTCTACTTTTATTGAAATGGTGCAGCTCTTTTCACTACCTATAGAACCTTTGTTTGTTGGGCTATATCGCGATAGATAAAAAGTTCTTTTGTTCTCACTCTAGTATATATACCCCCTTGGAAGTAAAAACACTTTTTTTTGGAAAGATTAAAATCAGATCTGAATGCATTATTAATACAGCTGTCAGTGCGTGGTATATATAGGAGCTTTAAATTTAAACAAATGAGATCCGACGAGACTTCAAAAAATCTTGACAGAATATCATATATATAAATGTAATGAAAAGATAGCACTGATGAAAGAGGAGACAAGCCACTATAACGCTATCCTCTTTTATAAAACAGGATTTATTTTTTGTTTAAACCATTAGTGGGTTTCAAGCGATGGTTTGTCTTGTTTTGGTATAGCTGAGCATTTGGAGTGTGTGTGGGGAGTGGGGTGGGGGTGGGGTGGAGGAGACAAGGGAACGAGTAAGAGTCTTTCCTAGGAACACCACCTAGATATACAACTATTTTCTATGAATTTGTCCTTGTCGTTTTGAATATTTTCCATTCACAAGTCTTCCAGACAAACACCTCTACATTGCCGATGACTGTTGGTATATTCACTATGACATGCGGGAGAGTGTAAAGGTGTTTGCTTATTTGGACCCTTGCTATCATGGAAGTGTTTTTATTTTTTTAGATTTCGACAGAGGATGATTATTACATGGTTACGAAGATGGACATCAAAGCAGCCAATTTCCGGTACAACAATTCGTTGCATCCGCGTGCAAAACCGCCCAAATTGCAATTGACAAATCTGGCGATCTTTCTCCGGGGCCACTATTAAATTGTGCTGCGATTCCATAGATCTTTTTTTCTGGATATTGTATTCTTGTAGTTGAGTCTGTAGTTTGGGGGGGGGGGGGTATTGGTTTAACAATTTAAGTTGTCTTGAGGTATTGGTCTGTCACGTGTCACGTTTCGTTACCGTACGCGTTGGATAGAGTATATGTAACGATTCAACAAATATAACAGCAAATTGCTGTTTGAACATTTGTTCGTCAAAAACTGACAGATGGTCCCATCTTCCCTTAAACGACAGTTACGACACCAATCGGAGGTTACAGCAGGATGATACAACTTACAGGCTAATGTCTCCTCCACATATTAGGAAACAATCATGTTGTCTATACTACTTGTCCATTTCGATTATGAAACCGAATTTTTTTTAATAAGATACTTCTACTTGTACTTACAAAAGACGATACCATATGATCAACAACAACTGCAGTATACAGTTTTTAATTAACAGCATTCTAAACAGAACCTGATAAGATAGTGTTAAGCTCTTCAGTCTATAAAAAAGTCACTTCTTGATCGCATATTTATAGTATTTTGTAGGTTCCTTTACTTACTTTATCGATATAATCGATGAAAGATTCAAAAACAGGCGTATAGAAGATTTTTGGTGATCATTTTGGCATCTAATATCTTGGAATTAGTGCTTTAAAATGTTTAAGAAGGTAACAATATACTAGTACACATGTATATGCATTTAACTTTTTTGGTATTACTATTTGGCATCAAGATTTGGTTTGAACGTATTTTATTGTTAGGTGATGGTAACAAAGAGATAAGGCTCAATCAATTTCTGTAAACATAGAACGGCTTTTCCCATTTCTGACAGCATCATATGCTTAGCATCCAGGTCTACCGTCCATCTTTATTGTGTAAACGTTGTTTTGGCAAAGCGGGAATTCAACGTGAAAACTCTTAAGCAACAAGAGATTTGACTTTTTGAGAGCTGAAGTGTTTAGAAACATGTTGTATCATATTGCCCTGCATAATTAGATCCACCTACATGTATTCAGGAACAAGCCATAAATTTTCTGTTGTATAATGGAACATAGAGCTCTATACACTTCTGCCTGTCAACCAGTGGTAGTAAATACTAATTGACGACATGGTGCTCTCTGGTCAACTAGACTGAGATGGGAACCGTAACAAGTTATGGAATTTACTTACACACCCTGCAGCCCCAGTCTCCCCCCTCTCTGTCTCTCTCTCTGTCTCTCTCTCTCTCTCTCTCTCTCTCTCTTTCTCTCTCTCTCTCTCTCTCCATGAAAGTATTAATTTTGCAGAGTAGAATCACACACTTTGTTTACTTTTACATGTATTTTATGACCAGTAAGAGTTTTATCTATAGTTTCGCCAGGCATCATCACGCATCTATTGTAACTGCTGTCAATTTTGATTTATAGTTTGTTTGTAATTGATTAATAACTAATGGTAAAGATGATCCCAGGGGCATATTCTTAAGACTGTGTACATATTATGTCATTACTTTTTAAAAATTCCATAACCAGTTTGACAAAGCATTGGACACCTCAGTGACGTTCGAATAAGCTGAAGTAACGACTCGTGAAAAATCTTGTATAATAATTGATTCTTTGTACAATTTTTCCAGTTGAAGAATCAGATGTACTTTAAATTCAATTCACAAGGATGTGATTATGTAGATAGTTAAAGCTAAAAGCCAGGTGACATTAGCGTGGATGCGATAGATAATCAGATTTACTGTACGGAGTTTTGGTACCAATCGCGCGCCGTCACTTTCCCACACGCTCAGGTGTTTTCCGACAGTTTGTTTACCTGGCCATATGGACGCACAAATCTACTACAATATTTTACATGCTGTCTCGAACAACAAAATCAGGTAAATGGGTTCATCAATCACGATTTCGATCGTAGTTTTTAAACATAAAAAAATAATTATTAGCTGCCAGTTAAAGAATTAAGTGTTCTTGCTTCAAGAACAATAAAAATCGATGCCTTTCGTCCTTTCTTAGGTAATCATCTAATCAGCGCTTGCCCCGTAGCAGAGGACATCAATTGAGCTGCCATTACATCAGAACGGTGAAGTGGTTATAGTGGTTCTATCTTGGGCAAGTATTACTCAGAATTTGTTATAAATTAACAAAATGAGATGATAATCAGGTACATTGACATCATCGCGTCTATTTCTTTCCGGCATTTCCAGCGTTTGAAACATGCCAAATGGCTGATTACAGGTTTGACACGCAAGTTCCCTCACCCAGTGAATACGGGGACGTGGAGGATTACTGTGTGAGTGGGGACAATATGGCGGACACCCCGGGGGTCAGGGAGGAGGGGGGTTACCCGGGGGAGGAGGAAGAAGAGATGGATGTGTTTGCCCAGCTGGAACAGAAAGAGAAGGATCTAAGGCTGGCTGCGGAGTTAGGGAAAGCCTTGTTGGAGAAAAATGAGGAACTTGAGATTAAAAATGGACAAATTATTGAGGAGTTTGCTCAGAAAATGGAGGTAAGGCCATTGAGTTTAGTGTTATTGATTAAGGGTTTATTGTTGTGTCATCTTGCATTTCCCCTGTTTATGTATTGTATATTTATTGATTTCTCTTTTATTATTCTAAACACCAGATTTAATCAAATGCGAATTTGCTTTTTTATCTCTCACTACAAAAGAAAAATCCCAGAATAAATGAAAACGAAAGGTTAATTATTTTTGATGATTTTTGATCTATTGTCATTTATGGTCTAATTAAAGACAAAGAGACACTATAGATGTTAGAAACTCTTTGGTCTGGCATTATTGTCTGGCTTTTGTAATGCTCTCATTATCACTTTGATATCATATCCCATATCACAATAGTCTGCCTCCTGCTTGGTTTCCCCTACACTAGCTGTTTGATGTCGACCTAAGCCTATATTTGCTTTCTATGCCTTATTTTTAAGGATGAACTTTGTTTATTTACAATATGCGGTACATCATCTGAAAAGTCACAATTATGTTATATTGAACTTCCTTGTACATGTTTATACATTAATGTACATGCATGTATATAGATGCATATTGAGGAAATTGTTTGAAGCCTCAAATTTAGTTCCCCTATTGAACTGGGACACGTACCCTCTGTTTTAGTAAAAAAAAAATTGAAGCCATTGATTCAAAGTAAAAAACTATCACGTAATTGTTATACAATTTGGATAAAAAGCTAACTAGCTAGCCCCCCCCCCCCTCCCCCTAGTCTTTGAACAAAATATTATACAGTATTTAGATATACACCTATATATTAATTAATCTCATGGGCATAGGCAAGATAATTTTTCAGCAGTAAATGTATTGATCTCAGTATTGCTTGTTAGAGGAGATGGCATATGTAGACTTAGGGGATTTTCTGTTATGCATTATTACTCAATATATTTGACCTTAATCCGACTTTAATATCTTCACAAGTTTTGTTTTCTGAATTTGAGATTCTTATTCCATAATGATACCCTGAAAAAAGAAATGTAAGTAATATATGATCAAAAAATGTTTTTTTGTTAGGAATTAGAACAAGAGAAGTATGAGCTGTTTCTACGTTTGGAGAAGAAGGAGTCAGAATACGAGAACACGATTAAGGAGCTCCAGTATGACATTAGTCAGCTGAGAGAAGAGCTCCAATCTCATCAGCAGCAGGGGTCAACTAGGGTCAAGGAGAGCTCCATGGCGATAAGGGAGCTAACTCTTCAAAATGAGCGACTGACCGAGGATATGAGGGTAGCCACATTGAGGGAGGAGGAACTAGAGGCAGAGAACCAGACCCTGAGGGAGAAAATCTCAGCAAGGAGTTCATCCATGCATGCTCATGTTGGACAGCTTGAACATCTGCAACAAGAGGTAGGACAGTTATATATATGTAACCTTTGATGATGAAATGCCCTAATTATTGCCCCTGCTTATTGGTTGATGGAGATAGACAGAAATGTCATTGTTTGCATGCATAGTCCCTCTATAATTTTTTTTTTATATATGTATCTACATGAAGCCTAACTTTTAATGCAGTTTTAAATTTATTACATGTATAGCTACATGTATATTTACTGATGTAATCAGTATTGAAATACTAACGTGAAAATTTCCTCTCTTTTATCATAACAGATTGTTAACAACAGGCCATTTGGAAAAACATAAATTTTACAAACAATATTGTAAAAAAGCACTTTCCTCATAAGGAAACCACAAATATATTGCATTGCGATATGCAGTATACATGTACTTCTTTCTTTGGGTGGCCTTGGTTAGTTGATTCTCCTTGATTTTCAGTGGTCATTGGGTTCATGTACCACTTGAATATACAATATACATGAAAGGTTGAAACTTTACATCATATTCTTTATCCTGATTTAACCTCACTTGCGTTCAAATGAATTATTTCTGGCTGTGAAAATTATCTCCCTTTTCAGAGAGGTCTTGATACCTTGATTAGTACATGTACCAATAAATAGTTACCATATATAAGGGTAATGATGACTGATAGACATAATAAAGATAGTCGTAAACCTATAGATGGTACAGAGATATTTTCGAATTTTCAAACATTATAAAAATGATAAAGGTTTTCATTATCAATGCTTTAAGATCTGTGAGATGAAGGAGCCATGCCATGCAGTCATATGGAAGAATGATAATTTGATCCTGCGCAACATATTAATTTAAACCTAGCTCTTTATATAAAACTTCTGTTTTGTTCCAGTCAATTAATTATTCATATTTAATGATGATGAAAAGAAATTGATTCTGACAGCTATAAAGTTAGAATTTTGTTTTGTTCAAATTGAGACTGCATGCATGTGGTTATCCTTAGGATTGAAAGCATATGTTACAGCGAATTACAGAATACCGGTAGAGTTTTCAATAGATTGTTGGATTGCTCAATAGGGTATTCAATTTGGTCAGCAAGGTATCTCATCAGGTTTAAATCTAGGTCCTGTGGTTACTCAAGTGTAGATTGTTATTTTGCTCTCAACCCATTCATTTTACACAAAGAAAACCTCTAGAACACTCTCTCCTATTGTTAGCTATTCTATTCATAGACTTTTAAAAAGAATGTTCACCTGGACAGCACTGGGGCCCGTTTCACAAAAAGGCGTAAGATACGACGAAACTTAAGTTAGGCCTTAGGGCGTACGCCAAAATTTAGTCCGGCGTAAATTGCGTTTCACTAAGAGGCGTACGCCTGGCCGTAAATACTAGTATCGGACTAAGTTAAGGCCAGACTTACGTCCTTGACAACGAGCTTATGCACATGCAAGTACAGATAATAAACAGTAGAAACAAAGATAGATAGATAGATAGATAGATAGATAGATAGATAGATAGATAGATAGATAGATAGATAGATAGATAGATAGATAGATAGATAGATAGATAGATAGATAGATAGATAGATAGATATTGTTTATATAGATAGAACGATAGAAACTTGTCAATTGTATTTGCGTGAGAGAAAAATTGAGAGAGAGAAAGAGAGAGAGAGAGAACCGCGAAGTACTATACATGTATTAAGGCATATTGGTTACATATAATTCAGTAGATTGTTGTTAAAAATTAATCCTGTTAAGTGACAAAATCACACAGCAAAACTTGCTGAAATGTTTTATTTGAAGGATATATTTGATGAAGCATATAGGATATGTTCAATTGAAATTATTAACTCAACAGAACACTTTGTTATCGATATCTACGGTGACTTCACCATGCTTCAAACACCCTTTGAATTTTTCTTTTGATCATGCGTCAAATATGGCCCGAGTATAATTTTTTCTTTAATAAATTTTCTGGTTTTCTCTTGCTTAACCATTGAAAGAAAATCAGCGAATTTGTTTAAATATAGAAAATATAGCAAATAAATGCATGCAGTAATGAGCTATTTAACCTTGGATCGGACAATATTAAGCAAGCATCGGACAACCATACAGTAGATATTAAAAATAACAAAATTTTCTTATTTCATGGAGAAAAAGTTCGGATAAATATATATATATATATGACTTTCATATTCAGATTTTTTCAGTGTAAAATGTGAAGCAAAAATGACCTAGGATATAATTGATGAATTCCAAGGCAAATTTTTTTTTTACACAATTTGTTTCAGAAGTTAGGTTTTTTTTCGATTTACATAAGTGCATGCACGTTTATTTAATTTGTAAATCTTTATCCAAAGTTATCTCCAAGGTAAAGATGTATGTGTCCGATATATGGTGAACTCAACATAAACAACCCAAGTACACTTTCATCTGTATTTAGTATAATGAGTGAGGCTTCATATAAATTTTAAGTTAATATAGAGTAGGTGTATGTAACCTACGAAATAAAATCTTTTTAATCTAGAGTCAGTGTTTTGTATCGGTTGTATGATAAATACAATATCTAATATTGAAAAAAAATTAAGGACTTTTGACGACTCTAAAACACAGTTGGAGCTTTCATCATATTTATGTATTTACATTTTAACAATACTGAAAATACTTTTTTGATTAACCTTAATTTAACTACCTAAGCATGACATCTTTTACTCATCAAAAATAGAATAAAAAAGAGGAAAAAACACTACATGTGCATCGTGTGTGTATATTTTCTGCATTATTAATTGCCAAATCTACTAAAATATATGAAACGTAAATCAAATTTTTGAATAAAAAGATCGAATGAAAACTATATATCGATTGTCTAAATATGTCGTTTTAACATGTAAACGGCAAGTGCAAATATAAAGAATGTGCATAAATCATGGTAAGAAAATTTCTATTCAAGAATTGGTACCACCTATCAAAACTCTCTATTTTTTTAAATTCATATGAAAGTAATAAAATTTACATGACAAATTGTACAATTTAACATTACGGTCAGCACTGATTTTCTCAGCAACAGAATTAGCAATCATTTCATGTTTACGCCAAAAGTTACGACTACCCTTGGCTAGGCGTAGTTTTTGGCTTAACTTAAGGCGGGCGCAAAGTTACGCCTTTTAGTGAAACGGACCTTAGTCCAAATATTTGACTTAAGTCCGGACTTACGCCAGGCGTAAGGTTACGCCGGGCGTACGCCTTTTAGTGAAACGGGCCCCTGGACTCTATAGAGCATCAATTCTGCTTGGAGTAATTTGAATTTTGTTTTTCAAAAAATGTAATTCAAAAGGCAGTTCTGAAGAAACAAACAAAAGAGAAAAGCATAACTTTAAAAAGGAGATATTTTTCCCTGCAAAAAATCATTAAACATTTTGGTTCCCTGATTCCTGGTGCATCTTATGCATCTTACAGCACTAATAGTTATTTTTTGTGCTGACTGCTTAAGTAGTTCAGACTTTAATAGCAGTAATGTAGGATAACAGAGAGAAACAAAAAGGCCCAAAACGTGCAAATGTTAACCAGATTAACTCACTGTATTGCTGTCATACCCGAGTAATCACATGACCTAGATTTGAACCTAATGTGATACCTTGCTGACCAAATTGAATACCCTATTGATCAATCTAGCAAGCTATTGAAAACTCTACCGGTATTCTGTAATTCGCTGTAAATGGGGTACTATAACTCCACTACTTGGCTTTTTATTTTGGAGAGGGTTAATGTCTACAGGCTATGTCGCTTACCTTTAAGTTTAAAAAGTAATTAATGGGGTACTTCTATATAAGGGCAAATACAAGTTTACAGATCGCGATATATATGTACATGTATTTATTAAAGTAATAATTTTCTGAACAAGAGTTGGCATTCAATTGATATACCCCACATTATATGCATGAATCAGTGTTCGAGCACACACACTAGAATAAGATCAAGGAGCGATAGCTGTGAGAGTTTGAATGCAAATAAATGTTAACACTTCAGCCTGAAATTGCAAAAGGTAAATGTCATGTAATAAAAAGTGATTATCTCCAGTCAATATCCTTCGCAATCCAGACATTTTTTATCCATGTCTTCATTGAGTCAAGGCACTCCTGAGAATGGAAATGGTAACAACAAAATTACACCAGACTAATTGCTTTCCAATTCCGTTATGGAAATGAGAGATCAGGATATTGCATGGCTCTAAGCCTAAAAAGTCTGTGGCAAAAACGTTTGCATTTGATCAAACACGGGAAAGGAAGGACATTTGCAGAATTCTATGGAAAAATGACTGACTGTAAAATATTGTTTTTCAGATTAATGAGCTGCGATCCAAGCGACAGGAACTGGAGAAGAGACACAGCATTGTTCTGGAGGAGAAGCATGCACTGACCTGTAGCCTGGAGGAATCGCAGGAACGAATTCTCATGTTGGAAAAATCAAAAAGGGATGTTGAACAAACTGTAAGCTGGATTTTAAAATACATGTACAAACAAAAAAATTATCAGTTTGAATACAAAACATATTTAAATTCAAACTCATTATAAGCAGCCCCTATTTTTATACCCCTGCTCCGAAGGAGAAGGGGAAAATTATACTGTTTTACCCTTGTGTGTGTGCCTGTCTGTCAGTCTGTTCATCGGTAACAAAAATTTCTGTCGCATTTTTCTCAGCAACTATTTATCGCATTTGCTTGAAATTTTAACACACTACTGTGGAATCATTAGATTTTTGTGGTGGCTCAATTTTCGTGAAATTCGTGGGTATACCTCTCATCCACAAATTAACTTCCTCCATGAATTAATAAATCAAGGCAATAAAGTCGTATTTCCTTTCGTAGGTATACGAGAATACACGAAATTATGTCCCCACAAACCAGTAAAATTTAAGCAATCCAGGAAAATTGGCCCACACAAATTTTTTATGATTCCACAGTATTTGTTTAGGCATGCCATATTGTGGGATATATTTTTGTGCTTATTGGACATAAACTTCCTGTTAAATGACCACTTTGTTTATTTTTAGCATAAATTTTCAAACAAATTTTCATCAAAGATTTCTCGGCAACTATTTATCGCAGATGCTTGAAATTTTAAAACGCTATTTGTTTAGGCATGCCATATCATTGAATATATTTTTGTACCAATCGGACGTCAACTTCCTGTGAAATGACTACTTTGCTTATTTTTAGCCTAAATTTTCAAAAAAATCTTCGTCAAAAATTTCTCATCAACTATTTATCACAGATGCTTGAAATTTTAACACACTATTTGTTTAGGCATGCCATATCATTGAATATATATTTGTACCAATCGGATATCAACTTCCTGTTAAATGACAACTCTGTGTTTTTTTAGCCTAAATTTTCAAACAAATTTTCGTCAAAAATCTTTTATCAGCTATTTATTGCAGATGCTTAAAATTTTAACACACTATTGTTTAGGCATGCCATATTGTGATATATATTTTTGTACCAATTGGATGCCAACTTTCTGTTAAATGTTGACTTTGCTTATTTTGCGTATTCACATCAGAGCGAGAGTATCACTAGTTTGCTAGCTAGTGACCTTTGGCTCACAGATATCTTGTTTGTCGAAAGTTTTAAATAAAAAAAATATATCTTGCTCTTTATGGTTAAATAAAAAGAAACTGTTAGAAATGTGTATTTCAGATGTTTTAAGGTATCTGATTGGGTTACTTAAGGAAGGGAAAGGTCTAAATATAATGATAAAGTTTGTTTTCCAGTTGTCATTAATAGACTATTTTGTGGTTGTTGCTGAAAATAAGTTCCGATGGTAGGCAATCTTTTCCAACCAACAACTTCAGATTGCAAATTCTTGATTGTACCTACAAGTTCTTGATCACTGCAAAACACTAATACAATATCAATAATCCAGCGTTGTATATTCACTGTGTCTGGGCGTCTAAATCCTAATTGTGCTCATTAGTATAGCCTTTAGGAATTCAGGCTAGTGAAAAAATCGCTTTTTTAGAAAAGCCTGAGAAAATTGCACAAATTGGGAGCTGACGGCAGCAAATAAAAAATATTTAGCAGACCAAAAACTGGATAATGACTGGTGTCATTAGTTTGGAAATTATACTACATCTGTCAAAAAAAAAACAATTAAAAAGGATTTCTTTTGTGTCAGAAAAAAAAATGATAAAGGAAAGAGTTTTTAGAGGTTCTTGACTTGCACTAAATTCTGTTATCAGTATATATCCTTTTTCAAGTACGGTACAATTAATATGATCTCTTTGGAGAATTTAAAGAAAAATACAATATTATAAATGATTTGTCAACTTAATTTTCAGATGTAAATAGATGATGCACAATTTATGAGTGGAGTCCTTTTGTCTCCTTGATTAATGATATCAAACTGAAAATTGATTTTGTCTAAATAATTACAGACTTGCATTAAGTAAATGTCAGGATTAATATTGAATATTGATTGCAAGTTGTACGTGTTCATTCTCAGCCAGCAAAGCTTTTTTTTTTTTATCAAATTGACCCATTGTGATGACAGCTGTGTTCTCAAGAGGGAGGTTATTTAATGAAATGCGTAACGTTTTCATGTATTGAATACCTAAAGTACATCCAATGGGAGTTACAGTAATTTTGTTAATGTAATTCTATGAATAAACATGCAATCATGGGGATTTAAAGACATATATACCAGTATACTATTGTGTATTCTATGGCATAGAAACCCCAGATAAATATATGTACTGTTATTAATATGATAATTGAATGTATATCTGATGGATTATCAGAGTTTTAATAAATGTAATTCTTAATGAACCTGTTTGATTTCCGTTCAAAATGTTTTGAACCTTTTTGAATTTTGTTAACATGCAATGAACTGGGTTGGTTTCTATTCATTGAAAAATCTCCCTGTTTGATTTTTGTTCAATGCTAAATGAACTTTTTGTTTGTTTACTGTTCAATTTTTGTTCAGTGTATAATGAACCTGTCTGTATTGTAGATCCAGACTGTTCAATATGAAATGAACCTTTTCGATTTTAGTTCAATGCCAGAAAAGCCTGTTTGATTTCTTTTCAGTAGTTTAAAATGAACCTGTCTGCTTAATTCAATAATTAATTAACTTGTCTGATTTGTTCAATAATCCCCAGATTGGGCGATGAACCCTTCTGATTTGTTTAATAACTAATGATATAACCCTGTCTGATTTGTTCATTACTCCATTAACCCTGTGTGATTTATTCAATAACTAAGGAACTTGTCGGATTTCTAGGTTCAGAACCAGGAGCGGGATCTCCTGGAGCTCCAGGAAAACAATGTCCAGCTCCAGGCTCAGCTTCATCACATGTCCACAAACCTAGTCACCTCTAGTCACCCCAGTAAAACTCAGTCCCTCTCACTGTTCAGCGAGATATCTCAGATGTCTCCAGATCATATCTCACCTGTCACATCACCTGACTCATCCAAAACAGTGAGTATATTGACTGTAACACACATTTTTTATATAGTACAAAGAAAAGCATATAGAAATTTAGAGTAATCATTGAAGTACCATCTAATTCTATGTTTTTCTCTCCAGTTTCCTCATGATTCTGATACAAGCGGAGGATCATTCCTTGCCGACCTCATGGAAGAAGACGAGTATGAATGCGATGATGACGACATTTACCTTACATCCCCCATTTCACAGCTGCCACTTCATTCCACCCTCTCCGATTCTCAGTTTTTGGAAAACTTCCAGTATTCATCTCAACTTTATCATGAAGACAAAGAAGTAATGTCTTATAGCTCTAATGTGGCTAATTTACATGCTGATCTTTATATACATTGAGATTGTTTTGTAAAAAGGGATTTTTTGATACAATTTTATTCTCTCTTTTTTTGTTTCTTATCAAGTTTCATCAAGAACTAGTCAATGTATATACCCAGTTAAAAGACATGTGTGCAAGCCTTAGGCATAGAGGAGTGAATATGCAGGATTGTTCCGATTTCACGATGTGTGAAGATATTCGTCCTGGTGTACTGTCCAATTTATTGGAAGAGTTCAAAGAGCTAATGCAGGATGTTCTCACCTTTAAACCAACAGTAAGATATTTTAAATTTTAATAATTATCTTTAAGATGTATAGAGAGTATAATAGGTATACTTTTATGCTGTATTTAGCCTTGTACAACTAATGAATAAAAATATTTTTGGTTCATCAGGTGATGGAAGAATCTCAAGTGTGTTTGGATGGTGAAGATCTTGTATCCGTCTCAGAGCTCAGTAAACACATCAGTGATCTAAAGGATGATCTCAGAGGTGCTCAAGGTGATCTTGATCGGCTCAAACAAGAGATGACCATCAGGGACTCGCAACTTGAACAGAAAACACAGGAGCTTAAGAATCTCACAGGAAAGGTAAAGGTAATTTACTGTTTTTAATATGGCCAGGCCACATTGAAGTTTAGTTACGGTAATTTATTACTCCAGGTAAGTCAATATCAACAACCAAGGTAAAAAAAATGGGAAAATTTGGGGATGGAGATACCAGTCCTTTTTTTTTTTAAATTTATTATTCAAAAAATATAATTCAGTATAGAACTGAATCAATGTGGCCTTGCAATAACACAATTATGAATTGAAGAAATTCATAAAAGTACAAAGTTTGGGTGGTTCAAGTCCTGCTTGCTTTTGTAGGTGTCTATTTTAGAGGTAAGTTTTGAAATGGTGTGCCTAGTTGTTGTTCTCTATTGATTGTTGTCATAAACTATACATGCAGATAAGGATGCTCTGAAAAAAGTGGAAATTTATGCAATATATTTGTTAATAGAAGCATCTCTTGTGTGTTGTTTGTTTTTTTTAATTGAGTTTCCTTCCCCCTAGACTTCTTCCTATATATTCAGTCAATAAAAATCATTGGTTTCATATATTTGAAAGATTTTTAAAAAGCATTCATTCAGAATTAATGTTACTATATTGGGAGTTCTTAAATTTAAATATTTTCTGTTTGATAATTTCAGCTATCTTTACAACATGATGCACTCTCAGCTGTTCAACAGGAGAGAGATCGTTATCACTCTGCACTGCTTAGGGAGGGTTGCATTACTGAACATGAAATCGTACAACAGGCTCGGCAGGAAAGGGACTTTGCAATAGAAAAGTGAGATACATTTACTACAAATTTAGAAGTATGCATGAGTACATGCACTAGCTAGCTTGGAAGAACACTGTTAAATTAGGCTTATCCCTCAAAACAATTAAGAAATAAATCTTGAAAAAATAAATGATGCATCTTAAACCGTTCATTAATGACCTTGACATTGAGAAGTCCCTTACTTTTGATCTCATCAGAAACCCATGGCCAGTCTCAGATGCACATGCTGATCATTGGCGGAAAACATTCAGTGACTTAGTCATGGTCTGATGGCATAGGGCAGACTGGCTGTGAGTTTCTGGTGATGAATGACAAAGAACAATACAAGCTCATTTGAAAATTTATCATATATTTAATAAATAACCTTATTTAATTCTTATTTCAGGAAAAACAAAATGGAAATTCAATTGGCAGAGTCCAAGTTTGAATTATCATCATTAAGTGATCAATTAATGGAAGCTATTCAGCAAAAGATGGCATTAAGTCAGGAACTTGAACAATGGCAGGTGAGTCAATTAGATAAATATATTACCTATGGGTGCTTTCCATTAACGTTGTCTCGCAAACAACGTCACTGAGAAACCTTAAAGTTACTGGAATGGTTGGCAATGTCACATCGCTCCAACCTGGCATTGTAGAATTTGGTACAATGCCAGGATTTCTTTAACTACAATTTGTCCTACTACATGTACAAGGAAATAAATTAAAACAAATAGCCAAACTCTGTGGACAAAATTTCAAGATAAATATCAGTTTAAAGCTACAATCGTCCTTGCTGGAACGATGTGACGTTGCCAACCATTCCAGTAACTTCAAGGTTTCTCAGTGACGTTGCTTGCGAGACAGCATTAATGATGACCAAGACGCCATATTGTTTCCTAATCAGCAATGGTAAAATACATTGCCACAATCGCTCGCCAGCAACCCGCATTTCAGCGATCAATGACAAAGGTAAGACCGGCAAATCCAGCAATGCCGGTTTAATGGAAAGCACCCTATATCTCCAACTAGTCATCTTTGGTAGATGACTCCACTTTTTTTCTAATGCTTGTGGACACGTATCGGTTATGGTGTGTATCATACATTAGACCCTTGACATTACTATTTAATGTAAGTATACCATTGTATGTAAATGGTTTTGGTGAATAAATGAATTTGAGCAGAGTGGATCATTAGTTGGGCTAGCAATGATGCTTACCAGTACACGTACCAATTTTGATCAAACCTCAGGGATATTAATAATACTTACATTGTCTGTATATATCTTGTTAGGAATTCCATCAATATTATTGAAAACATTAAATTTCATAGCAATATCAATATTAAGGCAGTTGTAAACATTATGAATTTGTATTATTTCTGTCTTTTGTATATGTAAATAATATCAATCTTGTTACTTGTTTTTCAGAGTGACATGGAACGGTTGTTTGATGTTCATATAGAGAAAACCTTTCAAAATGACAGTAATAGACAAGAAGTTTGCCAAGAGTTGAAAAAGAGCATGCAGGGCATGAGAAAGTCCAAATCTGCAATAAACTTCACCACCTATCACTAGCAGGGACAGATTAAATATTCTCCACCATTGAATTCCAGTCTGTCATTGCAAAAACCACTCGTCTTTCATCCAGATTATTAATGTGTCCGTCTTGGTGTTTGTAAGGCCACACCAATATAATTTCTTGTTCATCAGATATTCAGTGAAAAAAGGTACAAGTTGGCGAACAATTAAATAATAAATTTATATTAAACTATCTACAAAATATAAATTTTTTGGCCGTACATAATTAATTTTGTAAGGATGGAAATAGAACAGAAAACAACGCAGAATTTCCTAGATGCAGGAAATCAATGATACAATGTAATATAAATACGAGCGTGCAGGATTTGATGAAAGAAATTATATTGGTGTGGCCTAACATCTTTTGGTATTGTGAGTTTAAGAATGGGTACCAGATAACTCCACAGTGCTAGTTAATGCCCAATATCAAAATGCTTGTACACCTCCACTGTGTCTGTGTTGGCTTAAATTGTAGCTTTGCCAAATCTTTTAAACCAATGTGATGAAAACTTATGAAATGTTTTTGGTCACATTCATTGTGCTTGCCATGTTTTGTTGTTGCAATATTAAAAGTTGAAACAAATTCTATGTGTTTTAATTTAATTAAATCTTCAGAATTTCTTTTAAAATTTTTTGCTACTCTGCATATGAACGCATGAAATTTGACAGTCAGAAACAAGGTGCATAAATCTGATACCTTAAAGCTGAACACCGCTCGTAAATGGGCATCGTCACACAGATACCTGGTATATAAACCCTTCGATTCCGTTACACCCGATTGCACACCTGAAACTTGTGGCCGACGCGTAGTATTCCTTTCGTGCTCTTTTGATTTTATGCATTTATTTCTTATTCTATGTGCATATTCTGCTTGTAATTAATGCATTGACCAACTTATTTGATGTTAGTATTCTCCTGGCTTGAAAAAAGTTCAGAAAATTTGATATTTCATCGCGACCGAGTAACACAGCGAGGCGAGATGTTCGTCCACACAGGTGAGACCTCTACAGCAAAGTACTTTGAATTGTTTAGAGGTCTGTACCTTATATAGGGGTTGTAGGGACAGCAGTGATGAAAGAGAAACATGGCAGACTGTGCCCATTTACAAGCGGTGTTCAGCTTTAAAACTTTACAAAGATTCATTTGAAAAGTTTCATTGGTCCTTTATAATTATAGAGGACATCTTTCTCTACATAGTGAGAAGAATTAATCGAAATAAATTAAAATTGGCAGGCAATTGGAGAACTTTTTATTGTACAAATGTATCAGCTGTCCATATTCAGTTAATACTGCAATCACAGAATGGACATTTTCCTGGGTTCAGTTGTTTTCTGCCTCACCTTTGCCTTATTATAACCATCAATTAGAAGAAAAAAATGAAATCAGAAGCAGGATGTTCAAAGTTTATTGAGAAAAGAAATAACTTAAAGTATGAGAAATTTACCAGGTATTGTTCATCAATCACTCACTACAGTAGATATTTCAGAAAAAAGATTTCTTAGGGCTAGTAACATACATGTATAATTATATATTCTGAACAAAAACTGTTTATTGTTTTCATTTAATGTATTACTATAATAAATTATTTTTTCTTAAAATTTGTACAAAATTATTGAAAAATAGAAATTATTTCTTTTATGAAAAAAAAAATATTTCAGATAAGATACTTTGACTGACTGTCAACCATTATATATTTTGGTGTAGCTTAACTGTGTTATGCCCTAATGAAAAGTGAAAGTTTTAAAGGTATGTAAGAAACAAAACTACATTTAATGAGCTCACTTCACTTTTTACAGTCCAAGTCTGTAAAGATTCTAATTATGAGCTTGAATAAATTACTTCATATAAAAAGCAGACAAGTCATTTGATAAAAATACCACGAAAACTTAATGGAAAAACCCCCAAACTGAGCTAGAAATATACATGAGTAACACTAAAAATAATCATGCAAGATGTCAAAGTTCCCTCTATTTTCCATCAAACATCATTTTGACAGGGGATATAAAATAAGTGTCCAATGTTTCCCACAGACTTTTTCCAAAACTAAGTCTTTCTGTTTTTGAACTCCTGAGACTGGAGTCTGCTTTTGACATCTCTTGGAGTTTAATGTCTTCAGCGATTTCTTCCCTCTCAATCAGATGTCTGTCTTTGACAGGAAAGTTTACACTCCTTTTATTACGCCCATTTGCTGCTTTTTCGGGTTCACTCCTGTTAAATCTACTTAAAGGAGTTAAAGAGTTATGTGCATTTTTCCATCCCTCTTTAGATTCTACACTTGATTCACCACCTGGGCTGAGAAAAGTGTGTTTGAAGTTTAACTGCTGTGTCAAATTAGACGACGGTTCATTAAGAGAATTTTCCAAACTAGGCAGGTTCATCAAAGGAGTATCAGCAACCTTGTATAAATTAAGACCCCTTTTTCGCCTGGATGATTGCTCAAGGACAGAAATATTATCCTTATCTGTGGCATGTTTCTTTTTCGACTTCTTAGATGAGGTGCCCAGAATATCTGCTACCTGCACATCATCTTCTTCCTCAATTATGTCTACTGTTGCATGGAAGGATTTACCACCCTGCATTGTCAGATCCACTTTCTTGGTGCAAGTCTTATCAAGAAGAATACTCTCATTTTCCTTCCTTCTTTTATTTGCAGACATTCTGGTAAGTACATTAAGAGGAATATCCCCTGAGGTGTTGAGTCGAGTATCCGGGGACTCGACCACTATCTTAGTTTTATCTGCCCAATCTCCACCAGACTGACATTTTTTTGCTGCCTTTCGCTTTTTCGGTTGATGATATTCCTCTTCAGACTGTTCTTCAGACTCATCTTCTTCATTTTCCGAGGATGAGGAGGTTTCATCTTGATCACAGCTCATCACAGGAACAACTTTCTCACATGAATTAGGTCTACGTTTCACCAGCAATTTTTTTCTACGAGATGGAAGGCTTTTGAGAGGTCTTTTTCTCTTTCTTATAGCTGAAGAACATTTTGTTTCATTTTGTGTTTCTGGATCATCTTTCCTTGCATTTAGCTCATCATGTGGTTGTCTACTCTCATTTCTTGAAGAAGATCTTGTCTTGCATTTTCTTGTTGTATTTGTAGATTCAGCGTTGTTTTTTTGTTCCAATGGACTTCTTTCAGGGTTACATTCCTGTTTGTTGAAGTAGCTCTTCTTGCAAGTAAAAGATACTTCAAATAAGAAAGGGCACACTTTTAGAGCTTTCCCATTCTTCTTGAAGTTTATTTTCTGTGAAATTTTCCAGGGCTTCCTTTTGAATGTTACAACATAGTTTTCACTGCATACTGTCTTGAGGATTTGATTTCGCTGTGAAAGGTACAACAATCCTCTAATGATATTCTGTACTTCGGATGTTGATGTTCCTTCTGAAAAAAAAAAAATTCTCAACTATAGCTGTTAAGTTGTTGATGTGGGTATACAACTTGCTGATTTCTTTAAGATCATATACAGGAACTAAGCTCATGTTGTTCCTAACATGTCTCTTGGCAACTGACAATTGAAAATCAGTGCAACAGGATAAAAAAGAACTGAACCTAAGTAAGGGCATTGAGAATATGACAATTTGTTGATGAGATCAGCAAATCATAACAAAACAAAGCAGGGAGATTAACATACAACAAATTTCCTCATACATGAAAATATAAATTAATTTGCACTGATGGTGAATTGATAAAAAATTGGGGTGATCTGACATTGAAATTTTCATTTTAGCTTATGAATGGGTGACCTGCACTTAACCTTAACCTAACTAGATTTCTTTTTTAACCAAAGCAAAATTAGTATGAGGAAATGATTGTAAAACATGGGTTGTTATTTGTGCCAGCCAAAAGTAACATTGCCAAATGGAATATTCTGGTCCATTGTGTCAATTTTTTAAAATCCAATAAGAAACAATTTACAAACCTTTATCACGATCACCATCTAGCAGTCGATCTAATGTTGTATTGCAACAGTCTGCATCATGGAAGTGATAGAATTTAATCTTGTACAAATGATTCACATGTAACATTAATTTCGTTCTACAGGCATCCATTGTCTCTGAAAAGATGAAACAACAGCTGATGACAATGATAAGGCAAAATCATTCAAGATCACTAAATGGATTGGTAAATCTGATATTTTTGGGACTTACTGGCCATATGGGTTTATCATAATTGCCCATTTTGGATATGATATTGAATTTATTATCAATTGATCAAATAAGTGCTTCCTCAGAGAAGTAATCAGACCTAATAAGATATAGCAAGGATGAAGACTATTCTCTTTTGAGAAGTGGACAGGCATAGCCTACTGCCTGTCTACTTCTAAAAAGAGAATAGGATGAGGACTATACGTTCATTTGTTTACTAAGAGTAATCGATGGATATAAATAACACAAAAGATGTTTGTGAAACATTTATGCCCCCCTCCCTTGGAAACATCCACAAAGAAAACTGCAAATAACTGGTATTTTTCTAAGTTCAAGGGCCATAACTCTGTCGAAAATTGCTCGATCATACCCAAAATCAAACTTGACCTAGATATTATTTAGATAAATCTGTGTATCAAATTTCATATCCATATGTGCACCCTCTGCGAAGAAAATGAGCAGAAACTGCAAATAACTGGAATTTTTCTATGTCCAAGAGGCATAACTTTGTCGAAAAATGCTCGATCATACCCAATATCGAACTTGACCTTGATATTATCATGATAAACCTGTATACCAAATTTCATTTCAATATGTTCATCCTCTGCGAAGAAAATGAGCAGAAACGGCAAAAAGTTAGAATTTTTCTAAGCCCAAAGGCCATAACTCTGTCGAAAATTGCTCGATTGTACCCAATATCGAACTTGACTTAGATATTATCATGATAAACCTGTATACTAAATTTCATTTCAATATGTTCATCTTCTGCGGAGAAAATGAGCGGAAACGGCAAAAAAATAGAATTTTTCTGAGTCCAAGGGCCATAACTCTGTCGAAAATTGCTCGATGGTTCCCAATATCAAACTTGACCTAGATATTATCATGATAAACCTGTATACTAAATTTCATTTCAATATGTTCATCCTCTGCGAAGAAAATGAGCAGAAACGGCAAAAAACTAGAATTTTTCTAAGCCCAAGGGCCATTACTCTGTCGAAAATTGCTCGATGGTACCCAATATCGAACTTGACTTAGATATTATCATGATAAACCTGTATACTAAATTTCATTTCAATATGTTCATCTTCTGCGGAGAAAATGAGCGGAAACAGCAAAAAAATAGAATTTTTCTATGTCCAAGGGCCATAACTCTGTCGAAAATTGCTCGATTGAACCCAATATCGAACTTGACCTAGATATTATTATGATAAACCTGTATACTAAATTTCATTTCAATATGTTCATCTTCTGCGAAGAAAATGACGGAAACAGCAAAAAAATAGAATTTTTCTAAGTCCAAGGGCCATTACTCTGTCGAAAATTGCTCGATGGTACCCAATATCGAACTTGACCTTGATATTATCATGATAAACCTATATACCAAATTTCATTTCAATATGTTCATCCTCTGCGAAGAAAATGAACGGAAACCGTTGGTGGCCGACCGACAGCAGCAAAGCAATATGCCCTCCCTTCTTCGAAGGGGGGCATAAAATTGTAGAACTAAACATCATTTTGTTGTAAATTTACATTAAATAATATGAAATGCAGTACATTTTAATTGTTAATATGCAAAATAATTTTTTCTAACAGAGACATATCAAACTTGTAAAGTTACGGTTTCAAAATGTCTCTTAACTAAAAATTCGTATTGTAATGAGGATTTTCAAAATATTGGGTAACTAGAATTACCGAAATACCCGTGATTTACCGAAATGCCCTTCAAAAACACCGAAATGCCTCATTTGAGCACAAATATTTAACATTATAGTTTGAATCTAAGTGTTTAAATGTATTTCCCCAATTTTCAGTTTGATAATGTATTTTGACATAAATAGCGATTTTTAACATTTGTAGACATTGGGTTAAGAACGATAACTCTTGCAGGAATTGCTTTTCACTCGAATAGAGGTGTGAAGTTTATTCCCAGAATAAAATAACTAAGAATTAAAAATATCAGTTTATCAGCTTTTATTTTTTATAAATATCATGTAATAATTTGACATGATAATACTATAAATATTCCTTTTTTACCAGAATTGCTCCTTTCTATTGTGAGTAGATGAGATGAAAACAGTTATGTCCAGTTTAAATGAATTATTCAAAATAAATTTAATTATGGTTATTTACAAGAAATAAATTAATATAAAGATTTAGTTACATTGGGTTTTTATCAACACGTTAAAAACTAAATTTAATAAAAGAGTTATCTTTCTTGGAAGAATTGCATTTTAATCAATAACCACGAAAATCGGCTGATTTATTAAAAAAATTAACTTTATATACAATAACTATCTATATATAATACTAGACATATACTCTTTTTGGCGTAATAATGGGCATTTTGGTGTTTTCACCGGGTATTTCGGTATTTACTGATTAATTGGTCTCAACAATAAGCATAAGATGATATAAAGTGACTGCCTGCATGAAAAAAAATCAATCTGTTACTCAATGTTTATTACTTTTGAAGTAACAAGGAATGTTTATAAAAATCAAGCTATAAGCACTATGCTACCTACATTTGTCTTGTTTTGACTGTTCAATGTTCTATTGTCGATTTTGTAGTACGCGCGTCCCGTCCATATTGAGACGGACTGGAAAATTTATTTTTAATATACCGGCAAAAAGTGATCATAGAATTGGTAGCTCGTACCATAAATGTTTCGTAATGGGTATTATTTCCAATTTATCAGCAAAATCGAAGTTATGATAATAAGGATAAAAAGGACTTATGCTTAATGGTATTACAAACTTTTTTTCATTCTTCAAGGGATATTAGAAAAGCGTTTCTTTTACTTTAATTCTCTATCAGATTCACTGACACTATAGGCCTACTGCATCTAAGTACTGTGATTCTAATATTTCTGTTTTAGAAAATTAAATGATAAATCTTTTATATTGCCTTATCTTAAATACAAGTTAAAATAATTCAGGACGCACTCTTTGATATTTAAATAGGTACAGAAAATTTTATTTTCATATTACTGGCTCAAATATGATCATGATATTGTACAGTTTCGTAGTGATGCATAAATTAATGCACCACAAGTAGTCCACTTTCCAAAGCTTAACGCCAATTATAGTACTGTAGTCAAAAATATTGCGTATTTTTTTTCCCTATACATCATTCTCTATTGAACTTTGCAACCCTCCAGTTAGGGTCCCATATTAGTGATCAAATGGATACGATCTTAAATAATGAAAAAAACCCAAGTTATCTATTTAAGAAAGATGATTTTTTTTTTTTTTACAAAATGTTTGTTTAAGGTAATTTTTTTCTAATATGTTATAAATACTAGTAGGCCTAGATCAGAAATATGTTGTAAAAGCCTGAGAATGATTAATGAGTTTATATATATAAATACTTTGCAGTGCAAGGTAAGGGGGTTGACCCACGAGCACCAGCATGTGTGTGATTTTAGAGGAAAAGAGGCACTGAAATGAAAAAAGGAGTTATTGCGGCTTGCAAAGAAAGAAGACACCTTGGGCAAAATTCAATCAGAAAACTTACTTGCTTTCAGCATTCGGGGCTGTGTTTCATATAAGACCTTTCAACTAACGAAGAGAATAATAAATAATATATTGTCATCAGCTAATGATCAAGCATAAAACTAGTATTACAGATTGATATTATCTAGACCCCCCACCCCCCCGTGAAAAATTCAATTTTCTTAACAGTTTGCATAGTAAAATTACCGAAAACATGCCTCGCATCTCTGGCAAATTATAGATATCCCTCGAATGCTCAGCCCCCCTAAAAAAATCAGGATCCGCACATTTGATTTTTGGTTAAAGGGAATGGTGTTAATCATTTAACAATGGGTGCGTTCAGAGTACTGCCGTTGGCAGACAAAAGATACCACTGGCAATTTTTTTTTACCATTGGTATACCAACGGTACCAATGTTTGCCGATAAAATTTACCGTAGGTAGTCATTTCTGCAGACGATTTAGAGCTCTGTTAGTGACGGTAACTTTTTTATGACGTCACAAAAATGGCGGATATTTTGTATGCACTGAAGGCAACAGATTAATTTCACAGCTTTTTCCACCTTAAACCTTGTTGTAGCTGAACAATTCCTTTAAGCATTAACATTCCAAAAATACAACTGAAAATATTTCTTTCCGTATATGTAGGCATGTTGCAGGTGTTTGAGGGACATTGGTTGGAATATGACTGCCATCTAAAGGCTAAAGCACCAAAACATTTTGAAATTGAATCCTCCAATTATTTGCTTAATTGTGATGTAGGCTATCTATTTGGCCTTCATATTTTTTAAGGAGGAGATATACTCTATAAAAAAACTTCCTTTTGAAGATGTACTAAAACCGTTCAGCCATACATCGAAAGTTCTCAAACGTATTTTCCACAAAACACCAATAGTTCCTTTTCAACATTAGGGGTGGGGCCATTTAGATTGTTGTCGGTATTAACCATAGCATTGACTTTCATATGTGTGCCTGGACAAACGGTATCAAAATCATCGGGTATCTATATCATGGTATTATAATAATCGCATAGTTATGATTCGCTCTAGCCATGTTTTTCCAAAGATATACACACGTTTTGCGGGAGAAGAAAAACTGTAAGAAAAAAATTCTTTATTGTACACAAATTATGATTTTGAATGATCAACGAGGCAAAAATATTGCATCTTGGTTTGACATTTTTCGCTAAATAATCAGCCAGTATTAGCAATGGTACACCAAAGGTACCATTGTTAACATTTGTAAATTTCCTACAATCTGTACCCCCAAAACTCGTGCAGAGTATATATGGGTCCAATGGCACAAATTGTTACCATTGGCAAACTGGTATTGGTACCACTGGAAATACTCTAAACGCACCCATTGTAAGGTCGATCATTTTGTCATTTTCGAAGGATCGAACGGACAAGACACAACGGTGATATACCAAAGCAACATTTACCTAACAAGAAAAAAAAAACCAACATAACGTTCCTGATTTAGAAATAATTTATCATCGGAAATTCTTTAACGATAGTATTTGCCGGTCAAAAAATAAACCTTTTATCTCGTCCTTTGTTTATCCTTTGCCGTTTTTTTTTTCAAAGAGCGAGATAGCAAGTCTAATCATTATTAGATGGCGTATATGTCTTTAATTAAAAAAAATCAGTAAGGACATTTTCTGTAAAGTGCAGCAAATAGCATTATTCATCACAATTCGCACATTCACTTCGTTTGTATTGGTAGTTCTGGACACGAAACAATAATGTAAAAGCTAACTATCTTACCAAAAATAGAAATTCCAATTTTATCCGTCCTGTACGTTTCAATTCATTCCGGTATATTTATTATGACAGTGAAAGGAAACTAGTGTAAGTAGAAAACCTTCCGAATTTTAAGTTGAACCACTTGTTGAATACTTTATATTTTTCAGCAGTCATACTTAGAATACATTGATATTTCTATGCATCAGTTCATTACGATATACTTTCAGCTAAATTATTTGGAAGCGGTAACCACTTTCTCTTAAAAAATGCCACTGACACTGTCATTGACTATCTCACTTATTTAGCCCCGCCTACTTTTCGTTTCCCCCCTCTCAAGTTTTGATCACGTTTTTAATAAATGATGGTATCAGTTCCGTTAACTGCAGGATATTAAGTATATGATTTTGAAATAGATGTCAGTAATGGACAATATGTCATTTCAACATAAAGCTGTCATGTGACAGTGACATACTTGTTAAGTTTTATGTTTGAAGAATTGCGTTCTTTGACAACAATGGTATTTATTTACTTAACACTCTTCATTTAACTAGATTTCTCTTATATGATGTACCCATCACATTGTTTGATTACTTGAATTTGATTTTAAAACTTTTAAATCAAAAAATGTCATGGGTACCTGAAAATAAAGAGAAAAAAATGCAAATCAGCTGTGAACGGCCATTATACTTCATTTTTTTGTTTTATTTATGCAGTAAAATAACTGATAAAGTGATGATTGATTGAGGCACATCGACAGAACCTTCAATTACAATGAGTTATCCCACTGAAGCTAAGCAGCTTGTCGTGGATGAAGCAGCAGCTGTTGGCATACTCCAACATCTAGACAAGAATGAGCTACAAAATCTACTGGATGACAGCGATAAGCTGGATAGCTTGATTCAAGATTTACAACAGGTCAATAATTGCTTTTCATGTGGAGTTAATGTAGGTGCTGTAAACTACTTTTGATTACCTATATATGCAAGAAATATTTGTATTTGATGTTAATGTTTATACAACTGTGGTTATAAGTCAGGTATATGGCATTCCTACTAGCTCTGGCTAGTGGGTTAACCCTTTAGCTCGATCGGTAGAGTGCTGGACTGGCATGCGAGAGGACCCGGGTTCAAACCTCAACATAGGCTATAAGTGTATCTGTTACAGAAACATACACTGCATGTACTTGTAATGAAGCCAATTTTGTAAAAGAAATATCAAAGCAAATCATTTTTACATAGTCCTCAAATAGGTTCATCAGGCTTGATACTAGGTTGCTTATGGCAAGAGAAAGAACTCTGTTGCTGTCAGGAAATGCATAAGCTTAAAACGTTGTAGGCAAGATACAATTTAAATGTAAAATACATTAGCCACATGCTAGTTAGAAAAATCCTTATATTAATTTCAAGTGAAGGTTATGATAAAGCTAAATTCGTAATAAAGAAACTAGATGGGCTTATGTCCTTTTAGTGGACTTTTTCTCCTGAATTTAAAGTTGGATATAATTTCATTTTGTCATTGCTCAACTTCTTTTGATATTAAAGGTGAAAAATATCCAGACAGACAGAGAAATGATGCTTGCACGAAACAAAAGCATGGCAGATTTCAACTTGTCGCTCCAGAACCGCTTGGAAAACTTGAAGAGCGAGGTAGCCAGAGGGTATGAGGATGCTAATAAGCTGAAAATAGATCTGGCCCAGGATAAGTCTAAAATAGGTAAACAGTGCTTGAAGTAAATTGATTTATTCTTACACACCATGTCAGTTAACCCCCTTTTTCATAGATTGTTTTAGTCATATTGGTTTGAGTATCTGTTTGCATGACCACTTTTGTTTTCCTGCAATAACTTCATCAGTTTTCAGTTTTTGTTTTAGCTGTTTCATAGTTTTACAGATGTACCGGTAGTTGTTTGTGAAAAGATGTCATTTATTAAGTTTAGACTCTTACCCAGTAATAAATTCACAAACATTTGATATAGGATAAAGACAGTACGTAAACATAAAGATCACATTTTGTGCCTTTTTATCTTTTTCTAATCAATGATGAATTTAGTCTGTAAAAGGGGTTTTTTTCTAGATGGGCCTGCTAGGTCTCCAGTTCTATTATGTAACAACATGTACATTGAAGTTAGAGGCATTAATTACTTGTAATTAATTGTATCCATTGTAGATTCTCACCCCAATCGGCTCCTGCCGGACACAGCTCTAGCATTGTTACAGACAGCTGCTGCTTCTTCAGAGGAAAGTTCTGAGGTAAACATTGACAAGCTTGCTTTAACGCAGAAATGTAAACAAATCAGAAATTTATCTTAATGATGTGACCTAAGGTCATTTGAAAGACATCAGTCATGAATCCAGTCAACTGGAAATTAGAACCTAGGGATGCTTATTTCAGGTACAGGTAATAATGAGAATGTATTTCATGTGTAAAGATGTTATTGATAAAAGGCAGCTCTTGCCATTTACATAAGATCTTGAAATCTCTGAAATTGCCTTTCTTTAATTTCCAGTTATTAAAGACATTTTGGTGTTGATTTGTAAAGATTACAATGAGAGACAAATGACAACCAGTTCTTTAACTATTAGTGCCCCGCTCTGCGGGCGCCTTATAGTGATCAGTCTGTGCATCCGTCTGTCCATCCTTATGTCCCTCTGTCCGTCTGAGATTGCTTGTCCAGAGCATATTTTCTCTTCCCTTGGCCCTATCTGACTCATACTTCACCAACAGAGTGCCTTTAGGTAAAGAGTGTGCAGTGACCTTGAACCATATTTCTAGATCTAAAGTTGAGGTCATAGCAGAATTAAAAATAATATTCTTGTCTGGAGCATATTTTCTCTCCCCTTGGTCAAATCTAGCTCATACTTCACTCACAGAGTGTCTATGGTCAAAAGGTGTGCAGTGGTCTTGAATGAAGTTTGTAGGTCAAGGGTTAAGATATCGGACCATGCAAAAATCCATTTTTCAAAGTGTATATTCTTTCCACTTAGCCCTATTTGGCTCATACTTCACATAAATAGTGCATATGAATAATGGGTGTTTAGTGACCTTGAACCAATTTTCAAAGTCAAATGTGAGGTCATAGCAGAATTATATGGAAAATCCTTGTATGGAGCATATCTTCTCTCCCTTTGCTCCAATCTTGCTCCTACTTCACCCACATGGTGCCTTTGATCAAAGGGTATGCAGTGACCTTGAATGATGTTTGGAAATCAAGTGTCAAGGTCATATCAGATCAATACCCCTGGTATATCAGATATCAGAAATGTTGTCAACCTATATCAATTAATATACCATAACTAAACTTCATTCAATATTAATGGTACATGAGAATTAAATGAAAAAAACTTACTTGCTAATCTTGTGATCTGCCTACTAGTATCAATTAATCAGTTGTAAAAAGTTATCTGGTAGTCATTGTCATTTATAACAAAAACTAAGGTACTTCATTGCAAATGCTTTTCATTATTGTTAAGTTATATGTTAACCTTTTAAATATTCATTCTAACATGTTATATTTTTTCTATTTTAGCAATTCGCAGAACAATTTTGTGATAACAAAATCAGTGTTGATTCCTTCTTGGAAAATTATTTGCCTGTAAGAACTGTTGCTCATCTACGACAAGTGAAAGTGAAGAAAATGAGAGAATTAATGAACTCTGGACTCTCAAGGACAGTTGCACCAAACCCCCCCTCCATCAACAGTTACTCTTGTCCTACAGGCTTGAGTAACCTCCCCTACCCTACTGGTAATTTCTCAATGCCGCAACCAGCAATGTATCCAAGATAATACAAGTAGTTATAAGGTGAATTAATATTGTTATCTTTTTTGTAAGGAAAGAATACTTGTCATTTATTTGTAATTCATTTATTTTTCCATGCTTTTTGCAAGTGTAGTCCAACACATCTGAAATGCTTTTCCATATTTTTACATAAGATCATATGAAGTGCTGATAGACCAATGCAAAATGATGCTTTTATTGATTTTGTTGTTGTTGTGTGCTGATTTACAAGTAGTTGGGCATTTATTAAATAGATATGTTAAACACATTAATGGCAAAGTTGTAAAAAGAGGTATAGCGCCTTTTCCCAATATTTCACCTATGCCTGTGTTTGGATGGAAAGTATCTGTTACTTAAAATAGCTTCAGGTACCTAGCTGTCACAATATAATTTTCGAAACCTAGATACTGATTTTATAATGATGTCTGTAACAACTGATTTTGCATAAACTGTGTAAAATGTCAGTTGATATTCTGAACCGTGATAAGTTCAAGCAAAACACAATAATTTGAATCTAAGTGTAAATAGAGTACATGTACAGTGTTATTGAAGAGATCTGTTTATATTGGGTGTGCTCATACTCAGACTGAATTAAGCAAAATAATATTTTTTTAAAAATTCCAGAAGATTAGATACGTGTATGGTAACTTAAACTCTCTATTCTTTTAATATTTAAATTAAGTAAAAAATAATATTTACTACTGGTGCTTGGTGAAATCGATCCAGCGATTGCATAATCAACAAGACCTACACTTTTCCTCCAGGCCACATATGATATCTAACACTTTCATTTGATGTCTTTTCAATATTTATTGCTATATATATGATAGTTATAGAAAAGACCCTGATTGAAATACATGTATTTGTCTAATTTTCAGTACAAAGAGTTTAAGACCATGTTAAACCAAAACTAATTCAATATAAACATGTACTATAATACTAGTAGAACATAATTTTAATCAGATTTCTTTGGTTAAGAGTGGTTCAAATAGTCAAATATCCAATTTTTAATAGTATAATAACTATTTTCGTTATAGTACTAACAAAAAATGAATATTTTAATGATGTCGTGTAAGATTATTTAGACTCTTTCAGCATGGTAATTATATATCGTGTTATTTGCATTTCTTCGAATTTATTTTAACTAAATATTGTATAATATTTAAAATGTCTGATGTTTGCAGAAGTGTTATATTTTAGGCGAAATGGTATATTAAGTGCGCTATACCTCTTTAGTTGAAACTGGTGTTTTTTATGACACATAAAGTGACCCCATTCGTTCCATGAACTTTTGCTTGATTGGGAGAATCCCTTGGTAATCGTTTTGAAAATCTCTTGTCTTGTATTTGGTCTGTGTTTACATGTATGTTGCATTGAGGAGAACCCTTGAATAAGATCTAAGTTGTTAATGGTTTAATTTTTGAAGAATTAACGTAATGAACAATTTGCCTAACTTGAAGCTTATTTAACTTGGTTAAGCTTGGAACGTATGTTTTAATATGCATTACCCAGCAATATGTTATTGTTGGAATGCATGTATGTAGAATATAATGGATTTAATACAAGGACTACAAATAAAAGGTTTTCAAAAGTAATTTACTTTGTTTTTGTTTTGATAAAAAAAATCCAGCTATTAGGTTCTCTGCTAATTTGAAAATATTCAGATCCATACTGCCATCTTTGCTTTTGAACAATTTGTTAAAAAATTATGTACTTAAAAAAACATCTTTGTGGACTTTGATACTATATTAAAACCTGCTTTAATATCGAACAATATTTTATTCAATATATTTATTGAATGGGATTAGGCAGCAGGCACAGCCTTTTTAAAAATACTCCCTACTAAAGTATTTGTTTTGTTGTCGGACTAATTTTATCCTTTTGGAAAGAGAGCATAGTATCAAAGAGCTACAGATGTATATACATGTATTAATAATCATAATATGATAATTAAATACCGTAGCTGTTTTCGAAACTTATTTTTCTGTCATTGGTATTAATATATTAAATTGTATTTAGTTTATTTTGCTGATAAAACCTATTACAACAATTCTGCATTTAACTCTTTGAAAAAAAATTAGTGCTTGGAATATACAGTAAAACACGGTTATAGCAAACACGCTCATATTGAATTGACACTGACAGCGAAGTCACTTCATTCCCCATGACTTTATTACATGTTGTTAACTTGACATATAACAAATTACGCCTTTTAACGAAGCAAAATCGCCCGTTATAAGCGTGTTTTACTGTAGTGCACATTTTACAGAAATTAAATCTTTTACAGGATAACAAATATGATTTTGATTCAGAGTTTGTAAAAAGTTTTTTGACACATTTATAAATAAATAATAGAAGCTATATAAACCTGAATTACATGAATTCTATTTTTAATAAAGTAGACAACAATTTAATTTACAATGAAAATTTCATTACCCACATTTTATTGCTTCCATGACTCATTGAGATGATCATGTCAAGGTCACTAACTTTACTGTAAAACTGACCACTATTGGCTATCGTTTTGCCTTGTAAGTGACACAACCTCATTGGATAAAATGTGTCGCATGATTGTGATCTTAATTTCTGAAGTCAGCAAGTCACATTTTATAGACAGAAATATGGTGGCCATAACATCTTTTTCTTTATATGTCTTTGTGCATTTAATTAGCATACACACAGCAAAACACTCAATTGACTTGTTACTGTCTGCAGAATAAGTCGGTTCTTAAAGTCCATAAAAGGTGCTTAGCCATAGAAAGACCTTAACAAACCTAATAAGTAATACAAGTAATAGTATAAGTGTGAAAGGTCACAGGTCAATATCAGTAAGATCTGAATGAAGAACCACATATCAATAACACAACAAACTTCATAACTTTTTTTATTTACATTATCACAGATATAACAATAACAAAATCATTAAAACTCAAAATACCATCCATATAATCGAAATTACATCAATATACCTATATTTTTAAAAAAAAATCTTATTATCAAATAAAATTCATATGTATTTTTAAATCAAAATAATGTTACAAAGTATCATAGGCCATGTAATTAACCCAACATATTTAATGCCTAGCACCACAGTGTTAACTAAAACAATGATTATGCTATCCTTTTGTATAAGCTGCCCTCAAAATGAGAAACCTCCAATTTGTCCATCAATTTGTACAAAATAAATGAATATAAACAATCCCTGTCATTCAACTGTGGAGAACAGAATTCAACCCTAATTATTTTTATTTTCATGAGTAATTTTTGCCTTTTACAATGTACGTATACAATGTAGTTAACATTTTTTTTCTAATATCTATAATTATATAGAAATCCTACCAATGCCACAATTATAAACCTCTACCAGCAGATGCGTCCTTCAAAACAACTGTTGCGTACATTTTATTCATCTGCTCAATGAATATGAAAGTCAGAACTGTGTGAGGTCCCAGTCTGAAATAGTAAGGCAAGAATCCCTTCCATAAACTGAAAAAACCTTCCTTCCTCACAGTTCGCAGAAAAACATCCTGTAAATGAAGGGGGAAACCACAGAATTAGACATCTATTAAAATAAATCGTTGTTTTTTCAATATTGATCTTGAAAAGTTTTACAGGTAGAACCATTTTAACAAGAGCTTGGACTTTGGGTAGTTGTGTCAAACAGCAGTGTCTATTTCATTGCTGGCCACTCAGCCATGGCTCTTTGAAATCAACAAGATCTGTCTGGCTTTTGAGCTAAGACTACCCAATCGGTGTATATTTCGCTTGAAACCAGCGTAATTTTTAAACATGTTTAGAAGCAAGAAATAGATAGTTACGTCCTACGGAAAGTCCAAGGTCTTGTTAAAATGGTTCTAACATAGTTCACAAGGTAAAAAAGGAAAATTTTGATAATTCTTATGTCTCAAAAACTTTACCGTTGCTCCTTTGTACTCTGGTTTTCCATCAATGGTTTTCATGTTCTGAATCCTTTTCAAACAAAGAAGAAGAAAAAATTACATACAAAAAACATTTTTATCCATATAATTTTTACAACAGATCCTAATTTAATGTTCTTTAATGACCACATTTTTACTTACCTAGTTTTGACAATATCTACTGGCATTGAAAACACAGTTGTTACAAAGCCGCTGATCATGCTGCTTACAAAGTGCAGTAGTAAACCGTCCTTTATAACATTCTCTGAAATATTGAAAGTAAGAACTTTAAAGACAGAGTCAAAGAAATAAAAATCTTAATCTAAATTACCAACACCCACTTATTACTGTTGAATCTGAATTAACATGATTTTAATTAGGTTTTCCACTTACTGTCTAGGAAGAACTGTTTGACTTGGGAGTAGGAGGATAACTGGGATGCATTTACCACCATAGCTCTCCCTATTGTAGGCCCACTTCCCTAGAAGAAAACAAGTGACCAACTGTAACTTTTCTTGACTAAAGTACTGTACCGTAGTTATTTCATCGTAAACTTCCAAAAATTATTCTTTTATTATTTCTGTGCAATAGAAATTACGTCATTATACCCTGAAAAGAGCCACGAATCCTTCCTCTGCCCACACTCTCCTCAATGCATCCACAACATTTTTGTATCCTCTTTGCTGCTCAACTGGGAGACTAAAAATCAAATCAAATTCACTTTAAAACCTACTTGAACATATATTTAATGAACACAAGACTCAAATTTCATTTTTCTAAATAAAGTACTGAGTATCATGCACTGTTATGCACTGGTTGTGATGCAGCAAGACTAAGACAGAAATCTTTCAGCAAAATCAACTTTGTGGCAATTTTTATGGCCCAAAAGCAAGAGCATAATATCCAGGCATATTGTTAGTTAATGCACTAAAGTAGGATACTCATACCGTCCGTCTGCTGTCATTCTGATGAGAGCCAACTCGGCTGGAGTTCCTACAAAAGCCCCCACTCCACCAGCAAACACACCAATCAGGACCTTCCTTATAAAACTCGGTGGTTTACCATCACTAAAAAAAGAAAAAGAACTACGAATTCCATATCAAAATCATCAAATTCTTAAAATGATTTATGACTTTGTGAAAGCACAGATCTGTCATAGTAGTTCATTACTTAAAGTTTTCTTTTCAAAGTAATTCTATGCTATTTAGTCAGATAAAATGTGATAGCAAATACATAGCCTTCATCTCAATAGTTGAGTGTAAAAAATCTGAAATGAGTCAAGATAAAGAAGGTTTACTTACACACTAAATTTTTCAAACAATGAAGAGTAAATTCCCATTCTTGTTGTTGTATATGTGGCCTGTCTCAAAAGTCCTGCTGAGAGTCTGAAAGAGGAATCCAAACAATTTAAAGTGCAGCCTTTATCATACAGTACCATTATATCTCATCTGTCCTGTATAAAAACTTGCATAATGTACCAGTACCAGTAATATGGTACATGTACCATATTAAAAATAGAATTTTCATAGATGGTTACCTTGATTAATAAAATTAATAAAATAGAAATGTTAATGAAAGCACTTTTGTCATCAATTTGCATCTTACCCAGTGTATATACCAGAAAGTCCCTCGTTCCTCAGGATTGTAATCAGAGCATGCCCACTGGATTTATACTGACGACTTTTTCCACCCTCACCTACAAATTAAATATATTTTAAAAGTTTTTTTATGATATGTCAGATCATTATCAGTGTCTTCCAATTCTTAAATATTAAAAAATTATTTGTTCATTTCATATATTTTGCTTTCATTTTGGAAAATGTGTTATCATCTTATATACCGATAGTCTTCATATTACATACTGGCAAGCATCAATCACTTTGTCTCAGAAGAATCAAGATGAACTGCAATGTTAGATCGTTGAAGAAAGTGGGTTCAAATCTTCAATTTGCATACTGTTAGAGTTTAACACTTATATACACTTTTCTAAGTTCATTTGGGAAGGATGAATCAGATTCTTATCTCTAAAAAGTTATAGTTACTGGTAGATATATCTTTAAAGAGAAAGGGTGAACATGAAACCCTTGGCTAGTGAAGATGACTCTTTTTGTATACACTTTTCATTTAAAATCTGCTGGACAATAGCTTTGCGAATGCTATACATATGGAAGTAAAGCACTATATGTAGCATGTAAATTTTATGTATAAAATGTATTTTATGTTTTAAATGTATTGTAAGAGCATAGTCACGATTTTAGTCAAATTTTATTTTTCTATTGTATACAATGCTTTAGGAATGCATTTCTAATGATAAACCAAAATTTGAGAGTCAATTTTAGAGTTATAAGGAAGATACATATATCACAATTCTGTTATGTAAACAAGGCTCATGCCATGTTTTTGTTTACATTGGTTCAATAAATTGGTAAAAAATCTTTTTCAAACTGGTTTTTTTTTTTATCTGCTTATTCTTTTGAACTTAAAAAAAAAACAGTTCCTAGCATTTGTCATATTTATTTTAGGTCTTTAAAACCTGGAATTTTCTTTTCAACATTCAAAATGTAAACAAAAAGATAACCTGAGCAAAATGTAAACAAAAAGATGACCTGAGTTTTGTTTATAGATCAAAGGAATTGCAAGTTCTGTATCTTGCTTATAACTACTGGTAGATGACTTACACTCAGATTTTGGTTGACTATTAGAAATGCCATACTGATGGATAAAATAAATTTTGACTCAAATTGTGTGCCCCTTTAAGAACAGAAAACAGTTAACTTCCATTTTTTTTTTCAAATTAAAGATTCATTAATTTGATGTTGAATAAGCTGAAATTCTATTGGATGAAAAAAGATCTTAACTCTGAAAGTTAACTCATGCTACATACATTTTAGTCCTTAAAAATCACTTCTCTCTCTCTCTCTCTCTCTCTCTCTCTCTCTGTAAGTCTCTCATTGCTACATGTACAGTAAATAAGAAATTACCACTTAGCTGCATTCTGTTCTTCACTAAATCCAAAGGCTGAACAAAAACTGTAGCCCCCATTCTAAAAATTCAATCATCTAAAAAGTCATCATCATCATCATCATCATCATCATCATCATCATCATCACTAATCATTATCATCATCAATCAATGGCATGCCAAATACACAAAAATGAGCCAAACGTAGTTTCACAGTTGATAAACTAGGTTTATAGACTTTTTACTATAGTTTACGAACTGTAAATTATAGTTAATGATTCTTTTGAAACACTCCCACTATCTTATACAGTTAAAGGAAACTGTTAAAAGCAAAAACTCAACATGGATTTTGTATTGCGTGTAACATGAAAATACCCAGATGATAAAGTTAAAAACTGTGCAACTGCCAAGGCATTCTAAAAGAAAAATGGAATTGTTTTTTTTTCTGTCAATTTTTCTGGACAAAAGAAAATGACATGTCAATGAAAATATTTAGGAATTTTTGTAAATTTAAACAACTTTTCATTAAAAATCATCTAACAGTGACAAACCAGCTACTTGGGACAAAGTAACAGTAAAATTTTAATCAAGTACAGTAGCTTTTTACCATTTTCAAATTGTTCCTGATACAGAGGTTGTAGAGAAGATCATTTCCCTATTATCCTCTCTTTATATCCCCCTACCCCACATCAATAAAATAAAAAGCCCTTTGGATTTAAGCTGCTAGCTCAAACAATCATTGTAAGGACTACAATTTTCTAAAGACAAGCAGATGAGAAAACCCGAATGTATGTTTATTTGCCCTAAAATGTGTTCGCCCTTGATGCCATTTGCCTTAGTTTCCATTCACCCTAGGTCCATCTGGCCTTGATTTCCATTCACCCAAGGTCAGTTTGCCTTATTTTAATACAGGATTAATGTAGTTGTATATTTTTTGTATTTTGATCATTTTAAACTATATACAGTCAAACTTCGTTAACTCGAACTAGATAGGAATGTTTAAAAACTTCGAGATATCCGAGTATTCAAGATACCAAGGGTCAAAATAAGTGGTTGGGACTAACAAATCACTTCGACATATCCATTGTATTCGAGATATCAGTGTTTGAGATATCGAAATTCAACTGTAATTAAACAAAACAGCACCTTTACATAATAATAACCAATTGACTGACCTGAAAACGATACGACATCTTTATATCTATCTCATATAGAGATCAAAGGATTGTGCTGTGCTCGGGTATATAAATTCTTCAATAATAGAATAGGTGCTCAATAAGTGCTCATCCGCTGCTCACCTTCTAAATGAGCCGATTAATGTCTCAATGTTTTTAATTGTTTAGAAACATCAAGTGAAACATTAAAAAAACAACAAGACAGTTATTTATAACTTACAGCATTAACATCTAATAATTAGACCAATACGTCTTTTTGAAGTTATAAAATCATAAAAATCATACAATGTAAGAAAAAGTTATTAAATGTCAAACAAGTTACCATAATAGTAAAATATAATTTATCATTTAAAAGGTTAAAAGTAAATTAATTAATTTTCATCTTAAAATGATGTGGTTTATGAACAAGGTTTAGGTGGAGCGTCCAACAAAGTTTACGAACGATTATTAGAGCAAATTAACGGACTCTGGGCAAACAGACTCAGGCGAACAGGTAGAAAGGGCTGAAGAACCCGATACCAGAAAACCCTAGCAAAAAAAAAATTTGAATATGTCAGACATACTATTCTTTATACGCTTGGCCTAATTAACTGACCCCCCCCCGTCTCATCTCCCACCACTTAGGATCCGCCAATGGTAACTGATAACTAGGACAAAATTCAAATGTCATTGACATAGGGCTCTAAAGTATCCATACTATTGGTCATGATATCATCTGACAAAATTCATTTATTTGATTCACTGCTTTAAAACAGCTACATAGACTAAGGCCGGTGCAGGTGCCCGTGTCCTTGGATCACTCAATTTACACGTGCATCATATAAACTCGCTTTTTATGAATGGAAGTTTTTATAAATACTAACCCGGCCAGTCCACCAATGGTAAACTTCATGTATTTGGGTATGCCCACTGCGGGCGCCTTGTTGTTCCCTTTTTCTGACATCGTTGATGTTACAAAAGCGGGTGCAGAAAAAATAGAAAAAATATGAATGTGCTGTGTAAAAATAAAACAAAACGGGTAACAATCCGGAACAGAGCAAACTTGTATTGGCATGTGTGTATACTGGTATATGCACATTACTGAAGTATTTATGCATGTCATTTATTTCAAAAATTACAAATAACTATTCTTGTAAAGTAGACTTGATGAGGCCCGTGGTCAACTTTGGTAACATGGAGAAAACAAAAGTTCAGTCCAGCTGTTTCATCACACGTTACTTTATTTAGAAAACTTATGATATGGTATCTAGTGTCGATAGTTACATGTACATTATATTTGACATACATATTCTTGACATTTGGACGGCTATATCTGTGTCTATTGGGTTAAGAGTAACCATGCTGCTGCAGTAGTAGCTCATTTTTACAGTTTCTCCTCAAACTCCGGCAGTTCATATTATGGTAATTTTGTTACTTGGAAGGCGTTATTGAAAGGATTGGAAAAGAGGTGGGTCATTAGAAAGGGAAGGTCAACGCATGAGAATTGATGAAACGGTTTTCGACTGGTAGACTAACAGTTGTTAATGATCCAACCGAAGCCAGATGTCCGTTTGTGGCTTAGGTTTAAGTCCAACGTTAATCTACGGAAGTCGACTTAATCAGACCGGGCAAATACAGGAGAAGAGCTACATGGGTACCGAACAAAACGCATGTAAATGCATTGTTATCGTACTTTATTTATGTTACACCATTTTTTGCTCCCTGTATATATTCTGTATATATTTTGATATATTAATATATTATTTTCAAATATTTAATAATATAATGTCTCATTCATTTAGAATGATTATTTTTGTAGATAATTTATTCTGTATATATGTTTTGTTTTGTTTTGTTTTTTTTAAATGAGAGAAAAGTATATATTGGCTTATTTTAATCTTAGGTTTTATTTCGAAGGTAAATAATTATTTATTTTATGTTATTTTCCTTTGTCAATATCAGGAATTGTTTTTACTCTAATTTTATACAACCTTTTGACAATTGCGATTCCATTTAATAAATTTTACATTTTGGATTATTTATATCTTTGGTTTTATTTTGAAATTCAAGATAGGCCGTTCTTCCCCTGGTACCTCAGCAAGCGAGTTGAGTGCAAAATTCGATATTACACTTAGTCTGGTAGTGTCCGGTTTTTGAGCATGCTCAAAACTTTCTGTCGGATAAACCGGAATCTCGTACATTGAACATACATGTATTTAATAAGGAAAAGCTTGCAAACGGAGACGATGTTTGATTTCCGTTTGCATTATCTAAAACATCTTAAACATTAAGGTCATTAACATTTTCCTCCCGAAAACATGTATAATGTATTAGGATTGATCAAAATTTGCAGTCATTGGAAAACCAAATTACATATATTGGTTTTCAAATGGACGATCTCTATTTGCATGAGAACATCTGTAATTACAATCAATGAAAAAATGCAGGTTTAATAAATTACATACATCACTGAGTGGAAAGTTGGAAACATACATGTAGAATCTGATTCAAATCTCCCCTCAATACGAGATAGCATGTACTGGAAAATCAAATTCTCACAAGAAAACAAATTTGAAACTAGAGGAATCGTTTTATCGTCAACCGGTTAGGTAAGGTCACAGTACAGTTAACCTTCGTACACCTGGCTATTGTATTCGGCGGAACTGACAAGTCATCGTCGGAGCCCGCATAATTTCAAGCGGTGTACCGAAAAAATCCCGTGAGTTCCAACGGTGAAAACATAAAGTGTCGGTTGAAATAAAAGTGAATATTGTTTTAAAAAGGAATTGTGTTCAGACTATTTTTTGAAAAATTTCAATTATGATTTTAATTATAGAGATTATTTTTACTTGAAAAATGTATAATAGAGAAAGAGAGGATGAAAGACTATTTTTCATCGTCGAATACCACAACTTATATATTATATTATACAATTTGGACCCTTTGTGGGCCTAGTTCTTTATAGATTCACTAAAAGATTGCTAAAATATATATTTAAAAGGCACATACGGATCATACAACATCAGACGCAAACAAGGCCTTGTTGCATTATGTAGGCGTTTATATATATCTTTAGAAAAAATCGGTTACGTATCATTTTCTAAATACTACTCCATTAGGAAAACATTCGCACGTCTAAGTGGAAATATGCCAAAAATAATCTTCATTGTTCAAACCAATTAAGAAAAGAGACCATACGTTGGCTTTTTTTATGTAAAATTTTTAAAACAACATTGACATAACAATACAATCCATACAATGTATTAATATCCTGATGGAAGTATTAATAAAATGCTGTGTTATGATTAAAAATCATTTTGGCTAATAAAGCGGTTTTTTGATTAAATATTGAGTTCAGTCTCTCATTCATTCATTTGATACATCTCGCAGCATTCTTCCCTAATATATATATTAATCACAATTTTTCACTTTAAATGTAGAAACTCCAGCAGTCGGCCATCTTCGTTGGCGTCGTCAAAAGCTTGGAAATCCTGTGGAAATAAAACAGTTGCTATATTAGTTACAATAGCAAGACGAGAAACAATGATCATTGTAAACCATCCTATTTTCTCGGTAATGTGGTACATGCATATAAGAAATGTTTTGAATTATCATATACCGGTAAGTAAATGTTGCTATCAAATTACATACGCACTTCTGTTTCATAGTAACAACCTCTTATTGTTCTCAAGGACTGAAGATTTTCAAATTGAATAGACATACATGTAATGTACAGCTGTTTACCCATTAAGTTACACACAAGCATCTTAAAACTAAGTTGTGAACTTTGGCTCAGATGCTAAATGATGATCCCAAAACGTAAGCTAAACACTAGACATAATCCAGATTAATTAAATTAGATCTAATTTAGCTTGTCAAAAGCGAGCAAACTGAATCTGAGCTGAGCTGAGAGAGAGAGAGAGAGAGAGAGAGAGAAAGAGAGAGAGAGAGAATTGAAGAAATGAAGGAGAGATTATGCAGTGTCATACTTCTTCATTTCTTAACTCTCAGAAACCCGGGTTCTGACTGCTATTACTCTTACCCCGCAGTACGTGTTTCCGTTGAATATCTGTGGGGGTAGGAGGTCGGGTATCCCCGCCATGGCCCTCATCTCCTCCCTCACCTCCTGGTTCTTACTCAGGTCTATCTCTTCATAGGGGATCTTCTTACCGTCCAGGATTAGCTTGATTCGGTTCTGTTTGATGTATATCTGAAAGCACAGTCAAAAACAAAATAATTGTACAGTAGCGCCCTGGTAACGTATTCACTGCAATTGTATGTTGTATTTGTCGCATTAATTTACTATGTACAACATATGTAACTGCAGTGCATAAGAAATTAAACGGTTACTGTAATCTTTTCCTAAATGTGCATATAATTGAGAAGATGCAAGTGTGCGTTTATTACCATAACAAACCGAAAAGAAAAAGGGAGTGTCATTCAAAAAACAATGATAGTCTGCAGAAAGCATCATGGATTTATTTATCGGAAAAAGTAAAAATCTCCAAGCTCTCTTTACACACTGCATCTGTTAGACAGAAAAATCAACATAACACAAACAGAACTCGGAACAAAGCACAGGATTACTAAACCAATGGCGATCGAATTAATCATCAGTAGACGGGAGGTAGAGGAGACGGAGAGATCCCCAAACTCTATAAATGGGAGCACTCGACGGAAGGCAATAAACCAACCAGATATTAAGTATATACTATGGTAGTACTTACATCTCGGTTCGTGGATACGGTGGTCATGTAGAACTTGATCGACATCTTTATTTTTGTCTACTACTGATCTACTGTGCAAACAGTAGCGCTGTGTTTTGGTTAGAATAAGGCCGATAAGCAGGAACCGGCATCCCTGCTGGATGCCCCCGTGTGACGAGCCGGCTGATGATTCAGCATCCAGATGCACGAGTGTGCACCGGGCTATATACTTAATACTTGGCGCAGAGATAGAGAGCTGCATGTCTACGCGGCTACTCAGAGAAATAAATTACGCGACTGTGACAGATGGATTAATTATTTTTATTTTAAGGAGAAAAGTTAGTTTGTTGTGATCTGCACATTTCCCTTCAGGGGGCCTCACCCCAGGGGAATCGGCGGAAAGTTATTTCACACCGGCTTTCATTCATAGTTGTTAATTGAACTTAGTTATTATGCAATTAATCTGTTTTCAATGTTTTTTGTTTTTCTAGATTGTTGTTGGAAATCAACATTACGGTTAATTGTGAAACTTTAGATTAAAAATAATTACAACATTTCTTGTTGATAACTTAATATATTCAAGCGAGAAAATAAGGTAAAATCTGATTAAAATCAGATCCTTGATGTTTCCGATTAACGATATATCGGAAGCATCGATGAGCTGATACATCATTTAAAATGAATTAGGTACTAAAGGAAACAATTATATAGAATCATACGTTATATCTACATTGGTTTCAATATGTGTTGTGTACCTCAGTACTTTTCATATATGTTTGATTTAAAATCAATCCCTCCTTTGTTTTAAATAGAAAAGCATGTGTATGGATATAAAAAATAAGATGACAATCATCCGGTTTGGAAAAAAAAGTTTGTTCATTTTCTTCAAAATAACATGAGAGAAGAGGAAATGAAGATGTTTAATCTGTAATGAAGATACTTGACGTTAATGAATATCAGAATGATATTATTTAAAATATGGTAAAATTGGGGACAGATTTTAATCTTATCAAATGTATAGTTCTTTCCTCCATGGAAACTTAAATGTAGAATGCGTAAATGTCATAGTCTTCTTGTTTGAGTTTCGCATATTTTGGTTAAATAATTTAAATTCGAATTTATTCGCTAAAATTACGCGTTATACCAAAAAAAAATAACAAAGCCATAATTGCACGAAAATAAAAAGGAGCGATACAAAAAAGAGTTCAAAGTTTTGTTTTTTAAATAGTCTGAAGAATAAGGATTTGCGAACGGGTTCGGTAGAGTTGTCATAAAACCGAACTGAAGTAAAAGACATACCGAAACAGGAAACGACTCAACTGGAGAAAAAATAATCTTCACAGTTTCCGTGGATAGGCCATACTTGAAAAACAACCCTGACCAAGCTATCCAGACAAGCATCAGGAATATACAACTACCCCTGACGTCTCGATAAAATCAACCGAAATAGGGGTTCAGTGTACATGTACACTGAAGAAGCGTTTTCTTACATTCCATTGAATTTGATATTTAAAAAGAACGATGATGATGATGATGAAAATAAATTGGTATTTATCTCTTAATTTTTCACATCCCTGAGATTGTTCAAAACTTAATCTTCCGTATCATTCCCTGACAATAGGTAGAAGAAAAGACTTTTATTTTAGCCTTTCATATTTGTTCTCATCAGATCTCGTAATTATCAAGTTTTTTTTAAGGAACAAAATATGCCGAATATGTGGAAACTCCCCCGCGTGTAGATTTGAGGAAAGGCTTTGCTAAGATTAGGAACATGTAATGTTTTAATGAACATAACTCATTTGCGGTCAGTAAAGAGTTAAGGTGATTAAGGTAACATTTTATGGTACTCCAAAACGGTGTAAGTGCACTTGGAGAAACACGAGAACAAATGTTACCGTCGAAAACGACCAGTGTTAAATATTATTATCTGATAATTCCGGGGTAGAGCATGCTTTGAAAGGCATTAAAAACCAATATAGCCTTAAAGAATTTAAACATAGCTTTTCACACAATACTACTTATTGATCGCCTTGGCAGACTTTTAAAAACTCTGGTATTTATTGTTCCTCTGCAGGGAGATCCAAGTAGAAATTGTCAACGATACAGATCGGGAGTTATCTGCCCAGTGTGGGAGCCGCCGAGTCCTTGACAACCCGTCTCAGTGCACCTCAAGATGCCTCCTCGAGTGCAGTATATATAGGAAAACCATGGAGGAAAACTGCATTAAAGGTACACTTTCAATTTCATTGTGAAATCTACAACGTTCTACGATGACAGATCGATTTATTTATTTTTTAAATTTTTTAAAAGTTCGTACCAAGTCCAAAATGCATGTCAATTACTTATGTGCATTGTTTATATATATGTTTAGAATAAGGGTTTGTCGTGAGGTGCACATAAGTTTATGGCAAACCTGTTCGGGTATTAATTTCCGTGCAAATGATTATGAACAGGTTGTTATACATGTCTATAAGTCTACAGAATTAAAACTATTGTTTGAGAGTATTTAAAATTTTCGCGATATTGTTTAAATTGAATAGTAATGCGTGGCCATGTCTCATGTTAAATCATGTGTCTTTGCTTACTCTGAGTAACTATAATTACTGTTTACTTACAACATAGAAATTCCATTGCCAACTTTGTCACCATTCACATGGTTTTGTAATGCTTTTTAAACTCTTTTGCTCCACTCAGTAACATTAAATTAGTTCGTTACTCATCGCTGTCTATGTAGCTATATCATGTTTATAGCGAGATAATTTTGCATTTCAAACCATATTTAAACTAAAGTCGATTATTAATGTTTTTGTTGTAAATCGGATTTTATTAATTATATTGAACAAAATATTCATCAATGAACTGCATCTGATATAAGGGTTTGTTTGATGTGTAGGCGCTCGACAAAATTCATACAAGGTTTCACCCAAACGTTAATATGTTGACATGTATCAAATATTTGTCTTGCCGACAGAACTGTGATCAAGAACCGAGTTAGGATCAATTATCGACTAATTCTTTAAAAGACCATGTTTAGAATATGCTTTCGAAAACATCCCATCATTCATTCTTAATACATATTTATTCAGAGTCTATCATTCCCCTATAAGGGGAACTTTTATGGCCATTTTGATATCGGATTATTTATTCAATGAACGGTTTATTTAGAACGGCGGCCAAAATACTGGAAGGGCAAAAAATAATGAACCCAATCTCTTTAATCCCTTACAGTATGGGGTTCCGTAAACAGATAAATTTCTTCTTTCTTGCTACGAGATTTAGGATCTTTATCGGGTAGATCTTAATGATAAATCCCTATTTAGGAATTCAGAAACAAAGCCTTCAATGTTTATTCAGAGAAATCGGGACACATTGTTGTACGTGTTATATGGATGCATCAGTAGAAATACGGAAGGAAAAACATAGTTTTTATTTAACAGAAATCGGTCTGAGATATTGATAAACGGTGTACATATCAGTGGACGATTTCAACGTGAAATGAGAAATTTGAATTGATTATTTTTTCTCTCAACTTTTAATCTCTTGATTGAAAGCCCCAGGACGTATCTCATGTTTTCAACAAGTTTGAGTGTCAAAGAGGTCTACGTTTATCTACAAAAATCGTGCTGTCTTTTTAATAACCATTAAACACGTCCTTTCAGATGTCAATTTCGCTATTGATTCTTGGATATAGACATTTGACTTCGATAAGCAACAACTATCGAATTTTTTCTCTTTTTTTTCAGTGCGACGATTTATGATTTTCTTATCGATGAATTACGTCGATAGATTTCTATTTCGACCAATATTGTAATCAAATTTTCAAAGTGTAAATCTCATAAATCACTCGTCAATATAATAGCCCCATTTTTGTGAATTAACTAATTGCATCGAGTTTTACGTCACAGTTATCTTCAATGGTTCTCTAGGTGATCAGAATATCTGCCCCTTCATATTACCCATTGTAAGATTTATGGCACTCTTACGTAGAGAGGGAACACTTGCACAAGACGGTGTGAAGTTCAAACATATCTAAAGTTAGTAAGTTCTGTATTGAAAATGTCTTGCTCCAAAATACTTAATATCTTTCGTTATTTCATTAAAGTCATATGGGTTCGATCGCAAAAATAAGTGCCAGGTTATCATTCGAAAACGCAATATTAAGTCTTCGCGAATAAAATTTATTTTACAATATTGCTAGGTCTTGTTTCGATATGACGGTATTTATGAGTATATTCTGTATATGTGTTTTTCCAGAAACATTTGATTCGGAGGAAGACCAACTAAAACATGATCTCCTTCATGGAGGGTATAACCTTAATGACCTTCCAAAAGTCCCCTCCAATGTCGTAAAATTGTACGTCTGTGCCAGTAGGAAAGGTGCGTTAAAAATAATTACGAACCAAATTTATAATTTACAACCGACAAAAATGTCTATTTTGACGTTTGAGATGTATTTTTTTTTTACTTTAGACTTTGAAAAGGAACGAGACATTTTGATTAAAGAAGTGTACCCCGATCTCCGACAATACTGCAGAGATAACTATGGCGTGGATTTCCATGTGAGTTCCATTAATTTTATATACGTAAACTAAAGTAGCTACGATAGTTGCATTTGATAAAAAACTGTTGTGCTTCAATGTACAGGCTGTCGATTTACGATGGGGGTCCAGAATCGAGGATGATGTGTTCCAACCGATGTTTCTCAGAGAACTTCAGCGCTGCCAGAAAGTGTCCATGGGCCCAAACATTCTGGTAGGAGGCATTCTATAGTTCTTTCAAAACTTAGCAAAAACAAAAGTTTATCGATATCTAAAGTTATATACCTATATGTTTCAGTGCATGCTGTGTGAAGATGAGGACGTGTGGTACCCCCCTATGGAAGTAGAAAAAGACGAGTACGAAACATTACTGGAATTCCTAGCTTCTTGTGGTTTTGAAGACGAGGCTATGTTTGTAGACAGATACTACAAAGAAGACAAAAATGGACCGACTTCATATTATCACCTACAAGTGGACCTTCAACAATCTGGTAAATATCAAAGTTTCTCTAAGTTTGTATTTGACAAACAATAAAATTAATGTCACTAGTATTTGCGTCAACAACCGAGCAACTTAATTGCTAAAGTAAAATTAAATAATACCACGTGCCTTTTTCTTGTAGATCCCGAAGAATGGTCGTCTACACTTGGCATACTGCAAAGAATATTTTTGAAAGCGTCTGAAGCATGTCTTCAGAAAGGCATGATAGACACAGAGACTTATATGGAGTTCAAACCCATAGGTAACCATAAAGAAATTTGAACGTGAACTCTCCTTTAAAAAAGATTGTATTGTATTTTGATAATGTCCTACATGTATTTGTGAGTTTGTATTCTTGTACGTCCATTTATAGGTTTGGAAAATGAGATTGAGACCGGAATAATGGCAATTAATCGACAACTTAGAGACAAAAACTGCATTTTGTTTGTAAAACTGCCGTTCCAAGATGGAAAAGAGAGCCCCGTGAATGATAGCAGTAGCTCGTGCACGGGGAGTAGTAGCGGTTTTCTACCCAACAATTTGAGGGAAACGGTGCTCGAAAATATGAAAACAAACAAGAACGTTATCATTGAGTCAGCAGAGGAAATCTCTTGTGAGAAAAGGGACTTCTGTAATACGTTTGCCAACAAAATATATTGTTCAGTGAAAGAAATAGTGGACAGTTCAATGAGAAATCAAAATCCCGTGAAGACGGATCCTTTCTACAATGAAGTATACAACCATTGGAAGTTCCTTTTATCTTCACATTGTCCATTTCTCGAACGAGACGACCTCATGTCTGCCACTAAGGATTATTTTTTGTCAGAGACGGATCGACCTTTTGCAATACTAGGAGAGGCCGGCGTTGGAAAGACATCGGCAATAGTTAAGATCATACGTGATGTGAACACTGCCATATATAACAAAGACCTGACAATGCGTACGGCAATAGTGTTTCGGTTTGTTGGAGAGACCCAAATCATCACTGCCCGTCAGTTTCTGTTCAACATATGTCGCCATATAGTGATCTTAATGGGAAAAGACGAAAACGAAATCCCAACAGATTACAAGCAATTGAAATACTATTTTTCAGAACTTCTTCTGAGCGGAGAGTTTGGCGGAATGCTTTTAATTCTCCTGGATTCGGTAGACTTGCTACAGGATAACCACAACTTAGAATGGTTGCCAATCAAGATTGCAGTTAATGTCAAGCTGATTGTTTCTTGTAGTTCTCAGAGGAAAACCTTGTGCACACATCTGCAAGATAGATGCAAGGACAGTGTCCACTACATTCATTCATTGGATGCCTCGGATTGTGTAAGAATTTTCAGAGCTATGCTTAGCTCAAGTTGGAGGTCTGTCACGTATGAGCAGATGTCTGTTGTTAAAGATGCCTTCCAAATATGTACCTTACCATTATTCTTGTCTATGGCAATAGAAGAGGCAAAACGGTGGCATTCATATGACAAATTAAAGTTTTGCGTTCTTGGAGAGAATGTCAAAGAGAACATTACCGTCTTCTTCAATCGAATTAACAAAGATCATGGTCGCTTGTTTGTAACACATTTCATAGGGTACCTAACTGCCGCCAAATTAGGATTAAGCGAGTCGGAATTACTCGATATAATGTCGATCGACGAGGTCTTGCTCGAAGATGTGGATATGAAATGCAGTGAGACTTCCATAAGAAGAATGCCATCGTTTCTAATGGTACGACTGATGCACGATCTAGAACCATTTATCACTGAGAGGGAAGTTGATGGAATACTCGTAATATCTTGGAAACACAAACAGTTTCAAGACGCAGCTATGGATAGATACCTTAAAAACGAACAACTGGTTAAAATGTTATACTCAAACATTGCTGACTATTTCTTAGGGACATGGTCAGGGTCTAAGCGAAAACCATATCGGAGCATCGAAAACAGGGCATTAGATAACCTGCAAGAGGATATGGATGCATGTCGATATCTATGTGAGCAACCAAATAAATTTGGAAATATAGAAGCTACCACAACGTACAACATGAGAAAGTTTCGACATCTGACTTTTAGTCTTCGGAAGAGTGATCGGATTGAAGAACTCAAGGAGCATGCTTTGTGTAATCTAGATTATATGTTACACAGGATAAAATCGTCCACAATTCAGGAACTGTTGAGCGATTTTGATAATGCTCCAGATAGGGAAATTCGGCTTGTTGCTGATGCATTAAAAATGGCTGCTCCAACTATTGAAAAGAGTATCAAATGTTTAGGCGTTGAATTGTCTGGCCGATTGTTACAACATGCCCAATTTTACAAATACATCAGGGAGTTAGTTTACTGTTGTGACCAATTCGCACAAAGAAACTGCCCTCTTGTTCCCAACTGCCAGTGCTACAACACACCTGGCGGGGTCCTTCAATACAAATTCAATGCCGAGAGCGCTTCAAACATCTCTTTTCACCGGAGTCCTATTGGAATATTTCTAACGGCAAAAACTGCGGGGTTTCATTCCTTGCGAGCGTGGGAAATTTCCAGAGGGGACCCTCTTCCTGAAATAGCGATGCCTTTCGGTCAAATTCATTCGACAAAGGATGGGAATTTTCTGAATGTGTTTTGCAACGATGGAACAGTAAAAATCTTTCGCTCTGACTGTGGAGAATTGTATGATTCAATAGACTATAAATACGATGACATCGCAAAAATTTGCGTATCGAAAAAATACTTGGCTCTTGCTTTACAAAGAGAACCGGGTCCATATATAATTAATGTTGCAGAGGCATCACTTCTTCACAGATTCAGTTATCATTCGCGAACTTTGGCCATCAACTCAAAGGAAACGCATTTTATATGCGAATCAGGCACGACAATTTACTTATTTGACTTACCACAGCTAGTCCGAAGATGCACGGGCGAAGCAAGCGATGTTCCGCAACAAACAGTCTTGTGGGAGGACAAGAAATGCTTCGTTGTCACCAAAAGCAAGCACGTCGAATCAATAACCTTTGACATAGTCAACAAACGATATAAACGGAGCAATCTGATGACTGACATTGACATTCGGGATATGAAGCTTTCAAACACTGGAGTTGCCCTGGTCATCATGACTGGAAAGAGTATTCGATTGTTTTCAACTTGTACGGAAAAGGAGTTAATACTCGACAACAACTTGCCAGCGTGTTGCACGACATACCCTTCTTCAAACTACGCCAGTGTGACTTTTTCATATGACGACAAATTGCTGATTGCAATCCGAAGCTCTTTTCTTCTCATATGGAAAGTAGAAACTGGAAAGTTAGCCCGCATCTTGAAAACTGGACAGGTTGCACTTTCAAAACTTCTTACGTCTTTAGCAAACAACACGGCAGCCACACTCACTGAAGACAACTGGGTTCATGTATGGGATTTGAACAACGTCGATTCTGCAATTACTCATGCAAACGAGATATTTCCAAATGCAATCAGATCAGTAAAGTGTCTCCACGGAAGACACCAAATCGTTTGCTTTGGTTCCAATGGAGATGACGCAAAAATTGTGGACAGCGGTTCTGGACATATCTGTAATATTTTACGCGACAACGATGACGTCGGTCAAGTTCATGAATTGGTAGTTTCCAGAGATGGTTCTTACATCATCACAAGATTAGCTACCCAAACCTCCAAAGATGAAACTTTCAGAAATGTTCTTTTTGATGATGTTTTATGGGATGTGCGAAGTGGAAATAAGATTCGCCACGTGTTTGATAGTCGCTTTGTAGCGTTTTCACAAAATTGCAAAACACTGATATTCGTTACTTCTGTCAATATATCCGAGAACTGGATGAATAATGTTTACAACCTAGAAACCACCGCTCTCGACTCTGACTTTAATTTCCTGTGTGAGTTTCCCGAAAGGACTGAGTTTTTGACAACGCCGTGTGTAGTGTCCGAAGATGAATTTAGTTACATGGTTGGGATTGTGAAAACGTGCGAACCTGACTCACCCGAGAAAGAAACTGAAAACGATTTTGTGACGCGGTTACTTGTTAGAGGTCTATTTAGTCCTTCGGCATCATATAGAATGATAAAAATCAAAGACATTGTCTCCAACTTAGATGAAAACAGCATTTTTATTGACGCTTTTCCATTTCAAGAGTGCAGCTGTTTAGTCGTGTATGAAACGAGAGCGAACCTCAAAACTTCCAGTGCGGTAAAATCGCTTCAGAAAGGGGCAGTGCTATACAATGTGGAGAAAGAAGAGTGTCTACGCCATTTCACCTCATTCCTGGAACCAGCAACTGACATATCCTTGATTTCATTTTCCTCTAATAAACAAGTCATTCTTGACAGTCAAGGAACAGTATTTTCCATCGAATCCGACTACAAAGTTTCAAACACGCGCATAAAAAGCATAAACTTGAAATTCCCATGTCTAGCATTGAAAGGACAGTATATTGTCGGACTTTCTAAAGACTTTTCAGAGATACAAGTCTATCGCGTCAGTGATGGTTTTCAGAACGCAAAAATACCTGTCCATGGTCGTGGAAGCTGTCTGAGCGTGGGTTACGACGACAGAACGATCGCCGTGGGCTGTGAAGATGGAAGAGTCATGATATGGACTCTGATTCTACACCTGAGTGACCCCATGATCGAAGTCATTTCCAAACTCCCAAGTCGAATTCACATTCCTCATAAAGTTGAAGAAAACCAGAATGGAGCTTTGTTGGAAAGTGATATTGACTACATTACAAGTCGAAGCGTGCCAAATAAGACGGTGCCTAGTCCGGCTGACGTGAGGAGACCCCCGAGTCATCAGACCGTGTCCACGGCGGTGTATCTGACACAACAGTCCAGTCTAGGGAGAGAAACGCCGTGTAACATCCAATAGATAACGTTTTGTGGTTGTGTTGGTGTTTTATAGCTGTGATAGAGTTTGTGCCAATTTGTAATCAAAATGATATTTATGTGATATATATTTAGTGATATACATTATTATATTTTTTACATGTAGCGATTGGAATGTATTAAAGATGAACATGTTTTTTGACGGTTTTGTGATTATATTAGTGATTAGCGCTTTTTGTTTGAAAAGATAGCTAAAAGTCAGATAATGCTTCGATTTCAATAATTTAACTCGATATAAAACAATATGTTACTAATATTATTTGGTTTACGTATGCTCTTGTATAAATTTATCATATAATATATTGAACGTGATATGAAATTTTACTACGATAAGATAAGGTTCTGAACAGAAAGGCAAACTAAAGGCCCAGGGATTTAATAATAATAATGAAAATGGTTCTTCGAGAAACTTTTCTTTGACCTTTAGGCCTTTTGACCTTTATGTTGCATTCCCTTCCTATAATATAAATATTGTAAATATTGTAATATTGTAAAATTGATTATATAGAAAATATCGTCACACGATTTGTCATGATTTGAATTTGTCAAATCTCACCGAATTCCCTTGATGGCCCCTGGAATTGTCAGAGACACGAGTTCGTGTATTCCTTTCAAGAAGAGTATTCACAAGACACACACAAGTGCAAACGATGAAACTTGCCTCTGTTATTTTGCTTGGATTTTTCACAGGTAAGTTATTTTAAAAAGAAAAATACTAAATCTGATAATCTATATTTCATTCAAGACATGCAGAAAACTTAAAAGAAAGAGTTTTGCAGTTTATGTAATTTATAGTTTGATAATGATTAGATGGATTTCGTGCTAAACTCGTATTAAACTTAAGTTTATTAAAGTGCCAATGTTTATTTCAAACTAATTAACATTTTAAGAAAAAAGCTGTGAACAGGGACGTATATACTAATATAATTTATATACATTTGTATGTCTCTGTTGTGAACTTTTGTTCAAAACGCCTTGAGAAATATCATTTTTATACATATACATCATACAGTGTTTAAATTGCTAAATGAAAAAAAAATGGTGAGTTATTAAAAAACAAAAGGCATTACCATAAAGTATCTTACCCTATCCGAACCTAGTCGATATTGTCAATTTGACCTTCCAGTTGAAATGAAAGAGTTTTTTCAAAAATCTCGATTGAAAATTTCGTCGTTTTCGGGGTGCGTATTATACATAGGAACAGCGGGGTTTTTTTTTAGCAATGGGGTGCATATTATACAGATGATTGTAATATACGAGACTTCACATATTGAAAATGTTGACTATAATAGGATATGGTAAGATACTAGAAAGTTAAATGAACTAAATACATATATAAGTATTTTAAAATCTACAAAAATAAAAACAAGAGGCGCATGGAACATATTGCTTACCGAGTAATATTGGCCATAAATAATCAGCAAGCGGCAGCGTTATGAATCAAGGACAGGCTATCCAGTATCCAGTTTGAGAATCAAAATTGAATTTGACAGTTTAGCTAAATATTCTAATTTTCACAAATAATCAGAAGAATTATTTTCATTTCTATCTAATTTCTAGTATTTCTTTTATGACATTTGGATTGTGTTGTCCTTATTATTTCAATAAGATAATATATAAGTGTATCTTGTTTTCAGTGTGCTGTGGACAGTACGATACCTACTACTGTAGATATCTGTCTAACGCCGACTGTACGTCCAAACCCGAGGACCTGCAATGTGGGACGGACGGAAACACGTATTATAACGAGTAAGTGTCCACTGCATGTAAGTAACAAAGTAACCCCCCCCCCCCCCTCCACGTACTGTATAATCAGATTTTCAAAATTATGATTAAATCATGAATTTCATGACGTGTTTTGTACGCACAATTTTAGCGCACAGAATACACGTGGTTGGGCGAAATTAGATAAATATTCAATGTAATTTGATTTTATATAAATATTCTATGTCCAAGCAAGAGTACTTTAGACATAAAAGATTTATCCCACAAACAGTTGAGGTTAACATGAAGTATTGCACGTGTAGTTTTAATTTAAATCCATTTGAAATACTCCCACTTTCAATGTGGGCTAATTGGGAAAAGATACAAAGATAAGGGGTTTATAGCCTTGGTCGCAAAGTAAATTGTCTCGCACATACTATATATTTCCCCTTGGCGAGACCTGAACAATCCATAGCATCATTAACTCCAGCTCGTCTCATAAGACGGGGTAAATAAAAATCCCTCTATTGAGTTATCTCTCTTGTACGAGGTTTATTATACCGTAAAAATTACACACAAGTTTATTTACTAAAATAACTGGAAGTAATAATTATTTGAGATAACAATTTACATGATATTAATATCTTAAAATAAATTTGCTCTATCTAAGGTGGGATGGGACATCTGTCAATATTAATGTGGATTAATATTATAATTATAATCAAATAAATTTTCAAATTACAAAAAAATACGTTTTCAAATTTTTTGGAAAGGTGACAATTTTAAAATCCCCCGCGGGATTCGAACTCATGACTTACGGTTTTGAAGTGAACCTTCTCACCCAATGCACTTCGCTGTAAGCTGACAAGTAAGGAATGGGATCTTTAATAAAATTACACTTCATTTTATTGCTTATTTCGATAAATAGTACGTCACAGCATAGGGGTGTCCCATACCACCTTAACTAAGTTCAGTTATTTGACATTTCATGGACCTCTCAATATTTTCCTTTAGCTGCGATCTCTCCAAAGCCCACTGCAAGGACAACTCACTCCACAGACGGTACAAGGGGCCCTGTCCCGTGGACAGTGTCGCCACCACCACCACCAGCAAACCCATCGGCGGGGGAAGCATCACCCATCCCACCCAGGCCCCAATCAACGGGTCCGAGATTGCCTTTGACATCTTCTGTTTAGATCTGTTTCACCATGATTGTTCCAATGAAATGGCACAGCCCTTGTGTGCATCTAACGGGAAAACCTACCAAAACCTGTAAGCACAATGACATTATACACCAACCCAAAGTATGAACACGGATACTTTGTTGATATACTAATGAAAACCTTAATAATCTACTAGTTGCAGAAACACTCAGATATTTCAAATATAGTATCCACTGAAGGACATGAAGCTTGACTCTAGTAGAAAAACAAATTGCATTATTATATCAGTAATTTTGCAGATTCTTATGAAAGTATTTTTTTTCTTCTTCTTTTTTAGATGCGAGTATGAGAAGACAAAATGCACTCACAGAGAATTACAGATTGTTAAAAATGCTCCATGTAACTAACCAATAAACTGTGATTTTTTGGATATGTATGTGTCCTGTGTCTTTATTTAAAAAAAATGATTTCAATTCAAATACTGAAATTAAATTAAAGAAGATGGGTGGATAAGGCGTGTAAAATGCCCATACGCTATCGGACAGGCTACTAAAAAATTAAAGTATCAACAAATCTGATGATTTTTTTAAAATCATTTAAAACAATATATATTTAACGAATCATTGATTTGTAACATGTAGGTATGTTCAATACTTGGAATATGTTGACTCAAACAGGCGTATACGTATCAAAACCTGCAAATATTGTCATTTTTTAGAACTTCGAGGCATTTTCTTTTATAGAGTGGGTCTGTGCTCCATATTTTTCTCAGTCTAATTAAGGTCTAATGGAAAACAAACCGATTTCAATCAAGAAAAACGTGGAGAGATGACCCACTTTACATAAAAAATATCATTTTGTATCCCAACAATTGAACGTATTGAAAAAATAATACAAGTCCGGTAATTCGCGACCTTAGTCACACATAATATTTAAAAAGCCGCCTCAGTTGTGTCTGAAATGGCTCAGTGGTTAGAGTACCTGGCATAAGATAACCGTATATATCTAGGGTTTTTATGTTACGGGTTCGATACCACCAAAATTTCCGACAATAATTTTTTTTCTTATTTTTTGTTAAATATATTAAAAACTGACTATAGTTAGAAATTTTGATTTTGCAAAGTTGTATTATAATATATTTGAATAGATTTAATTGCGGAAAAATAAATTTAAAATTGTATTTCACTACTAAACCGAATGGGCATTTGCGCCATCTTATTCCCCCATCTTTAAAAAACTATAAAACTTGTAAAATTACAATGCATATTTAAGATTGATCTTAGTAACAAGTTTATTCCTGGACATATTTCATATTAAAAAAACATCATAAGTAGACAATGAAACTAGTTCATAGAGAGGAAAAATTTAATTGAATGATGTACAGAAAAATGCCATCAGAAAAAAATTAGCTTAACTAAATAAATCAACATACATGTACATATGATTATAGACGACACTCTTTCTTGAGAGAAAAAAACAGTCCTGGCTAACTTTGCAAAACTAATGTCATACTCTTTCTTACAAATTCAACCTAAAGACTAGCTCAAACTTTGCATAACGTCTTTTGTCACAAATCCTGGGCAGGAATTTGAAGACAAGTGTTTGTCACTGTTATCAGTGCATGTAGCAATAATTGTATTGATCACTTGACTGCAGTATTTTGAGATTCGGTTGAGGATGCAGTCTCCATTTCCTGCGGTTTTATCTCAGAATTCTCAGTATTCGTCACAGGAGTGACCATAGAACTTGAACTTGTCCCAACAGCAGTTGTTGAGGATGTCTCTGTAGAGACTTTTGAGGGACTGTTGTTTGAGGACCCAGAGGACGGTTTAACAGGGGTGGACCCTGGGGTTCGGGGTGACCGCTGAAATCTACGCTTTGCATCCCGGTCAGCTGAGTTTTGTATTCTTTGCTTCATTACATCCTGAAGGATCTTATCCATAGTTGCTACTTTTTTCTGGGTTCTTGGGGTTCTATTGCCTGAAATTTGGAAATTATAACGGGTTGTTTTAAAGATTATAAATGTACTGGAAACTTAATACATACAAGTAAATTTAATTTAAGGTTTAGTATCAAAGAGTGACACAATATAAATGTATATTTTTACAATTGTTTGAAAATAAAATGGTCATTTATATCAACAAGCTTAAGATATTCACATAAAGATAATTTGAATTTGATTGTGTATTCCGTATACAGTACAAAAATATAACATACCAGGTAGTCGCTGCGGTGTGACTTTTGGTGTTGTTCCTATGTCATCATCATCAAAATCAAATTCTGTTGACTGCACTTGTCTAAAATACAACAAATATTTATAAAACCATTTTCAAATCGGCAGCATTGATACTATAAAAATATAAATAACAACCAAATGAACAATATTACATTAGAGAAAACTCATGCAAATCATAAAAGAAGATCATAATGTGGCTGCTTGCAATTTGGCAAAATAAACAATTGTGTAAAATGGGTGAGCTCATAAATTCATGTATCTACTTTCAAATATGATTATGGAAAGAGTCTTGTAAAACTTAGAGATATATGTATTAATCTCTTAGAATTTCTCGGTTTTTTATTTTTTTTTGGGGGGGGGGGGTGTCAGAGTTATTATTCCATAAAGAAAAAAAAACCCATTGTCGTGCCAATTATCTGTACTACTGTCCACCTCAAAAGATTGCTGAATTTCCAATGAAATTCCACTTACCCGGTACAAAGATTATTAATGACATCCAACTTACTTTGCATACTTCTTAGGTTGCTATATTCAATTGCTAATGGTATGACTTATACTTGAGTCCTCCATGTGCTGCTGAATATTTACTTACTTAGGTTCTACTTAGTTAGCTGAGTTTTTAATGATTAGCTTTTACTTTGAGTCTTCCTTTGGTTGCTGAGTTCTTAATGATAATTCACTTACTTTGAGTCCTCCTTGGGTTGGTGAGTTCTTGATGATAATGTAATTCACTTACTTTGAGTCCTCCTTGGGTTGCTCAACTGGCTCTGGTTTCACATCTTCCTTCATTTCCACATCTTCTTGTGATTTCTCTGCTTTTGGTAAATGTCTTCCAGGACATTTCCATTGCAATTTTAAAACTTTCTCTTTAGCCAACGCTTCATATAGCTTAAAAATAAAAACAAAAAAAGTATCTATATTTAAAACCTATTATTGATTTTATATTCAAAACCTATTAAACACTAAATAAAAATGCTACATTATTCCATTCACTAAACCTACTGATTATATCAATGGAAAGTTTCACTTAAATTTACTTTGTCTTTAATACACTTACAGGACCATCACTACCATATAAGAACCATACATATATGATAATGGCAAAAATGTACATCAACTTTTTATTGTACATACTGGTATATGTTTTGTTTGTACATATTACATGTAATAACATATGAATTTTTTTTCATTCCTTTTATTTACCCTAAATATTTGATCTTGAAAAAGTGAAAAAGATGACCTTTTTCTGCCATTACCCACTTTTTGCACAAAACATCTTATTATAAAGCATTTTTCTTTCAGAAAACATTGAGTGCAGTCATGAGCAAACAAAAAAGATTTATCCAATAATAATTCCCAACAGAGATTTTGCTTGTTCAAAGCTGTGCCCTATTTTACCATTTGATGAAAAACAAGAAAAGTGCACATTTTCTGACTGATTTTAATTGAACTGCAAAAAAAGTGTGGTGAGCAAATTTGGAACTTTTGAAACTCAAGAGTTAAGATCTGCCTGAGATTTGGGGAAATATAAATATCTGTGAAAATGCCAAACCATTTTGCTTTCTGTCATTTTCTTTATGTAAAAAAAAAATACAATGGTAAAATAATACACGAGCAGAGCCACTGGCAAGTAAATAACATTTCAAAATGAGTCATACAAATGTAAGATATACTTTTATAATATCCTCTGCAAGAGGGCACCATGCCCCATTTCCTTTTTTCCCTGGGTCATATTTTTCTTCATCACTGCCCTGAACTTGCCAATCATTCTCAGGTTTTGCATCCATCTATTTACAGGAAAAGAGTCATAAAATATAAAAATATGTTGTGAAGATTCGAAGAATGGAATGTGACCAGGGACGTATATACGTCCCTGATGTGACTTTTAAGAGATGCAAGAAATCGCCTGAGCAAAAAATTTACTCATAAATTTTTACAAAAGTTATTAAATAAAAAAATGTTTATTTATAAAGTTATAGATACCTGAATTTTTAAAACTAATTAATCCAATCAATCTCATTTGCTAGATAAAATAAATAAGGTCAAGCCCCCAAACTTACTGTTTATATAAAGGTTGGTTCTTTCTGTGTTTCAGATCTTTAAAGGACATGTGATATCCCATTTTTATACATAAAAAACCAGACTGATTTATTTCCTGTCGAAAAATTGAACAATCCTCTTAACCTTACCTTTAAATTCACCAACTCTAAAGATGCTTAGGCTTATAAAAAGTAAAAAGCGCCAAATTCATAACAAGAAATAAACAAAATAGTGTAAAAAAGGAACCTTCATAGTACATTTCTGATATCCGATAACCGTGATGCGCCCCGGGAATATTTTTCCAGTGGAATTTAGACAATCTTAATTCTATTTAAAAACAAATTTCAACATCTAACACGAAAAATTATCTTGGTCACCTACAATACCCAGTGACACATCTCAGTTTAAATTTTTTTTCTCCCATTACAATATTAGCAAACGACATCAAAAAACCTCATACATATAATATTATACAATATTTTTGGGGTAAAATGTAAATTATTAGTTCAATCAGGGAAGTATATACTAACTACTTATACTTAGTTTATACGTCCCTGGTTCCCCTGATCTTATCGAGAATTTTTTAAATTCTGAACATTGTAAAAAAAATTTCCTACAGGTAGTTGTGTCTGCTGTGCACTGGTGAAAATTCAAAGCACTATTCGTTATACAAGTATATGCAATTTTCCTTATGTTAAATTGAGTATGCGTGTAACGGTTTTAGCTGCATTTTATTGAACTTTATCTGTTTATTCACTTTCTAAACGCATATAACCATTCCATATAGAAGACAAATTTTCAAGGACTGGTCAGTAATTGTTATGTATTTATTTGATAAGAAATACTGCAATCAGAACACTGAAATTTTAAGCTTTTCAGGAAATCAAGAAGACATACTTTTTTGTATATATGAGCTGTTCACTAAATCATTTTATAATTGATCATCTTTGGGAAAGGAGGGGGGGGGGGGGGGTGATATTCACTGATTTGCTATAAAATCCAGTTTAAATCCTTGGAAAATTTCCAATTTGCCCTTCATACTTTGATGGCAGTAAATAACAAGAGGCCCAATCAATGGCCACATCACTCACCTGAACAACAGTTCTTGTATCACTCTATAAAGAAATATGTTTCAAAATGAAACTTTTTAAAAGTATCAAAAAATTCCTTATATTACAAAATTTGACATTATATTAAACGACGTACAAGAGTCCCATGGGCCACATCGCTCTCCTGAACAACAATTCCTTGTATCATAACACATATATCTGTGTTAAACTTTGAACCCTTCTTGGGACCCTAGTATTGGTCCGATGGTGTGGGGAACGACTGCACAATTTTAACAATTTAGAATCTAAATTATTTTAGGATGATTGCGTAGTAATCTCACAAATTTTAGCATTGTAGTTCTTGAGAAGATGATTTTTAAAGATTTTTCCTTATATATTCCTATGTTAAACTTTGAACCCCCGTTTTGGGGCCTAAGTATTGTTCTGAGGGTAACGGTTCTAAAAATTCGAAATCTTCACTATAAATACAAGCTTTGGTGTAAATATTGGCATTTCTGGAGCAGTTGTTCTTAAGAAGATTTTTCAAGACACACCCCCTATTTTTACTGTTTCGTAATCACTAGTATCTCCCTTCTAAAAAGGGTTACACCCTTCATTTTAATGTTGAAATCAGATTCTCATTCCCATAACAATCATTTTACCAAGTTTGGTTAAATTTGGCCCAATGGTTCTAAAGAGGATGTAAAAACTGTGAAAAGTTTACAGATATTTGAATTTCGAAATTTGAACACCTATTGGGGTACCAGTATTGATCTGGTAGTCACAGTTATCTACACTATTTAGGATGCTTGTACAGTAATCTCTCTAATTGTAGCATTGTAGTCATTGAAAAGAATACACATATTTTCAGACTTTTTCCTTATATATTTCTATTAAACTTGGAACCCCTTTTGGGGCTCCAGTATGGGTCTGCAGGTCACAATTTTAACAATTTAGAATCTTCACTATATATACATGCTGTTGTGTAAATATGAGCAATTCTGGTAAAGTGGTTTTTGAGATTTTTAAGACACCCATCCTATTTTCACTGCTCCATAATCATCTTCCTTTTAAAAAGAATTACACCTTTTATTTTAACAATTTAGAATCCCTTTTCTATAAGGATGCATTGTACCTAGTTTGGTCCAGTGGTTCTTGAGAAAAAGTCAAAAATGTTAAAAAGTTTACAGACAAATGATGGACTGACAGACAGGCAGACAGATTGAGGGACAACATGCAATCAGGAACACTCACATGAACTTTTGGTTCAGGTGAGCTAAAAAGGCTCATCATCTCCCCTTTCATTTGAGGCCGTTGGACATGGGTGTGTGGCGTTAATTTGAAAGTAGCGAGAAATAAAACACGAAACAAGAAAATGTAACAATAGCTTTCATTCAAAACTCTATAAAACATAATTCTACAATCAATCTTTGAGAATTAAAGTTCCTCATACACAGAAAATAAAAAAAATTCCTCTTGCAAATTTTGTAATTGCCATGAGTGGAGAAGGGAGTTCATAGCACTATCCACTTGGCATGACATGTTTTCAGATTCAGATGCTGATGTTACGAGGTTGGTCAACAGTTTCATGATTACACATAGTGTAATTCATTTCTACTTGCTCATGAATTCAATTCCCTTTTTGATGTTGCTTTGTAGTTCGGGCATGGCATTTTCTATTAATTGTGCTTCATATTCAATTGTTTTAGGAATTCCTAGATTCTTCTCCACACCATTTTTCTAGAAAAAAAAGGAAAAACAAAACATTTAAACATTATCACAACAATAATTTTACCACAAGAATGCAAAACAAGAATCCTATCCAAACATGGTAGATAAGTTCAATTTGATGAAGAGGATTTAAATTCAAATTGTTTTACAATAGATTTACTAAAAGTTACTGCTGTAATGCTTTTTGGAGGGAAAATTGATATGGATGGTGAAATATGACATAACAAAAATTGTTTACAGTTTATGTCACTGAATATTTTCATACATGTACCTTTGTCACACCATATCTAATTCCCATGCAAAAGAGCAATACTGCAGTTATCGCGATATTTTTATTACTTATATGAGGTGGTCACATTAATTGTAACTATTTTGAGTACAGTGTATTGCTTATCAAATACTAACTCCAAGCAGTAGTGGCGTAGCAAAATAGGCAGCAGGAGTTTCTGTTGATCTAACATATGCACATTCCACTTTGTTGTCAGCACCATTCAAGGCATCAAGCATTTTGTAAGCAAACCTGGCTGCTGCAAATGCCATTGATAGGGTTGCTGATCCCTGAAACAAGTTTATAGCTGATAATACACGTATGTAGAGATTAAAAAGGAAAACAACCGTAAGTTAAACAAACAAGGTATCACAGTTCCACAGAATTTTGGAGGTTTAAGTAAAAGAATTTACAAAGTCATATACCAATAATAGATTCAAATGGAATATTAAGATTCTTTGTGATGATAAAAAAGAGTATTCATGAACATGTGGAAATCTTTGCCAAAAATTCATGAACCAATGCATGAAAATGATGATTTGCTGTACTTACAGCTCCAGCCTTAGCCTCTACAACCTCGGTTCCAGCATTCTGTATTCTTTCTGTTAACTTTTTTCTTTCTTCCTGTAACAAAACCATAAAATTAAATGCTGAATAACTAGTTTGGGAAAGGTGAAAAAGTCAATTTTGGTATTTCAACTTTAGAAATTACTTCCCTTTTCAATTTCACAATTAAATTGATCAATGCAGCTGTATTTGACCTTACATAGTGATGTGGTGTCTAAGAACAAAAATAATGCTTTGAGGCTAAATATCAGGGTTCACTTTAACCTGTACCAGCTTACCTGTGGGAATGACACTGCTGGTGTGGCCTGGGAGAGCAGAGGAATAATTGTGACCCCACTGTGACCTCCAATAACGGGGACATTTATTTTGTCCACATCTAGTCCCTATTAAATAAATTGAAAACAAACCTTTTACATCTTACTCTGATACAACTTTCTTTCATTTTTATGGTGAGTTGATGTATTTAATTTAAGAGAGATTTGGCTGTTCAAACTGTATGTTTAACTAAATGACATGAGACAGTTTTGGAAAACCAATGTACGGCACAATGATCTCACCTTCAATTCAGATACAAACGTGTTGGCTCTAACAATATCTAGTGATGTAACTCCAAAAATGTTGATTTTGTTTTCATTAAAAGCATTTTTTCTTTTGTAAACTTCCTCTGCGATTGGTACAGTTGAGTTCACCTATAAATAAATACCGGTAATATGTTTAATGTGCTTTCATCATCTATGAATTCTTTTCATTTTAGCAATATTTTGTGCTTAATCTCAAACTTGACTGCAATAATTTTGTTTCATAAGAAAATACATAGAAATTTCATGTAACCCAAAATAATGCTACCCTCTCTTCTGGTCTTGGATGATTTTTTACTATATATTTTTCACAAAACAATAATTTCTCTCAATCTGTTGCAATTATTTTGAAATTAAACAATACATTGACAAACTTCTGGATGTAGAATCATATTACATCTGTCATCAAACAAAAATGACCACCCACCATTAAATAATACAGATAAATGGGCTATCAAATGTCTTTCATGTACCAATGGTGTTGTCAATTAAAAGTGTAAGAATTACTTCGTATAACCTTAAAAATAATTGAATTATACATTTTTCCTTTAATAACAGACACAAAGTTGTCCTATCTTTATTTTAAGTGTTGACAATTTCTACATACTGGATTTGTGATAATTCCCATAATGGCATCAGGACACACTTCAGCACACACTTCACACAGGTCTCTTACAATTCCAGCATTGGTGTTAAATAGATCATCTCTGGTCATTCCTTATAAAGAAAAAATAATAATAACATCTTATGTACATAATTTTATTTCAAAATCCACAAGTCCTACCGAATTGTAAAATACATGAATGTCATGCATATGACTTATGGGAGTAAAGGAAAACTGTCTTAGTGTTTCAAATGAAAGATCTCATTTCTAATTTCATTTCTTCAGAAATGCAATTTAAGCAGAAATTAGCCATATTCTCAATTCTTTCTCATACAACTCTGGCAAATCATCAGTTAAAGGAGATCAGAATGAAAATATGAATCTATGTGGAGATTAATCCACATAAATTCATAACTTCATAATTTTAGTTACATGGTTTGTAGTTGACCTAATATGGTTTATACATGGTCAGAAAATTCAATGTGGAATTTACTTACCACCTATAACCATATTAGGTCAACTACAAACCAAGAAACTACCTCATCTTACCGACAGCGTTTGTGTTAATACTATAAAATTTACAAAATAATAAAAATGAAGCATTTAATGACAATGTTACAAGTTTCTGACTCAAAGAATGAAGTCATAATGCTCAAGGAGATGTATATTTCACATTGACAGTGTATGGAATATACATGGTCTCCACATTACTACTGACATCCAACGATTTTCTTACAATTTTAGGTAAAAATATTTAAATGCAAAGCTTTACAATAGTAATAGTATTTTATTCAAATAAATAACTTTATACCTGGTTTTCTTGGCACTCCAGCAGGGATGAGAACTAGATCAGCACCTTTCACAGCATCTGCAAGTTGGTCACTGCCTAAGTGACCAGTCACCTTTGCTTTGGTAGATATGTGACTCAGATCTGCAGCCACACCTGGGGTGTGCATAACATCATAAAGGGAGAGATGTGTTACCCTGTGTGAGTTCTTCAGAAGCAGTGACAAAGGCTGACCAATACCACCTGAGGCTCCAAGGACTGCTACTTTTGCATTACTCTGCACAAAAAATTATTTTTTTTAAAATAAAATGATACAAGAAAAGAGCTGCTTGCACCAAAATCATCTGCAAGGTCAAATGTGATACAATATAAAATCAATGACTAAAATTAGAAGATTGAAAATTTTGAAATTTATTTCTCCGCCTAAAGATATTAATAATCTGCATTTTCCTGAAAGTCTATAAATTTAAGGAGCTTCATGTATGGATAAAAAAATAATATAATTCAATTTTTGAAAATTAAAAAGTCTCCAGGTACACATGTACTGATCAAGTAGCAATAAAAATTCTTCCACATATCGCCCTTGGAATACATTATCTATTGCTATTTCATCCTTTGAGATTCCTTCTTTCCAGAAGCTTCCGTAATTTTACGTTTAATTGTGGATGATAATTTAAGTTTCGGGACTCATCCTGATTACGTAAGCTGATATACGGAGGCAGATTAAGTAAAATATTTAACATAATCATAAAAACAACAAAAATCATGAAAGAAAGCGCAAGAGACAAGAAATTCATAATTCATTATTACACACAAAAAGATATTGCAAAATCAAGATTTCTTTGGACCTCTTTCAGTCTTTGGAATAAAGTACCGGTTGAACGATATACGGAGCGTGACGTAGATGCACGGTAAAGAATTGTTAAAAGCTTTACAATCAATGTAATGGAGGTGCAAACCTGTGATGAGGAAGAAAAGTTTCTGGCTGAAGAGCAAACAGCCAAAGAAGGTCTGGCGATTCTGGAAAACATGTTTCAGATGCTGGTCTGTGGTGTCCTCTACTAGAAGGCCAAATGACAGGAAGTGCACGTTGTGGAAGAACGCAGGAGCGGAAACACAAATCTATTACTCCGCGCTTGGCAACCATATACTTATTTTAGGCTTTAATTTTGTTAAAAAAACAAAACTTGTATATATATTTCGTGATACTTCCTAATCTAAAACCAATACAATGTATTTAAACATTATTCTACACAAATGCAAAAATGCCAATAAGATAATCAATAGGATTACTTACCTAAAGCGCAATGAACTGTTTATATTCGGTTTGTGAACAGCCCCATGCATGTTCAGATGACAGGTGCAATATAGGATTGTAAACAACTTACACGAAAACATGGAGGAGGGCTTAGAACTGTTGGAACCTACGGAGTTGTACAATATGCTTCAGCAGGCAACGATATTTTCAAACTTGACTGATCCTAATTACCTACTTTTAATGGGTAAATAGCTTGAATTTAATTATAGTTTATTTATAATGGACTACTGCATGGTATTTACCATTATGTTGAAACGGGATGGGACAGACAATAACAGACCAGATTGGAATTCGAACTCGAGGCCCCTTAATGTCTAGTCAAGTGCTCTGCCAACTGAGCTATCTGACATTGGCGATGAAACCATTCTGGCTGTCTTAAATGATAGATCTTTACCCTCAAAGAACATCTTAGGTTTATTTTTCCAGGGGTTGGTCTCAGCACCAATGGATGGAATGATAGACATTAATGAATGGGATGTGAGATATACTGACAGATCAGATTAATTCAAACCCTGAGGTTCCCAGAATCTCTTTTAAATTTATATATAATCATGCAGGTGCTCCATCAACTGAGCTATTTGGCTGTGTCACTAGTGATCAACCTGGTCTGATCGTCACAGTCTATCATTGAGCACTTTTTAAAATATAAATAAAACGATACAACTTAGTGAACCCTACCATCTAAAATAAAATTTTATTTAATTTTAACATGCAACTTTCTCTTAAAATGGGTACAGTTTAATTTTCATTAAAGAAACATGTCTCTAAAATTTCAGATGCAAGAAATAAGAATGAATACAATGAGAGTCATGTTGTTACTGCTAAAAAGGTTCCAAAGGTAAATTTTGATTTAGTAATATATGAAAAACATGGTACTATTCATAAAAGTACATGTATCAGAAAATAGTTATTGAATTATTGTTTAATCTGGAAATTACTTACCCGGTAATTAATGTATATATATTGCTGTGAAATATAAAAAGAAATTATCCAAATTTTTTATTTGCATTAGTTTTTCTGTAAATTTACATAAATTGGTTCACCTTCAGAGCATCAGATTGTTTTAGCAGTTTAAATCTGATAACATATATATATTCAGAGAAAATTCCTTTAATTTTCACATGCAGAATGAAGAGGGCTATTTTGTGGTACCCTATGATGCAGAATTAGAATGCAAACAGAACATTGTGGTATATGACAGCAATACATCAACACTTAGAGAACCAGAAGGTAGGCATTTTATGCACACTCTTTTATTTTTTAGATTAAAGATTTTAATTTCTTTTAAGAATACCAGTGTTGTATGTTTATAATATTCAATTGAAAATTCATGGTCTTATTATACGTGTCAATTAGTTATTATGTTAATCAATGTTTATATCTGAGTTTGTTTGTGGGGCATAGAAAAAAAAAATTAACAAAAATATTTGAAGCAGCTTTAAATTCAGATAAATATGTTTATTACAGCTCCTGCTTTAGACTGTGGAAGAATGCTATGGGATATGGGTAGTAGAAACAAAGTAAAAATTCTCAAAGGTATGAACATTTTGAATTTTATTCATCATTTAATTCTGCACAGAGCTGGCACATATTTTCAGTCAGCTGATAAATTACATGTAAAAAAAAATACATGTATACCATTTTCTGTAAGCTATGATCCCATCTTTGCTCTCCAAGGATTTTCATTTCACTCCCGGACTCTGCTCCCCACAATCCTAATGTGCATACATTTTCTATTTGCACCCACATTCAAATGTAGAGCAGTTAAACAACCAGAGTTGGGGGGAGAGTGGACCAAAAACTTTTTGGTAGCAAAGCTAGATGCTATGACCCCTAATGGAGTCATTTATGTGAAATATGACTTATTAAATCAGATATCTGCTTAGTGTATATGCTTAGAATATTAATATGTCAGGAGAGGATCAATAAATTTTCCCAGGGGGCCCAAAGGATGCTGGTAATTTTGTTTGCAAGGGGATTTGAAACAAAAGCATATATCTGGTAACTTTTCAGTGCAATAATATTAAAATACTGTAGAAGCACATATATATTTGTGGGGTTAAAATTTTGTTGTTTTTAAACCGAATGAAGTTTAGTTGGAATTTAATTTTGTCATATTATAATCACTTAAATGTACACCAACGCATATAAACTCTGTATTTATGAATACTTGGGTTAAAAATTGCCATGGATTTAATTTTGTTGATTAAAATAATAAAATTAAATCCTCAATAAATATTTCTTCTTCTACATTTGATAATGAATTTGAGTTTTCTGGGGGGTGGTGGTGTATATGTTCCTGATTCCTCTGGATCTGCCCATGCTTCTTATGAATGGCATTTTACCCCTACAAACATTTTGACTTGGGTGTATCTTTTTCTTAAAAATATTAAATATAATTAAAGATATTAAATGCTTAAATATCTCAGAATTTTACTCAGTCCAATTGAGTCAGTGATAGTAAGTCAAGTTCCTGTTAATTACAAAGTTATGAATTTTTTTTTAACTTCATCATAAAAAAAACCCTGTATAATTGTAAATTTCAAATGTTCAATGCCCATAACTATGGGTTTGTGATGAAACACAACTTGTTTAATAAAATGAACAATGTCAAAAACATATTCAGTGAATTGTAGGCCTGGTACATAACCTTCTATATTGTACTCAATGTTTCTATCCAGATTTTCTTTCCATTTTTTAGGTGGATATGAAGAATTCTCTGCACTTTATCCATTTTTAAGAACACAAAAAATCATATTCATGCCAAAGGTAAGTTAACTGATGAGCTTATATGATATGCTTATATGTTTACTGGTAATATCTTTAAAAATTACATCAATCAAAAAATCTAATAATAGTTGGGCTATATATATTAAAAAATACGGTTTTGAAATCAAAGCCTACAAGATCAAGTGGTAATTACATTGCTGACTGTATTACATGTACCGAAAACTTAATTTTATTGACTTCATGTAGCAATTTATTTTGTGAAAGTATACTTAGGTAGATCAGAATATTATCTAATTAGTGAGTTGCACATGTTGCTGCTTCATCCATAACTTTGTCAGTTCATTTTTATTTTTGTCAGAAAATTTAACTCCTTTTAAACCCACGAACAAAATTTCATGAACCTTGATATCTATTTAATAAGGACATAATGTGTTGATGTGCATATTGAATATGTACATCATTGACATCAAACTGTTGGGAGTTGGGAGTTGGGAGGGGGGATTATTGGGAAGACAAATACGTTTGTTGGAGAATATACTCTCCTGCATGGGAGACTTTTAGTAGGATGCAGGAAATTATAGATTTTTAAAACATTTTGCAGGAGTCTTACACAAGATGCAGGAGGGTTAAATGTATGATATTTTAGGTTTCACAGGAAATTCTGAGACATGTTCAGCAGAGCGCCCGGGTGCTCTCGAGCACTTGCCACAATTTGTGTTATGGGTACAAGAACCCACTTTGCTAAACATGCCTTGAATTCCTTGAATTGTTCCTTTTGGCTTTTATCATATTTTACATTTTCTTGTATTTTATCATGATTTAGATCATTCACTATAATTGATACAATATGATAACGCCTCATGTATGTCAGTTGGCTTTGTAATTGTGATTACCTATGTTTTATGATTGAGGACTCGTCTCTTTAAAATTATATATCTTTGGTTACAGGAAATGGATGACAACCTGAAGCCCTACCCTACAGAAATCATGCCTGGGTTTTTATACCTTGGGAACTGGAGACAAGGAAATGCTGCATACATCCAGAAGGATTTGAAAGTAAAAGGACATGTCAACTGTTGTGTAGAGTCAGAAACCTTGTAAGTCTTTTAATCAAAAAAAGTATATTGCACCCATCTTAATACATGTAATAATAAATGATATGGAGAAAATATTCAAAGGAAATTTGAAACTGTCAATAACTGTAAATTAAATTTTTCATGTCACATATACCTTACCACTAAGTTTAAATAAAGTACTGATAATTTGCTGCTGTCAAATTCATTGAAGGTTACTAGTATGTGAATTGCATCATATTTCAAATCTCTTTTGTTCTTTTCAAGTTTTTCAGACCCTGGTCCACATTTACTCCACATTCAGGTGGAAGATGACAATGAGGCAGACCTCTATAGCAAATTCCAAACTGCTTGTACATTTATTGGTAATTACATGCACTACTATGATTCATAATTTCAATATCTGATTCGTGTTTTTACACCATTATTCATAAGTGATAATCAATTACAAAATACCAGTATACAAGCCCCCACATGTATTTATCAACATGTAGGTATGTTTATTTTTAGACACACATAAAGATAACAACCATGTGGTGCTTGTGTTTTCCAATCTTGGAATCAGTCGGAGTGCCACTATTGTCCTGGCCTATCTCATCCACAAGTTCAAGTGGAGTCTACAGGTGTGTGACTTTATATGTATATATCAGCCATATTCAATGTCACCAAAGGGGATTTTAAGTAATTTATTCACGAATAAATTATGGTGGTCATATACATGTAAATAGAGCTCATATTTCAATATCATATACCGGTAGACAAACACTTGGTGTGCAAATGAAAAAATACTGGGTTGATAACCTCTTTCTTGTTGATATTACTGCACAGGTGCTTAAAGCATGTTATATTTCTTACATTATTTTTTGCTTTGTATGGACCTTAGAGTATAACTACACACTTTAATCAGAACAAACTGGAATATGAGAGGTCAAATTAGTATAAGGAGATTGCTCTCTGAGAATATTACCTAATTAATTGCTATACCTATTTCCTTCCAGTCTTCAGCATTTTGTTTCAGTTGTATCTCTAACTGGTACTTTTTTTTAGGAAGCATATAATCACCTACTGAAATGCTGCTGCACAATAAGACCTAACCGAGGCTTCATCCAACAGCTGTCAAAATGGGAAGAGGCCACCTTAGGGGCAAAGAAGACAGATATTGAAGATCCCAACTTTTAAAGCCAGAAAACATTCAACTGTTTTGTACTTTAAAAAGTGAATCATTTATCATGTTATTATGATGTTCAAGAAAGATGCTAAATTCATGATCACTTTTGATCTTTTCATTTTGAAAGTGAAACTATTTTGACATAATAAACCACTGTTTTTGGTATTAAAAGCCTGATCTATGATAGATTCATTTTTTTAAGGATTTGTTTATGGTTTTAAAAAAGAATTTGGTTACTATATAAAAACATGTATTACAGAATATGTGTATCTGGATTGTCAATGCATGGATTTAATCAAATTACTGATAGAAATTTGATAAATTGTATGTACAATTTAAACAACCTTTTTGTTATCTTTACATATATTAAGAATAAGAGCTAATATCTAAAGGGATATAATATAAATGATTTTCACTGGTTCATAAAGATGGCATTTAAATCATTGATAAAATCATATTTTCATTCTGTCTGATCAAATTGTTCAATATGTTTCCAAATACCCTTTCATGTTAAAAATCAATGAAAAATGAAGTATATTCTACAAAACTCAATGAATATACTGGTATCCAAGAAAAATAGTTCAATAATTTAATAAAACATCAACATGCTGCTATTTTACAAAATGTCTAATACAATATTGATAAACAATTACTTTTGCTAAAGTATGAAAAAGTCACTTGCTTATTTACACAGAATAACAGAAAAAAAATTTAATCATGTGTAAGATTCATACTTGTCATGCCAATATTCATCATCTGGCAAATGTTCTAAGTCTGAGAACTGTTTCAAATGAAACTTTGTCACTTGATAATTCACCATAAATCTGATGGCAAAATATCCACATATCACCTCAAAGAACACAAACACTGCCATCACAATGTGAACTGCTCTCTCCAGTGGAAGCAAAATGGCATCCTCATTGAAAAGTAGTAGTATAATCAGGGGGAACTGTATCAGTATTGTTAGCAGCCATGAGCCAGCCAACTCTGGAACCTATTCAAAAATGTAAAAAAAATGTTTGACTACAGAAAATATAATCATCTTTGAAATGAAGATATTCAAGAATATAAATCCTTGGTATTCCAAAAAATAGAACCATCTCTTTACAAGGATCTAAAATAAAATTTACCAGGTACTTCTGAATGGTTAAATTTAACTTAAATTTATCTTGCATATAATAAAATTATTGAGTTACTTACTCTTTCTGTTAGATTTCCAAGAAACCCTAAATACAGTCTGACAATTTCGATGATAGTAAACACAATATAGATGGCAATTAAAATGATGGCATAGAGGGTGGATAGGGTGGAATACTGAAATAAATAATGCACAAGTTTTAATGTATACTCAAATTTTATTTTCCATATCTTAATACTGAAGAATGTGAATAAAATTATTTAAAATGTAATATATATGCATTTTAAACTGAAAACTAGGTATCTATAATTTATATCTGACCTTGACTTCAAACACCACAAGGGTAGCCACCAGCCAGAAGGGAGAGAAGAAGGCATTAAAATATAATGCCATCTGCAGAGGCAGATTTGAGACATATTCATTTCCTGAAAATGTAAAACCAATAGTTGAATGGATGTCATTGCATAATCAGGTAGTCCCAAAACAATGCTTGCGCACCATCTTATATCTTAGAAATGTTATAATTTGTACAACATCAAAAACTTAATATTGTATAAAATATAACACCATGTATATTTTCCTAAAAAAACCTGATAGATACTTATATCTGACAGTGCATAAAAAGATAAGATCTGATATAATAATCATTTAATTTGGAAAACTGAGAGAGAGAGAGAGAGAGAGAGAGAGAGAGAGAGAGAGAGAGAGGGGGGGGGGAATAATCATAAAAGGAGACACAACATAAGCATAGTTTTGAAGCCTTAAAGAGGCCAGTTAATCAACAAATAACCCATCCGATCTGCATACATGTCCAAGATTCAAATTACCTGGTAAGGTCAAGATCTAGTAAATGAAAGATGCTTAAAGGTTTTTAAAATTCAGGATAGAAATTCTTTAAATGATGCGTCATAACAATAGCTTTGCTTGATAGGGTGAATTGGGGCCTAAAGTTTTGGTAAACACAATGAAAAATCATATTTTTAACTGACTATTTTAATGTAATGTGAAGGAAATAAGTAATGAATTTCTAGAATGCCTACTGCTCAACAGATGGCATAAACAAGCTCTTGTTAAACGGAATAACAAAGAGTAACAGTTTAATTGATTGGTATTAAATAGTTTAGCATAATGTGAAGTCATCACACTTATTCATGCCTTATCACACACAAGGTGCCATACAGATACTCAAACAATAGATATGTATGTTTGGTTAAAACTGCTCAAAAGCAGCAATGTTTAAACTATTATTGCTCTGGGTTGCTTTAATAAAAATTACACAGTACAAATATAGTTCTTGCGACTCGCAACTTTTTGTCTGTTTTCAATTAAAAGCAAATTTTCATAAAGGTAGCTAAAAAAAGATAAACCTACTTCAGGTAGGTAAATAAATTAAGCTATATAGGTAAATCAAGCTTGTAGCTATAAATTAATTGTGCTCATGGTGTGTGTCTAAACTTGTTTTATCACACACACACAAACTTTGATACAATGATCTTTGTCACTTGGTTCACCCACCAGCTTTTAATATCTGGTGCTCCTGTGGATCTTGAGAAGACTTTGATGGAGGAAATAAAACATCAGTCACAGAATTGACGGTTCTTCGCAAAGTAGCTTCCATAGCAATAATCGCATTCAGCGCTAAAGTTTCCGGAAGCAAAACATTGCAAATAAAATTCGAACCAAAACATCGGGTCCTTGTGGTGAGGAGTTAAATCGTTACCAAATTTATTTGGTCAGCCGGAAATTAATATGAACTTTGTTGTACGCTATTTTTCTCGCACAAACAGCCGCGTAACATCGTTTTTTAAAGTTTGGAGGCGATCAATCCGATATTTTGATAAGCCAAATAAAATAGTGAAATAAATGAAAATAAAAATAATTAACGTACTTTGTAGATTTTATCAGTATTTTTATATATAAGTGAATAGGATATTTGACGAGTCGACTTTTTGATTATTTTGACTTTGAAGGGAGATGTTGGTTCACAGGTACAGGATCGACTCCCCACCCCCCCCCCCCACACACACTTCCATCCCCACCCCAGTATATAGACCCCCTGGACTTATTTTATTTATTTTTTTTTTTTATCAAATTATCATTTTAGGACATATTTCTAATCTAACTTATATATTTATTGCACAAAATTACCTAAAACAAGCATTTTTTTTTTTAAAAAATCAGACCCTTTAAATATATATAATACAAGCTTGTATTATATACACAGAGGTCTGATTTTTTAAAAAAATGTTTGTTTTGGGTAATTTTGGGCAATGAATGAATAAATAAGATAAGAAATATGTCACAAAAGGATAATTCAATTTTTAAAGAGTACAGTCTCGGGGTCTTTATACTGAAGGGGGGGGGGGGTGGTCCTGTCCTCAAGCACCCATGTGTTGGTTTGTTATAAGTAATAGATACAATGTATACTCGCCCCCCCCCCCCCCTGCTTTCGCTTGTCAAGATTTTTTGGATGAGTCTGCCCCAGTGGCGTAGCTACCTTTTAATTTACTGTATTCAAAAAAAGGTAGGGGGTCTGGGGGCGCCTCGAGGCCCCCAGCGGGTCCAGGGCAGAGCCCTGATGGGGGCACAGGGGGCGAAGCCCCCGGAAGCTCCTGGATTTTATGTTATTTGAATGACAAAACAGCCTTAAAAATATGACATTTTTAAAGTATTATGATTCCAATAAATATGAACAAAAGTTGCTGAATTCCGAGACAAACATTATTTACCTGGTACTCTTCGAATATTTTCTTTAAAATTTCAAGGCCCCCGATGCTCTTGGATTTTAGGTTTTAGCTTTTAGATTTACAGGCTTTTGATGATGAGATATTGTCTCAAAATGTTACAAATTTACATACTGTATGTGTAAGGGAAATGTTGAATTTAAAAGAATGTGTAATTATATATGAAACACTGATACCCCAGCGGAAACCAACTGCATATGACTAAAATTATAGGCGTTTTGAAACAGGTCTATTATTCAAACCGTAACATACTCACCTAAATGACAAATTTTTGATCAAGTTTATCACAATGTATTGTGACTTTGTCAAAATTTTAATCACCCGACCGCCGACTTTAAATTACATGTAAGTATAGATCTAGACTGACAGAATACAATTACGGACAAACACTCAAAACTTGATGTGTTTTCAGATTTTAGTATGAATATTTAAACTTGAAAGGAATTAAAAGTTGTTCATCTCATTTTAATAAGTTTATTGTAGATCATTCTTTAAGCCAATAACATGAAAGTCAAAGGTATAGCTCGTCCATATTAATTTATGATTCTAACGAACCTCCATTTTCGGTGTTTTAAAGAGGCAAACTCATCAATGAACTGATTGACATCGATTTCTACTTTTTATATTTAGATTTTTTACATAGTAAACTCAAAACCGGACGCATAAAAAGTATGAATTAATGTAAAGTATGGAATGACGGTATTTTCCGGAATCGTAGTAATTGCATGGTTTACGATCAGAACTGAATGCTAAATATGCAGATTATAATTCAGTGGAGTCTCAGTATGATTCGTTTACGTGCAAACAATAGGAAACTCAAATCATAAGACCTATGCTTTGCAAAATTTTGTATATTCATTTGCATTTTTGCGTAAAGGGCGCTACGCCACTGGTCTGCCCCCACCCCCACCCCTCACTTTCAAAATCGAAAATCGTGCATGGGTACCTTAAACATGTTAAATCACACTCAGTGAAAAAAAAATGGATTTTCCGGGTTCAAATGAAAGTGTAATGAATTTTTGCAGTACCGCATCAGAGTCACCAAGATGTTATTGATAAGCTCCCATTAGAGTCCCCGATTCAAACGTTAAACTAACTCAGATATTTTACTCAGCATCATGGCCGACGTGGATCCTTCCGACGCCGCATCAGTCTCAACTTTCGCCGTGACAGCTGCTGTAGGGGCGATTATCATCCTTATTGCACTAATGTGTAGTGTAGTTAGAGGAAATAAGGACAAATCAGAGAATGGTTGGTCTTTTATTTGTGTTCTCACTGATAGCCCAGTCTTCTTAGCCATTGCACCATCTTAAAGGAATACAATGCAACTATTAATGACAAGGCAATCTTTATTAGATATCAAACTCTAAACTATACCCCCCTTAGAAAGCACCCAGATAAATTTACATCCGTATATAAATTCTTTTTCATTGTTTATACTTACAGTAAACAGCTGTTGAATCTCGATTTTAAAGAATTGTGTCAAAATTATAGAGATAATTTCATGCAGTTTCCATTTCGAATTGGACTACTACTAGCGTAGTTCTCGCCAAAGTACCATTTCTGGCTAGTAAAATTATATATAAAAAGGCGTATCAATGCACTGGCAAATAATGGTACTCGACAAGTCACTGGTTGCACGCCAGAATAATTTATAACCATGTTTTTCTGAAATACAGGTTTAGTTAAAGTGATATATGCCTCAGTATCTGTCATTATTACAAATTAAATGAAAATATTTTTTCTTGCAAAGATTATACTGGGAAAGTTTTTTTTTTATGAGGCTAATTATTTTGATGTTGCAATTGTGATTTTTTTTTTAAATTACCACTATGAAATACATGTAATAAGACATATTTAATGTTATTGATCATTCTCATTCTGGTTGAGATCTTGCATTATTTTTATGCAAGTTCTTCAAGTAGGATCGAGGCATATTGCATAAATTTTATGTAAAGTATACAAAGTCATGAAATAAAATTTCAGGTGAAAAAGAATCAGCAGAAGAACCGTCAACAAAAAAGAATGAAAAAGCAGAGAAAGCTGGTAAAAAAGGGAAATCACAGAAGCCTGTCAAGAGGTCACACAGTGTTCACTTCACCCATCCATGGCTGGCCTGTAACTTGAAAGGACACAGCGGACATGTTTTATCCTTAGACTTCAGTCCCAATGGCAAATACCTCATCACAGCAAGTGATGGTAAGACGGGGAGAGATCTCTATTTAATTAATATTGTATCAAGAAAATGTAAATTAATGAAAAAATGTAAATTATTATAATTGTACAGGTACTTTGTGCCCATATACCGCAGGAGAAAACAAGGTTAATATATTTATCTCAGAAAAGTATTTTTGAAAAAAAAAAATTTACTGATGGGTATGAAAAATACATATTGTAGACAGAACAGTCCTAGTTTGGAGTACCAAAGAATTTTCTCAAAAGGAGCACAAGTAAGAAATATATAAAGTTTAACAATGTTGGAAAATACTACAGACATATATATTGTTATAACCGTACTGTAGACATAGATGTTGTTTTTGCACTTCATATTGAGTGGCATAATTTTATTCATTCATTAAACTTGCAGGTCAGTCAGAGGAAATGTAGAGTATGACCATGCATCCAGAGTGAAATTTAGTCCAGATTCCAAGTAAGTCATTGCTGGACTGTCATCCATATTGATTAACAATGAAATATTGTAGATAATTTCATGATGTAATTTAAGCTTTTGTATGAAGTCTAACCTTCAAAAACATAGTATAGAAAACTCTTTACAATATAGTCTACTGATTAAAATATAAATATAATTCAGTTAAGCAAATTAAAAAAATATGTACGTGAGATTACATTACATTACCGGAAAAATTCTATTGTTTCAGGGCATTTGTATGCAGTTTAGCAAATGAAAATACAGTAAGGATATTCCGCATTGGTAAAAAAGACACAGGAGGTATTGGAAATATCACAGCTGCTTTTGATTTCGACAAGGTTGGTAATCAACATTGCATTGCTGAGTGATTCAAAGCTTTAATACAGAACTTTTAATCTGTACATGTTTAAGTGACTTTATATATAAATGATATGTGTGATTTATTTCCTTAGAAACATTCAGCAGACATTATCTACATTGGCATTGCTAGCAATGGGAAGTTCATCATGACATGCAGCAGTGATACAACACTTATGATTTGGTCCATAAAAGGTATTTTAAATGAATTTACATGTGACAAACTATGAACTGGTGTTTTGTTTAAAAAAAATCTTTGGATCAACTTGACATTTGCAGTCTGTAAACTATAGAAAACGAACACTATTGAAAAAAAATCCTTTGCAAAACATTGCAAGTATATTGATTACCTGTAATACTGGTCATTAGTTTATTTATTAGAAACATTCATTGTGTTGAACAGGAGATGTTTTGGAGACCATAGACACAAGACAGATGAATAACTCATTCGGAGCTGTATCTCCCTGTGGAAGATTTGTAGCATCATCAGGTGGGTTGTATAGATAGAAAAGAAAAAATAATTTTATAACTCATTGTTAGCAAATTATCATTGATAACCAATCCCTGAGGAAGAACACAGAGAAACGTTACTAGTTTACATGTAATTCTCGCATTCATTATTACATGTATTTACACCAGACACAATAGTGTACTTGTTGATGAATATTAACCTGACATTTGTAGATGAATATTAACCTGACATATAATACTAATAAAATATATTTGGTTCGGTAATAGGTAAATAGCATATACCGGTACATAATCATGTATATATGTAAGTGAACATCTACATGTAAGTAAGTAAAAATAAGTAATCATGTAAATATGTGTACATATATAAGTCTTTGATTAATTCTACCAATGCTGTGTATTAAAGGGTTTACACCGGATGTGAAGGTGTGGGAGGTGGGATTTGACCGGGCAGGAAACTTCACAGGATGTAAGAGGGCCTTCGAGTTAAAAGGTCATTCAGCTGGGGTGTACAGTTTCAGTTTCAACAGTGATTCTAGTCGGTATGGCAGTCTGTCAGTTATCTGAATGTTGAAATTATATGTATTTTTAACATTTTGACAATGTCATTTTTAATTACCGGTATGTGATAGGATATTTTCGATCATTTATTTGAAATATTCAATTTTAGAATGGCATCTGTTTCAAAAGACAAAACTTGGAAGTTTTGGAACACAGACAGTTAGTATTTTCAAGTATTAACTTTTATGTCAGCAATTGGCAAACATTGTCAAAGAACTTCATGTTTCAAGACCAAATCACATGTTATGGACTCCATCCTTTATACAACTGTAATTTGCTCACAGTACCTCAAAATTTTAAATGTTTCATGCATATGGGTGCATTCAAACACAAAAACCCCTATCTTTTGAATATATCAATGTTTCATTGGATTTAAACCTTTTTTTCTGCAGTAAGATATGAAATGAATCAGGATCCATATCTGTTAAAAACTGGAAGCATAGACTACACCTCCCCCTGTTTGATCGCGCTGTCCCCTGATGGCAGGAGTGTGGCCATTGCCAGTGATAATTCTCTAAGTGTCCATAATGCAGTGACAGGAAAGGAGGAGGAAACATTCTCCAATGTGTTCTCAGGTATCATAATTGTCAAAGAGATCTAAGCGGTTTTCTATTTCTATTAATGTTTGAGTTTTAATTAAGACAGGTAATAAATTTTTCAAGTTAAGTGATACATCTTTGAAGAAGAATTTTTTGGGCCATTTTTAGGCCCCCAAACACAGGGGTCAGCATTTATAGCAGTGCAGTGTATAGATAAAGTTTTCCAATACCTTTACATGTATTTTTAAAACCATTATTCATTGTTTAAAATAGCAGAAACTCAATTCCTGCAAGGGTTCTGCCTAAGACCCCTTGTGTGTCAAGGGCAAAATGAAATGTAATTATGTGCATTTATTTATTATAGAGTGAAGAATTGCTAGCTATTGAATTTATTACAAGGGAAGTGTTTTGTTCCTTACAGGGGAGGTAACTGACTTGTCCTTCGACTTGACCAACAAGTACCTTGTGTGTAGCGGTGATAAACATGTTTCTGTATTCAATAACATCACAGGATATAGAGCTTCTATTGATGACCTTCAGGAAAAGCTCAAATCTGGCAATACTCAATCTCAAAAAGAGAGGATTCGACAGCAAATCACTGAAGCCCAGTCAGTTTTCTTTTTTGATTTTTATTTAAAATATGTAAATAAATGAACAATTGATAGAGATTGCAAAGACGATTTCAACTAAATTTTGATTTTGTTTAATAGGGAGGCACTGGAACAATTATTGGGACAGTCTAATGGACATGCAGGAGGCAAGAAAGACTAGAGAATTCTTTGTTTAATATGTGTACCATGTGTAAACATTACCATGTGTAAACATTCCGCTATGGATCATGACAAGACTTTATTGGCAGCAAATTCTAAAGTGCCACACAGTTAAATTATATTTATCAGTTCATTTGATATTTTAAATAAAGATCAATGTGATTATTTTGTTTTTTAAATGCATTCACTTTCAAAGAAAATGCATGCAAATTTGATAAAATGCCAGTAACCAGTACATGGCATATCAGGGCTATAACTTTCAAAAATTGTAATTTGCTGGAAAGTCAAACCTTTACAAAAGTAGTTACTTGTATTATCCATAGCACAATCCATTCATAACACTATGGTATAAGAACTTTGTCTAAGAAGATAATTATTTAAAGAATATTTATTAAACAAAAACGTGCAAAGTACGTAATCTTTGCAAGCAAAGAGCAACTTTCAGTATCAACTACAAGTACTCTTTGTTCTTTTAAAAGTGAAGGAAGAGCAGAGAGCAACCTGTGCATAATTTGATAGGACAAGGTTTAGGTTTGATTGAATGATAAATGAAGGTTAACAGATATTACAAGTGATGTGTTAATACTGGGTGAAATTTTAAAAAATACTATCTTTGAAATTCAAATATTCAAAAACAAAGAAGGTCATTTGAAATCATTTAATGAGACCAGTTGATGAACTCGTCAATCTGTAGAATTACTGGAACCTTATATTGGTCCATGCAATTTTGTTTCTTCAAGTCAAATAATACCAACACAAAATAATGTTTGTTTTTTATTGTTTGCATTTCATCATTCATAATGATACAAATCCCATACCTATACATTATATATTACTTTTTATTCTTATTTTGATATGACATCACATTTCTTTCTCGTACATGTAATAGATAAATCAAAGAATTTAATACCATTTAGTTTTACATAACAATCAACATTTGATAACACTTCACTCAATGTGTATAACAGTATATACATGTAATTTAAACTACCATACAGAGTACTATAATAAACATTTGGTAATTACATGTGAGCTGCCCTTTATAAAGAATTCTCACTACTAAATTTGGCCAAAAAAAAGTATTTTCTTAAAAAGTGGTTTGACATTCCTTTTTTGTGTAGATTTTTATACATATAAAAATGATTTCTAGATTGCTATTGGTTAAGCTACACACCATGAATCAAAACATCCAAAATGATTGCAGAATACTAAAAATGATGGAGACTTTATATCATATACAGCTTCAACATAAATGTCTTGTTTACCATAGATATGTGGACCCAGACTTGTGTTTTTATCACCACTACATCTTAAATTCTCTGTTTTCTCCATCCTGTTAAGTATGAGATCACATTGTTTAACTGTATAGTTCATTTAACAAAATACACACAAATTATTCAGCACCAAGTTTTCCCACTCCTTTAGTTGGGAAGTTAAACATTTTGAAAGAGTTGGAATAGTACATGTACAACACAAATGCAAGTACACTTCCAGAATATTCATCAGTAAATGAAAAGAATAACAGATCCAGATTTTTTTTTTTGGAGGGGGGGGGGGTAGGTGGACCAAGTTCACTAAATAAAGATATGATAATATACCACAAAGTTTATTAAATCAACTAATAATTACAATTAAATATCTAGCATCATTATTTAGTGTCTGCTGTCCATTTCAGAATGCAGTCAGGTTCAATAAACATCTGACATACATTACATTTTAATGCTATGAATTGATTCTTTATCCTTCTACACCAACTACATTCTGTAATTGATTACACTTTTATGCTAAATTATGAGGTATTGCTAAATTACCCTTTTTTACCGGTATCTCTAGTAAAACTTTTCACATTGAATTTGCATTGTGGATAAACTTGTGGACAACACAAATTGTCTTACATATTGTAAAGAACACTGGGAATCAGTTGTGATTTGTGAGCTTTTTCAGTTAAGTGCGATTAGAACTGCCTACTGACACCGGTATAACGGCATGCACTATTATGTTGGAGGTGGATTTCATAGAGCAACATTGTTCTTGACAAACCCAAAATTAACAGCCACCATTCAACAAAAATACGCATTGGAAATTGTCTCAACAGATTAATGAAAAAGATAATGCTGAGGTCCACATATCCTTATTATTGAGAGTATTTGGTAAAGATGCATTACTGACAAATCTGTGTACAAACACATGTATTTGAGCATATCTAATATGTATATTAGTTATAATCAGGTAAATGCATTGGCTATTATATGATAATGCTAAGCAGTTCTATTAACTTTTGGATGGGAATATCATTTGAATTCGTATAGTTTTATCAATCAGAAAACTTATTCATGGATATTTACACTTTGTATAACAATAAAGAAATGGATAGCAAAATACAGGATAAAATGTTCTAACAAATGGTCTGTATATGATTTAAAAAAAAAACAATGAATTTTCAGGCACATTAATGGCACATTGCTTAAGAACTGAGTTTTCAAATTCATAATCTTTAATACAAAACAATTGTGCAAGTCAATATTTAAAGTTGGATTTTTGCCCCGTCTTCATGATTTGCACATGTAAAATGTCTATCTTGTCTGTGTGAAAACAACAACCTTTAGCAATATAATAAAGATTTCACATACAGTTGCATTGCAATTCACCATGATCATAGAAGATAGGGCTATAAAACTCCCATATGTTTCTTTAATCTCACAGGTACTAAAAATTAGAATTGACTAAATTTATTTCTTAAGACAGATGTTCTCAAAACATTGGGGTTTTTTTCTCAATACCTCAACATGATTTAACCATTTAAGTTATTTCATCTTTAAAACTGAGAGAAGTGAGCAAATAAAAAATGAGCAAAAAAAAGCTTTGAAATTATAAACTCCCTAGATGCTTCAATCTGAACCAAAGGACCTTATTATTAAAGTTCAAGATATTGCTTGGTGGCTATTCAGCAGATGGTACAAAGATGGACCGAAATAAATTAACTGACAAAATGTACAAGATGAGAAAAAAGAATCTTCTAAAAAAAGCTATTGCAAGACTATTTTATATGTATCTTTCTGCAATAAAAATTCTCTCTCTGTACCAGTTCTCAAAACTGTTTTTATAAAGTGGTACTTCTTTTTTCTATAACTTGCAGGTTATTGCTCTAACAACATCATTTCAGAAAATAATCTGCAAAAACATAAGCAGAAATTTCTCACATCACCTCACACAAATCAACACTGTATCACATTCAATTAAAGCCATTTCACATCAAAGTACAAAATAACAAACAAAGGTGGCATTGTGTCTTAAAACAGATATATTGCTTATACAAGTAGAAATAAGCTGCCCTATACTTTGTAAAATGTCCGACACTGTCCTTCACTTGACCTCGTACAGTGAGTGACTGTCCTTGACATTCGAAGACAGCAAACTTCTGACATTGTTCAAGGCAAACTGAACAGCTGTCAATTGAACAACTGTCAATTTTTGGGCTGTCAATTGAACAACTATCAATTTTTGGGCGAAGCACAGATTGTCTCAATGGGAGCCATCAGGAACCAGTTGATTTGTCTGTTTTTAAGACCGCTTCTGTTGCATGTTCAGGCATGCGCGACGGATCAGACAAAATACTGGTGGTGGTGCTAAGTTGTCGCAGTGCATTCAAAACAGCTGTAAAGAGAACAGACATCAATTAAATTTGCATAATTGAAGATAGAATAGTTTTACTCACTTTCTATCTAAAGTATATGATATGGGATATAACTGAAGGACACATATACTGGGAGCCAGTGGGAGGGGACTTTCCCCCCAATTCTTTACATATCATAGCTTCATCAAATTCGACATAATTTATCAGTGAGTTCAACACAACTCCTTTCGATTACAATGTACATGTTGTATAAACTTACCTGGCCGTAAGACCACAAGTGAGCAGTGTTGATCTAACCAAGCCAATGTGGTCCTACACAGCTCATCAATGCTAGCTGTGGACACCATATTATTATACGTATCAAACAGACCCTGGATAATGGTAGAGAACTAAAGATCTGTCAAGGAAAACGCTTGTTTTATTAAAAGTTTTGCTATCAAACAGCAAATCATATGTATTAGATGAATAATGAAGTTTAAGGATACAATCCAGAACTTCCAGTTGGACAGTGTCCGATTTTTGACATACTCCTGGAACATCTCCTTCATCTGGTCGGCCCGCTGACGTGTGACGGGGACCCCTGTAGCTGGCAGCTGAGCTTGGCATTGGCTATTGGAGGAAAATCAGGACAAATATTAAATGTGAAATATAAAAGTATGGTACAGACTATGATTACCATACAAATTAAGTATGTCTGTCTTTTTTAACTTGAATCAAAACATTAGTAGATTTGTAGTATATGAAATAATAATCTAATATCATTAAATTCATTTATTTCAAATCAACTGACCTGATTTGAACATTTAGAGATTCTATTTCTTGTTTGAGGATCTCTGCTTCATTTTGCATCTGCTTTCTCTCTGCCTTCAACTTTTTACAGTACTCGGCAGCTTCAAAAGATAAGGACCTCAGACATTCCTTTAGATGTTCACCAAAATTCATAAATATCAATGTCATCATATTTCTAACAAATATTAAAAAAATATATTTGTATGTCAATTTATTTTTATTCAGAATTAAAGAAATTAAAAGAACATTTCAGCAACTCGGGTATACAGTATCCTAAAAATTTTGGAGTAAATGACTTACTTTTCTGTAGCATTGCAGCCTTACTGACTTTCGCATTTGGATTCTGACTTAAGGATGGGATAAGAGTGTGAAGAAGGTCAAAACCACTCTGTAATATAAAAAAAAAGAGTGTAATACCTACATAAAAAGACTCATTATCAAAAGACTCATCAAAATTCATCTCAATTCCCATGAATCACATAACCAATCAAATACGTTGTGAAGACCAATGACAACAACCAGGGAATTTAACCTATGAGACCCACCTTGATGTTACAGCGTCTCTTTTGTTCTGCTGAGGTGTGATTCAACCTCCTGTGTTCTCCACCTCGGAACTCCGATTCAGAGTCCTGAAATCAATACACAAAGTTACATCATTGTATCTATTCAGTGCTTCAATGGTTAATCCATTCAAAGATTTTCCCACGTCCAACATTATACAATTCACTAAGACAATCAATTAGAGTAATGTTTTCTCTACAAGTAATGTTTATTGGCAAACAGTAAAACGACAAGAAGAACCCTGCTTACCCCTGACTGGTTCCCTGAAGGACTAGTAACCGACACACTATCTGATGGACTAGTAGGATTGGACAGGACCATGCTGGGACTTGCTGGGGGGTAGCTGGACCGTCTAGAGGTGAGGGAATCGGTCAGGGAGGGGGACAGAACAGGGACCGCTGGCTTAGTGGAGGTCAAGGTCGGTACTGTGGTGATCTGAGGCACCGTTACCGTGGCATTGGATGACAATGTGACTACAATGGACAAACAACAACAAACTTTTATATCTTCATACTTGAGACCAGAACAATAATTAACCTAAAAATCATAGTTTTAAAATTAGGGTAAGCATTAATTAAATAATAAGGTAATCAGTACCTGGATTTGAAACAAAGTTAATGACTGTGTCTTTAGCAACTTCAACCGTAGAATTCTGTGTTTGCAGCAGTATGTCTGTCAGCTAAAACAGAGTACAACAATTACATAAGTAACTGTTTTTAGTGTTTGGGATTTTGAATTACATAATTCTTCAAATTGCTTTCTGATACATGTTATTAGAACACAGACTCAAGCAATAAAAATAACATTCAGTTCAAGAGACAAATACATATACATGTTTATACTGATACATCAAAATACAAAACATGGTGGACAATATTTTTAATGCAGGTTCACTTTCTTTAACTAGTATGACTAACACCCTTTTTATGCTAAGCACCCAGTATTGATTTTTTTCCCTTGTAAGTAATTGCCTTGTTAAGTTACTTACTTTATTGTAGGATACAGGGATTGATGTCACAACCATTGGTGAAGGTGTGGGTTGCTGCCCCTGAATGGTCACTATACTGGGTGCTGCCACACCTCCTGCCTCCTTTTTCACATTAATGATAGCACCTGGGTAGGTTCCTACAGAAAACAAAAGCATACATAATACAGCTGTCTTTCAATCATTTAAAAGCACAGTTAAACTGTAGCAATAGCTAAATAATAAGGTATCAAACTACTAATTTTAAGACTCAAAAGTAAAAACATGTTCTTTTTTTTATAAATAGACCTAAAGTCCTTTGAGACAATTCAATAATGAGTACATGTATTTATGCACTTAACATTTATTTAGAAAAAAAAGAGATTATTATTAAAAGAGATATTATTAAATTTCAAACATTAAATTCGAAAAAATTTGTTTGATTCACCATATTAAAATAGCTTTAAGCTTCACAGATGTAAATGAAAAACATTAATCTCTTGGAATAAAAATAAATACATGATAGTCATAATTTTAGTGTAAAGATATTTCCTAGAGTTCTTTTAAGTTCCACAATTTGCTGGACACAAAGAAAAATAGATTGAATGTGTTATATATGTGCTTAAACAGTTACAAGGCAATTTCATGTCCCATAGTATATGATAAATTTCAGAAATAATTGTCAATTAATGAATTAACCCAAAACTAGTTATAACAATAATGATAACAAATAGTGCATGCCTTTTTTTTTAAAATCAATTTTCTTAATTGTTGTTAGTAAACATATACTTCCAACAGATAATTTACAATTGCACGTAAATCCAAGTATAAAATGCTACTAATTATTTGACTTTCATCATATAAAATATATAGTTTGAAACTTAAAAAGCAAAATACAATATAAAACTGAAAAATTGAAAGAATTTAAAGGAAATTTTTTAAAAGCATAACATGCATGCTTGTGCAAAATCTGTCTTACCCTTGGCAAGTTGGCTGACTGGGGACAATTGAATTCCACCCAGAATCATGTCTAAGTAATTACAATAAATATAATTGCAAGGAATAGAGTCAGCTCATTTGATCCTAACCAGAACATGCAACACTCTCCATACAAGTGACAAGTGCCTTAAAAAAATCAAAACTCTAAGGAGCTATGCTATAGGTTTATCAGGGCTTGGGTATGGAAATTTCTTCAATGATCATGATTGGATCATCCTCTGTACATGAAAATAGGTGATGAAATAGCATGCATGGAAGGAACAAGAGGTCAAGGTCAAAGTACTGGCTAGGCTAGGGCCAGATCAACCAAGCATGTCAGTGTGTGATTAGGAAATATGTTTTGTATGCAAATGAAAAGAGTTTTTTTTGTTTGATTTTTTTTTAGTGTGCATGGATTTTTTTTAACTTTTGACAGCTACAGCCGGCATACACTACATGTATATACAGTATAAGATAATCACATATTGCATATTTAGATTCTGAAAAATATTATATAACATATTTAATTATCTATGTTTCTTTGGATAGCTGTTTCTGCATCAGAATACACCCACAAATTTTTGTTTGAATGCAAAAATTATTATTTCATTTGTTTATGTAGCATGACCAAACAAATCTCAGCAAGTCAAAACACCATTTTTTTAAAAAAAATTTTCTTTGGAATGCACTATTGCATGTTGACGCACTAAATGTCCCATTCATGAGAAGCATTAGCTGTGTACATTAGGGGCATGCAACATCTTAATGTAGGCGACACAGTTATGTGACCCCATAAAGAGGTGTTTGAGATAAATACCAATACATCAAGTAGATAAACAGGTTTATCACACAGATAAACATCAGGCAGACACAACATTAGGTGATCTCACATATCAGTCAGGGCAAGATCTAATTGTAAATGATCATATTAAGATATTCATTTAATGATACTTTATTTCAAATCATAAAAATTATTTCTAAATGTATACATTTACATGCATCATTAAAGAGAAAGAGAATGTTTGAGAAAGGCGAATTGTTCAGATTTATTAACAAAACCATATTTTTATGTTAACTAAATCGCAATGTTAACTGTCAAACGATTAGCGAGTGTGGTTATCATTGTGACATCATTAAAAAGTTTACACAAAATTAATGTTTTCGCTATTCTGTAGGTTCATTAAAGGAAGCATATTTGCAAATGTTAATATTTTCTTTGATTCATATCAAATTATAAACTATCTACAACGTATGTCTGAAGTTTTATTCATTCTTTCTTTTTCATTGGTATTCTTATAATATATTAACACAATGAAAAACTGATCTAGTGTTACGTTCAATAATTTACTATTCTTTAAAATTCCTCTTTTTTAAAATTTACCTAGAAGTCTTTTTGCAAAAAATGTAGACAAAAGATCCCAAATCTCTCACCAAAATTATTTAATTGCAAGTGCATGACTACATGTATCTTCCTATACAATGAATTGTAACCAATCAACAGACAGGTGACTGATAAAAAAGTGCACTCCATGACCTCCATCTCCCATGTTTTGTGGACAAAATTAGGTCATATTCAATTGATCTATGACAACGTTTTTGGGATGCAAAGTTCATCGTTATCATGATGCTATATATAAAGACAGCATTTAAACATAAATGTGAGATTTCAGTTGAACTCAAAAAAGTCAACAGTAAAGTACTGTGAAAATGGCTGTGAAAAAGTATGGTTAATATTCCCAACTTATTTCATGTAATTTTTAAATTTTTCCTGTTTTAAGATTACATAAGAATCTGATGATGCCCTATTTTAATTCTATGTCATAAATTTTGGGGTACAAATAATTAATCCAATTTCTCATTCATCAAATCAACTAGAAAACTGACCAGTCAGGAAGGGCCCCGCTATGACAATTAATATAGAGAAGTGAAAAAAACTTTGAATTCCATCCTCTTTATATTAACAATGATGAAAAATAAATGCCCGGCAGAAGATGTAAAGAACTAGAATATATAGGATCTCGTGATTTGTAGTTGGATACTGTGGAATCATTAAATTTCGTGGGGGCCAATTTTCGTGGATGGCTTAAATTTTACAGGTTCATGAGGACGTAATTTCGTGTATTCTCCTATATTTACAAAAGGAAATATGACTTTATTACCCTAATTAATGATTCGTGGAGGATGTTATTTCGTGGATGAGAGGTAACCACGAATCCCACGAAAATTGAGCCACCACGAAATCTAATGATTCCACAGTATGATTTTCATCCAACAATTAAAGTGTTTTTTTCTTGAGCCTTAGTGAGGGAATAAAACACACAAGTTGGATAAAAATCATATTATACTACAAATCATATGAGATTCTATTTATCCCATGTTTTATACACCGCAATCAATGTTTATACTGTTTATTAAACTCCACATTATTTTACTTCATTATGCCTAGGCAAATCCCATTGTAAAGTCACAACTGTGGGATATCAAAAAAATATCCAATGAGTTATATCCACGGGATAAAGTGGGTTAACATGGGATGAAATAAAATTTGTTAAAAAAACAAAGAATTGATACCAATGCAATGATACCTAGGCTTTGCCTCTATTCAATAAATTATTATAAATCATTGTGTACGGTATTTTAACCAAAATAAAATAAATAAAAATATTATATTTTAAATCCATATTTCAAAGAATGTACACAATACTACACATCATTCAAAATTGACCTTAACTTCAAAACAAAGTTCATTTGCAGACACAGGCAATGCAGTAATTAATCTCAATGTGACAGATAGAGATAAAGCTTAGGATTTTCTTCCTGTGGAAGGTTAATTAATCCCAAAGGACAAATATTGCACAGCCTTCCATGTATACAATGGTAACATTCTCAGCAGTTATCTCTCTTTGCCCATTCATTCTCAGCAGTTATCTCTCTTTGCCCATTCTTCATATGCATAGTTAGGAATCTACCCCACCACCCCAGCTCCAAACCAGAAGACATAGAGAACCAAACTTAGCATCAAAATATGTATTTCTGCCTACTGAACTACCATACCAAATTTGAACTTGATTAGGCAACCATAAAAAAAGTTATTAGAAAAAAACAGGAAATTTGTGGACGGAAGAGTGACAGATGGACGGACGGACGGACAGAGTGATTACTATAGGGCACCCGCAAATCGTTGCGGGGCCCTAATAATAATATCCTTGTTTGATAATTGTTTATTCAATGGTATAAATTTCATTAACACTGATAAATCCTTGGTATGAAATTCATCTCCATTTCTTTTACTTGATAAATCTCTGGAATAAAAGGGCTTGCAATTGTTTTGTATCATCCAACCATCAGGGGAAAAAGTTACACCATGCTCTATTATACGATCATTATTTCATACTGATGATATGTTGTGTTAGGAAAAATCAGATGGGGCCTATGAAAACTTTACAGGGACGTATGTGAGCTGCTAAATTGTTTCAGAGATGTAAGAAAATGTTGTAAACTATGTAATCATGTAAACAAAATATATTATTTGGGGGTGATTTGTGTTTGAAATTAAATGCAGTTTATTATACAACTCTTTTTATTACATTTTGATCGCTTAAAATTCTTCTTTCTCAAGCTCGGCATCCAAATCATCTCAGCATGTCACAGCCCTAAACTTTTTTACTTTTTAAAGGGGCATACTCACGATTTTGGTCAAATTCTATTTTTAATGTTTTTATTATTTAGAGTGCTTTAGAAATGAATTTCTAATGATCAAATAAAACTTGAGTTATTTGTAGAGTTGTAAGCAAGATACAGGGCTCACAAGGCTCGTGCCCTGTTTTTGTTCACATAGGCTCAATAAACCAGTAAAATATCTTTTTCCAGCTTACTTGTCTCTCTTTTTATCTATTTTAAGCAAAGGTAAACAGTTTCTAACGTTTTACACGTTTGTTTTAGGTTAAAAACTGAAATTTTAGCTTCAACGTTAGAAATGTAAACAAACGCTTTGTTTACATAGTGAAGAATTTCAAGCTCTGTAACTCACTTATAACTCAACAAATGACAGTCACACTCAAATTTCGGTTGCCTTTTTGAAGCATTGTAAATATTGAAATCGGCAAAAGAATTTTTGACCAAAAACGTGACCATGCCCCTTTAAGACAATACAGGGGAACTTAAATTACATTCAAAAGTTTGAGACAAATTTAGAGAAAAACTAGTAACACTGACAGAACTACACAGAACCCAAGATTTCTTTAACTCCGCTCTTAATTATGCCAACCTTGTTGAATATTCAACATAAAGGAATACTATATTAATTGTTCTTACTTATCTTGGCTACCGTAATGTATCGTGTATAATACGCACTCGTGTATAATACGCACCCCCCAAAGTTGACCAAAAAATAGCGAAAAAACAGCAGGTCCTATGTATAACACGCACCCCAAAAATGGCGAAACCAACGGCCGCAATTTCCCCCAAAACAATCGATGTTTCATGATAATTTTATAATCCATGCGCAATTTCTTTAATTTTGTGATAGCACATAGCACAATGATGAAAATCGACGGCCGCCATTTTTCCAAATAACTATCGATGTTTAATGATAATTTTGTAACCCAAGCGCAATTACTGTAATTTCGTGATCGGAACATTGCCCAAGCGATATTAGAGTCAAAGTTCTTACAATTTTACTTAAAAAGGACGGCATGATTTACATGGGCGGTATCAAATATCATTAGACACTTCGTAAACAGTGGAAAAGTTGAAGATCATCATACGTAGGGAAGAACGGCAACCAAGTTTAAAAGTTATAATGTTTGCAGATATAAACCAAAACAACATCAAAAGAAATGATTTAATTGATTAATTATAGTCAAACTCATTGATTGTTGTTAAATAAACATTCTGAAGAAACGTATGTATGTCGTATATAGTCATTATCAAGTCGTACAAATGATCGATGTATTTTTAGCAGTGTCTTTGTAAAGCAATAACGTTTAACTGCATAACTGGACACGAAGTAATCAAGTTTAATAAAATCAGAATAATCGCTAATCTTCATGCACTTGAAAACACCCTGTGAAGTCCGACACAAGACAGGTGCATGCTTCTGACACCGGAAATTGTTAAACAAACATTGACCACGCGCCGAGTCAACAGGTGATTGCTTACGTAATGGCGAATACACTGGCGATATTTAAACTTGTTTGATGCAAGAAATAGTGTTGAGAGTGGATAAATATTTCAATACATGGAAATAAAACTCAGAATAAGGTATTTTTGATGCAAAAAATTTAGTATACACTCGTACAACTTGCATAACGCGCTATATCAGCAGAAAATATAAACTCATACAACTTGCATAACACGCTATATCGGCAGTCACGTCTCCCGAGGTATTAAGAATCACGGCTTGAAAAAATGGGGTAAAATTTTAGTCCTATGTATAACACGCACCCCCTACTTTTGATCAAATTTTGGCTGAAAAAAAGTGTGTGTTATACACGCGACATTACGGTAAGTATTGCTTTTCAATTGGTTGAATATCTCAGTACAAACAGCGAGAGAAAAGCAACTAAACTGCAGAGTGCTCCTAATTGTAGAGAACCAACAGAACTCACCTGTAGTAAGAAGCTGGGCCAGATACGTGTTGTTTGGAGACGGGGTTGGGTTTGGAGCGATTTTTCTCTGTTTCGTACGTGTGGCAGGTTTAACCTGAAAGAGGATACACAGCATGTTAAAAACTTGTTTATAAGTTTGGTAGAGGAGAATTTTTGTCCTTTCATTTAAAACATGCATAAAACTTTTATTAAAACTTGTTTGGTTTGTAAAGCATACTGTAATCGTATAAAACAGGTAACATATACAGAATAAGGCACAACCAAAACCTGGGGGGAAAATTTGGGAAACTTCATGAGTTTGACTTTGCCCATATTCAAATTTGAAATATTCTAAAGGTATGTATGGCATAATCTTAGCTAAAATGTTTGATATGAATTAGTGTGCAGATTTCTTATTGAAAGTAAGTACCGACTCTAATAAACAGCTACTGCCAACGTAGCTACTAATGTGTTTATTTACAGTCCTTAAGTTTTTTTAATGAGACATTGTGTTTTTTCAGGAGTATCAGTTGTTTTTGTTATATACATGTAGTAGAACAGTCAAAACATATCATATTTTTGATTCATTTTTTTCATTTATTCATTTCACTTGCTGGCATAATACATGGAAAATGTAAATATAACCTGGTCGGATGACAGTAAAATGATTTGTAGTGTACCAATAACTACATAAATCTGCATATCATAATATGACATGGAACTATTATCAATCTTGATCTTGTCATCATGGAATAGCTTTATCTTCCAAGGTTAAAGGTTAATTTTTTCAAAGAAAAATATTATTGAATGATTTTCCTCGAAGACAGTAAGATGAAAGTAATTTCTGATTGCTAACTTAGAGAATAAATTTCACTACTCACTGGTTTCACAAAATTTCCTTCTTTTCTCTGTGACAATTTCTGGGACACTTGTGGCACACTTTTACTTCGGGTTGGGATTTTAGATCCATGTGTTTTTGTAGTTTTAGCAGTCTGATTTGTCAGGATTGGATTTTTGCCCAGTAAAGCCTCCTCCAGAGAAGACACCTTAATGACTGGCTCCGAGGGCGAATGAGTCACTGTTGACAAACTGTTCATTGACTCCTCATTGTTTTGGGTCAAGAAAAATGTATTGTTTGTTCTGTTCTGCTGTACAGTAGCAGTCTGCTGCTGCTGTTGTTGCTGTAACCGTGATATCAACTGGCTCTCTACACTGTTAATGTCAGAAATGGAGGAAGTAGTAATACTTCCCAGAAGGCCACTTAAGAGGTCTCCCAAAGTCTTGTTGCCTGGAGACTGGGGCCTCCCACTAAGAAGGTCCCCCAAAGTCTTAGTTCCTGGGGACTGGGGCTGTATTTCAATTCCAGGTGATTGTAATTCACTTTGTCTTGTGTCCATTAGCGAAAATACTGTGCAATTCTGTAAGATAAACTTAGATTTTTAATATACCACAAGAAATTTCAAATGACTACCAAACATGACCAGTTTCAAGTACATGCATTGATAGCTGTGACAAGTATATGCATGTGAACAGATGTTGTACATGTATCATACAATATTTAGATGTTAATTTATCTAACAGTGATGGTAAACTATAGATTTCACATTCTGTAAACCAACTTTTATTTGCAACGACTTTCACAATATTCTGAAGAAAAAACTGCTTCACAATGACTATTTTTGCAATAAAAGCATGTTGTTATTACCGGTACACACATACAACAAAGGCCTGGTTTACGGAGAGAAATATTCGCGTCAAAGGCTCTCACAAACCTCGCAAATATTTCTCCTAAGCGAATAAAAGTTGGCTTACAGTACTTCCGATAAATTAGTTTGCAACGACTATTGTTCGCTATCACACCTTATTCAAAACTGTGTTGTTATCACAACCATACAACTAGGTATAGTTCACGGCAAGAAATATTCGCGACAACGAGGCTCTCGAGAAACTCACAAGAGGCCCATGGGCCACATCGCTCACCTGAGGAACAATATATATATGATAAAATCAGCTTAATGGAGTCATAATACAAACAATCTGGACAATGTACAATAATACATGTAGATCCTGTATAAATAAAATCCATTTCCCCCCCTGGATATTTTTAAGTTTATAATCATTAGTCCCTTTTCTAACAGGATGATTTTATAGTCATATCACATGATGAGTATAGCAGTTCTCAAAAAGATCCTTAATAATTGTTTATATATGGGATATAAACCTACATCAAACTCTGAACCTTCTTGTGAAGCCGAAGAATTGTCCTGGAGCCAAAGTATTAACAATTATAAAGAATCATCTGGCTGATTAGTTTCTGAGTAGAAGATTTTTAAAGATTTACCCATATATTCCTATGTAAAACTTTAACACCCCCCCCCCCAATGTGGCCCCAATCTACCCCCAGGGATCATGATTTTCACAACTTTGAATCTACACTACCTGAGGATACTTCCACACAAGTTTCAGCTTTCCTGTCTGCATTAGTTTCTGAGAAGAAGATTTTTAAAGATTTACTCTATATATTCCTATATAAAACTTCGAGCCCCCAATGTGGCCCCACCCTACCCCCGGGGGTCATGAATTTCACAACTTTGAATCTACACTATGAAATTTTTCATTAATTTCTAATTATCTCCCCTTGAAAACAGGTGTGGCCCTTAATTTTCACAACTTTGAATCCCCTTTGCAAAAGGATGATTTGTGCCAAGTTTGGTTGAAATTGGCCTAGTAGTTCTTGAGAAGATGTTGAAAATGTGAAAAGTTTACGGACAGACGGACGACAGACAAAATGTGATCAGAATAGCTCATTTGAGCTTTCAGCTCAGGTGAGCTAAAAACTTCTTGCACAAGTTAGTTTACAGTATTACACTAGCTCTGAATAAGATACATAGCTTCCTTACACTAGTGTTTGTAGACGTATCCATACTATGATTCCCAGTGAAGTGCATCACACTGTTACCCTGTGAACGAGTTGTGACAATATCTGAAAGATGAAAACATGGTCTGTTACTGTTGAATATAAAAACACAACGCAGAATTCAATATCTTTGGAATTTCAGACTCGAATTTAGAAACATTGCATGATCTGGACATATGGGCATGGAAGAGTTGCCTACCTTGAATGGAATCGTAGTCCATCAGATCGTCCAGATTTGGCTGTAGAGGAACCAAGCCTGGCTGCATCAGGTCGGCAGTTGACATTCCATCTGTAAAAGTAAGTCAACATCCCTGTTTCACAGCAATCCCAAATAAGTTAATACATACTTGAGTAATCTGAATAAATTACATATTTCTCTCACTGTATTTTGAACTGTAGGCTGCAAGAGAAATATGTTAATTGACTGGATATATCAAACTATGCCATCACAAAAAATGAATTTTTGGGTTTTTTTTTCTTAATGATAGAACACAAACCAAAAGGTTCATGTAAATAATGAAGAGTCAAGACTTAACATTCACTCACAAAATTCTTTGGGATTGGGAAACGCGAAAGGTTGATTAAGGGTGTTGAACAAGGTGTCACTGTTAAAATCCAGGTCCATGAAGTCCATGGTGCTGCTGTTCAGAAGGAGGTCTGTGGCAGACATTTGTTGATTACTCGGGATCGTTGTCACCTCCACCACTTTGGCCAGTAACTCAGCATTGGTGGCTTTCTGAAAAATTCACAAAAATCTAAGTCACAATTTCTACACATTTTCTGCAAACATGACAGTAAATTACTGGATTTAACTTTGCAAACATTTAACACAAGGGTGACCATTCTTTGGTTGAACCATGAACTAGATTGTACTTACAGAAATCTGCATTGATTTTGACCTAAGAATCCAATTTTACCCAAGGGCATCTGCTTTGACCTTGACCTAACCTTATGAACTTCAAGTTCATTTTACATCATTTATCCATGATCTCCATTAATTCTAATCAGGATAATTTTCATTTCAGTCAAGATTCAGTCCAATTTTACCCAAGGGGCATCTGCTTTGACCTTGACCTAACCTTATGAACTTCAAGTTCATTTTACATCATTTATCCATGATCTCCATTAATTCTAATCAGGATAATTTTCATTTCAGTCAAGATTAACGGTAGTGAAAATTACAAAAAATATTATATGAATTGGAGAGGAACTGAAAGAGAGATTATGCTGCGGTAACCAAGAACTGAATGAGAGAAAATGCTGTAGAACCACAACTTGTGTATCAAATGTCACAGCCACCCACCACATCAATGCTGAACTTCTTGGCCATGTGACTCTTTGAGAACTTCCTCCAGCTTTTGTATTCTTTAGTAACTGTATCCAGTCTTCTTTTCCAATATTTCCCCTCCAAAACAATTGCCTAAAAAAATAAAACACTTAAGTTTATTTTTATAACATGTAAATACACCCACCACACAATGTTGAACATAGCACTTCATTTCAAAAATTTATTTACCGTAATCCAGTGAATATAATACAGGAGAAAGGGGTGGGTATTATACATCCCTATAGGATTTTGACATATTTTTTTCCCTAGATGAAGCCCCGGTATCATACCGGTATTATACTGTACACAGACAGAACCGATACCCTGCTATACATCGTAACATTACTTCATTATCACATATATATTAATATTTAACCCTGAGGAAATGATTGTTATAGCGTGTAGTTAAAGAAAATGTATACTTAAAGTCTGTTTATCAATAAACTGTTTCAAGATGGCCTTTGAAAATTAATTTGAACTGCCTATTCTTTATCTCCGTGTACGCCGCCATTACAACTGTTATTAATAGAATGCGGGCCACGTGCTATATTTGTAACTGATCTTTGCAAACAGCTTACACATCATTTGGCTCATTTTTGACCATTTTCATGTAATGATAATTGATTTATTGCAAATAATCATGAATATAAATAATTCTATAACCTATTCCGTTAATTGAAGCCATTGTTGTGCTCCCCCATCGCTAACGATTGACACCTTGGGTATCTCAGACACTCCCCATAGGCTATAAGTGTACTATACACAACACAACTATTTGTGCACATATTTTATTATGTTCCTGGCCTCTAACTGATCACTTTGATCGGCATCATTTTAGAATTTAATTAGGTCCGTTATCTCCATACCTGTACACCGTTTGTTTTTCACTACAGAGGGTTTGTAATGACTAAACAATTATATAACGCTTGTTAAAAGTAGTTGATTTTATTTACGGTAAAATATTTAATACTAGGTCTATTCAAAACATTGATAATGAAATAAAAATATTACCGCGATTTATTAGTTAAATAAATCCGAATCTAAAAAATTTTGTTCTTTTTATTTCCAGTGGTGTATTTCCACGCTGAAATTAAGAGTGTATACAAAGTATAACTGCTTTGTTGATACTCAGCATTATGGTTTGGTCAATTTTTTTTTATGCGTATCATACATCCAAAGGAACTTTTTTTCACCACTTCCAGGCCCAAAGACGGGGGTGTGTATTTTACACTACTGCGTCTTATATTCACCGGATTACGGTAACATTTCTTGCAATTATTTTCACAGAAGTAGAATTCTCATATACTTGAGTCATGGTGTCTTTGATAAAGAAAAAATTGATTTGCAGCAGTACTATGACCATTAGATGACTTATCCCCCCTTTACCTCCGGTTTTGTGTGTATGTCATCGGATAATGGGGAAGCAAACTGGCACACTGTTGGCTTTTTTCCATATCTATCTGCAAAAACAAAATTGATCTCTGGTTTTGGTGATCTGTTAAGACTCTCAGCTGTGGTTCTTCCTTTATTTATAAACCGTCTATCATAAGGCACACTTATAGCAAGTTTCCCCTGAAAACATTTCAAAGCATAGACGTCGGAAAAGGCGGGGCTAGGGGAAAATTTTTTTTTTGGTAGCCAAGTGTTTATAGATTTTTGGAACTATAGTAAAATATAGGGTATAATACCACAACACAGAAAGACACTGTGGTGCAGAGATGGTTATTATGATTAAATGGCATAATAAGGGAATAATAATTTTTTCAATACTTTCTGAAAGTACAATGTGTACATACTTGATCACTGGCAACAAGAGAGTAAGATTTTATGAGAGGTCTTTTGTAAAACAAGTTTTGCCACAGATGGTGCTGTTACCTTAAAGAACTCTCTGACTCAAAGGTACATATAGCAACTGCTTGACATAAAACATGAATCAATCAACAAAAACAAAGTTGTAAGGAATCCATGAGTTACCATAAATAACTTAAGGTCATGTGTGACCCATTTCTGAAATAAAATTGAATTAACAGACAAATCTACTGTCCTACATTTCACACTAGGGGTTCATTTTTTCGGATCAATAATCTTCAGCTGTATCTATCAAAAGACATTTTAAAATCAGATCCTTATAACTTTCATCTGGATGAAATGAAATTTTTTTTCACAAGGGTATTTATGTGAGTTGATCTCACATTAAAGCTTACAATGAACTAACAGAAAATTTGTCAATGGAAACAAATTTATCACTACTGATTGTTAGAAGGATTTTTTCAACTTGCCCTGATTTTTTAAGCACTGAACTGTGACACAAAAATTACAGTTAATTGGGCAGTTAAAGGACTTTAATCACAAGGAATGTGAGAAATGTTACGTTGAAAAGTTTTTTAAAAGTAACCATTTATCTGTTAAAACCGAATATATAAAATAGCAACAGATAAATAAAGTCTCCTTACATTGCATGCACCATTCCCTCCATATTATGTTGTTCAACCGGACTTTGTCTTTCATGGTAAGATGCAGACCCCTGAATGCCTTCCATTTTGGCGATGTCAGCTTCCCACTTAAAAAAAATCACACACACACATTAGTCACAATCTTTTAAGTAGCGGCAGATGATAAGGCTGTACAATTTTGTTTCCTTCATAAATTCAATTTTTTGAAGAGAACAGCCTCTCCTTTTAAATTATCATTTTAAAGAAAAAATAATAATGTGGATAAAACCCTGTTTTATTTAACATTACAAATAAACCATCACACTGGTGTGTACGTTTGTAATATGGTATACACAATAACTGTGCTCATACATACTTTTACATTCTAATACTTTTGATTCTACATTTGACTATACTAGCTTAACTTTTTATATCACTCTACACCTACATAGTAATACATCTACTGCTTGGATCTTAATTTGGAAACTTCGTAACCACCTTTTGTTTACCAGACTATAGAATAGATTTTTCTGAATCAGAAAATACTAGTATGTCATATCTAAAATAAATATAAAGTTTTATAATTTTTAGGAATCCTATTTCTCTTTAAAGCTCCCTTTGACAATGACATTGGAAATTATATATACTGGTACTATCACAGAAAGTTAAAAATCAAAAGTGAATAAATGGTGGTTGTCATCACTTGATTTTCAAGTACAAGTACTAGTAATAGGGAACATGTTTCAAGTTGAAGTAAATACAATTCTCAAAATATGTCATACTTATCAAAAATATTTTTCTCATCTAATATAGAAAAAGTATTGCTGCTTAAGATACTGAATATTGAAATATTTTCTACTTTGATGGTCACAAGTACAGCAAATTTGTAGAATTCTTGAGGAATTGAAAATTCTTCTGACATTTGACAACAGTTCTATGCATATGTATATCTGATATTATCCCTTTGCACAGCATGTTGCAAAAGGGATATAGCATCGCTGCTGTGCGTGTCCGTGCGTATGTATGCGTGTCTATTTCAGCCTTGTAAGCAAGATTCAAAAGAAAACCCTTGCACCAATGTTTATTAAACTACATTGTATGTACACTTCCTAAGTATGATGAAAGGACGAACCCTTTTAATTTTGAAGTCAGCAGTTATTGTTTAAATACTAAAATCATGGATGCCAAAAAAAATGCAATTTTGCCTTAAACGGTTCATGAGGTTCACGAGGGGATGCTCCGCTTAGTGGTGCCCTTGTTTCATTTAATTTGCATCCTTAAAATAAGGTTCAGTGTCAGCAGTAAAAATGCAGTATAGAGGCTTCAATTGATCATGCTTCAATCATATGGTGACCTTCATCAATGCACTGCCTGACTAATTGTTATGATGCAATAAAAAAGCATGAACAAAAATGACAACAAACTGCTATTATTTGACATTCCTGAAGTGAAAATTTCTTACAACCAGAATGCAAATCAATCACAAAACAAATAAGCTTTAATTTGGACTTTGAACTTTTCCATCTACAGTCAAATAAAACTTGACTGGCTTAAAGAAGTTATTAATCTAAGTGTTCTGCATCATTTTGTGCCAATTTCTTTACGACTAAGGTGGCTGGCAGACAGTCAATGTCTGTACTCTGTAAGCCCAGACATCCACTAGGCAAAGATAATATCATCAAATCACACACATTATGTAATCTAAGATTTCTTGCAAGTTACATAAGGAGAATTTGTTAAGTAAATGATACAAGCAATTAAAATTGCAAAAGAGACCAAAAGTATATCTTATATGAACAGGTAAGAAGCATGATGAAACACCTCATTCAGCATACCTGTAAGCAAGTGACATGCAGTCAAAAAGTTTCGTAAGGGAGTCGTCAATGGACAGGGTGTGGGTATTCTGTCCGAAAGAGTAAACGTTTGATATCGTTTTGTTGGCACTATTAAAATCGAATCCATTCTCTTGTAACTCGGGCTTGACATCTTCATTGTCGTCATATTCGTCGTCGTCGTCTTGGGATGGCGCATGCACGTTTGTTATCATAAAATGCCCACTGTGAATGGGCTGCTCTTGTGAAGCTTCTTCCATGTTGCAATCTTTAAGTGTTGTCGCCTGAAAGGTGGCAGTCGAAGATTTCTCTATTGCCATCATATGACAGGTCTTCTATGTCTGTTTGCATGGAGGATAAATATTTCAAGTATTCTGCGATTGTCAACAACTACCGTCCGCCATTAAAGACCATGAATAATATGCATGATAAGTTGACCTTCACCCCACTTCCGGTTATAGTTAAGTAACGAAAGAATATAGTGGGAACGAGTAACGAATCAATAAGGTCAGGGTCACCTGATAAGTTAGGTTATGGAAGAACGTTCGCGTGCTTCTTCTAAATTTTAAGGAGACGAACGTTTAAGAATATAAACGTATATTCTTTTATTTTGCTTATATCCGATTTACTGAATTGTGATGAATTTTATCACATTGCTTAATTTTTGGGTAATGTGCAAGAAATGTTAAAATGCCAAGATGCAAAAATCAAAATATTCTGAATTTACACAAATTTAAGCCATTTGATTGGTAGATTGTCAAAATCAGAAAAAATGGCACATTTTCACCAAAAGCCATCTGTATAGCATGAATGTTTGATAACTGTGAAAGAATTTTAAGCGAGTCCAAGAGATACAGTACTTATATTTGCCAGGAGGGTCCAAGCCTAGTTTCCTTAATTTTACTTTGTAAATTTAATACATTTTAATCTTTGGAAGGGAGGGGGGGGCATACACTGACCCCCTTTCCCCACACTAGATCCAAGCATAATGCCTTAATTACAGAAATCAAATGCTAGCTGCATGCAATAAATTGATGATTGCAGCTGGTGTCACTCACGGGATAAGTTTCTGATATTACCAGGCAGTGACATACATATACCCCTTGTTACACGACAGTACATCACTGAATGAGGGTTAGCCAGGTTGACTTCACATGAAATTCAACTGTATATTCATAATGGACAAAAGGAAAGATAAAAAAAATCAACCTTAATTTTTTTTATTATAAACATAGTATTCATAATACATATCAATGCCAGTAACAAAACAGGGGTTAAACATATGTACAATTTGTAGAAAGTTAACCATGAGGCAAGTACTAATACTACCTTAAATAATACAGAGGACTAGTAGTTAGGATGAAGTTAATACATTACCAAATTTTACCCTGGTAAGTATACAAGTATTAATCTTAATATGAAGGAATCCCAGGAAATATTTTCACAAGTATCACTGACTATGAATCTTTTAAATTTGTAATACTACCAAGAATAATTTTTGCAACAGGAGAGATATTTTTGTACGTGCAGTTTTGTATTAAACTTGAAATATAAATAAAAGCAGCACCTAGCTATGCCCAGATTCCAGAATAATTATATGTATATTCAATGAAAACACATGCATTTCTTTTTATTATTTCACTCATTTCTGTCGGCAATAATTTTTAAACACATATTTGTTCACATTCCCTTTTATAGATACCAGTATTCAAAATCAAAGTTGTCTTTCTATCATGACTTTGATTTGTTAATAGGTTATATATACTCCAGTAAAAATGAAGGCCTGGTGATTTCTCTAAGATTAATACATGAACTCATAGCATATTTTATCTTGCTGTGTGCATACTTGCTGTATGTGCAAAATTCTAATGGACAGGTACATGTTAATAAATATGAATAAACTTTGAAAATGATTCAAGTCTTGCTTTCTAAAAGCTTCAACATTTTACAATGAAGTTTTCTAAAACCATATTAATGTAAATGAGAGAATAGTTCAAATTGAGCAACAGATCACGTTAAAACACACCACTTGCATCAGATGTATCAATACACGTTTTGTAATCTCTTAAAAGCAACATATACATGTATCTACAGGTATGTTTGATTTTACATTAACTATATTCCTTAAGACATATAAATACTATGTATGTAAACAATAATATGACAGACCAGTATCTATTGCATAATGTATCAATCAATCTTCTCATTTGATAAAGAAAAGTAACAAGGTTTTCCCTGATGGCAGTGCAAACTTTTCAAAATACTGGTAAATTTAACAATGATCTGGAATGTTGCTATGTTGCTTATTTGTATCACAGACAGTGAAGTTTTGCATAGGTGTATTTATCAACAACATACTGCAATTAACTTACAGGTAAGTAATTACATTTCACTTTATAATTCATGTAAAAATAACATGGTAAAACCATGCATCATCATCAGATTCATAATCCCAACACTTCTAATTTAACCACAACATCTAAAGAACAAAGGAAAACTAATGCTTCACAAAAATTTTAAATCTAACAAGGATGTATTGATTTTATAAATCAACCAAGGAAATTTATATAACATATCATGTTTCATAAAAGTCAGATCTTTCATGCCATTTCATAAACAAAATTTATAATGCTACATACAATTAAAAAAAAAATGAACGAAAACTAAATGCTGTTGAAAACACGCAAGATACTTATATTTCAGTACAGATAAGACATAAAATTAGTACAAGTAGCAATAAGCTAACACCCCACAAAGGCTGACCTTTGAATTATACTATGCTATAAAGTTTTGAGGAACAGCAAGTTTTAAAAATGCATCATATCTTAATGTGCATTAACATGTACAATCATATACTTGAATACTGATAGCTTGAGTGACATTCATACTTTTACAGTGATGCTCTCCTATAACTTGAAGGAGATAGTATGTAACTCAAGTATTATACATGTACCTGTAATACCAGACATAATCGATGAGGATATTTCAGCTACATTTATTACACAAAAAACACCAATTCATGCTCCCAATGGTATTAGGTGCAAACCAAAAATTAATTTTGGCCAGATATTAAGTAAAGGTGCCAAAACTTCTAAATATCTTTCTGTATGAAAAACCAAGCTTATGAAATGACTGAGTTATATATTCAGCAAAATATGCCACAAATACATCTACAAGTCAACCTTTGAAAAAGATAAAACTTCAACAATATAAAGCAAAATATGATAAAGCCAAGGAAGGAAAATGATTATCAGCAATAAAATGAAATGTTCACCCTGTGAAATATACGATCAATGGTTTAAAACAGAAAACAAATATTTGTGAACTCTTTGATCCCTTTGACAGTGATGACAATATATTCCATGTATCTGCGTATCACAGGTGATTTAATCAAGGGAGTGAAAGGTAAATACAGCCTGTTGTCCCCCTTAATCAGGCAGCAAAATGTAAGGGTACCTTATACTTACCAAGTTACTAAATGATTGCCTTTTATGCATGTTATAATCAATCAGCAACAACAAAAAAAAACTTCTTTAAAAACCCTACGAAATGAATAAATACTGTAATTCTAATAAGATAACATAAGAGATAGTGCTACATTTTTCCAAAAAATGACGGTCAACCATAGCATAAAACGGTGAGTAACCAACAAAATTCATTGATAAATATCAAATGATCCAAATCTAGCTGCATAGATGAACAAACTTTTTTGACAATTTAAAACAATTATCTATCTTTTAAGAAGTTTCTTCTCAAACACATCTTCTTCATCTGTGCTCTCATCATGATACTCTCTGTTGAGGAATTTTTTGGTGGATCCGTTATCATAATATTCATCGTATTCATCATCCTCATCCACCAAATTGAGTCTGGAGAAGCCTGCCATTTTCCTGGAGGCCCGAGCTTTGATACAAATCGCTATTGTACACAGAAGGATCAGGCCCAGGACTACCATAGCTAGAACACAGAAAAATCATGGATTAAGGTAGATTCAATCTGGATAAGAGATAAACCCTCCCCCCCCCCCTTTTCCAATGGTATTAACAAAAAAATAAAAAGGCAATTTCTGTTTAAGTCTGCCACAATATGCATAAAAAAGTGCATTTAAATTTTATTTTGGGTATTTTAAAAAAAATTACCCGGTATTCTTTCAAAATCTTTACGGTAAAACAGTTGTAGTGAACACGCTTATAATGAATTGATGCTTACAGTGAAGTGATTTTCATTCCCCGTGACTATAATACATGTTATAAATTTGAAGGATATAACCAATTACGCTTATAACAAAGCAAAATCGCCAGTCCCTGGCACTTCGTTATAACCATGTTTTACTGTAATCAATTTCATTGCTTACAAAAAAAATGAAAGACTTGACTGTACTCACATGTTACAATAATGAAGGTGGACTGAGACAGGCCGAGCACGGTGTTGGGTTGCTGTAACTCAATCACTGTCTCTATCCTCCCCTCCTCAGTATTCGGCACCACTATATTCTGAAAAAGTACCCAAACAGAATTCAACCTTAATAAACAAGTGCAAAAAATTAACATGTACAAATTCACTTGAAAATGACGATCAAGTTTCATTTTTCATGCAACATTAAAAATACAATGTACTATCAACTACCGGTACTCTCTGTTTCTTTTAAAATTAAACAAGTCTACATATTTTTTTTCTATAATGTGAACATATTTTCTGCCAAAAAGCAAATAATATGAGACAACTTGGAGAATCTGATATTGCAAAGTCAGATCAAATCAGTTGAAATATTGTACATGTAATTTCCCAAAATGAGCATACCATCTTGTAATTCTGGTAGCCATGACAAGTGACAACAACTTGATAACTCCCTGGTGGCAGATAGACATGGAACCTTGCCTCCTCATTCACAAAGTATGTCCAGCTGAATCCTTGAATTCTTAATGTGGCATTGACCATTTTTGTGTGTGTATCTTTCTCAACAACGATCCCACTGAATCCTTTGTTGCCCTAGATTCCAAAAAAATTATTTCTATCAATTTGCATCTAAATTCATGTTTTAGCATTTATCTGTGTCAGGATGCAACAGAGATACAAGTAAACTCAGTTATATTTATAGTTTAGATTTTATAAGTTATTGAATTCATTACAATGACCATACACTTTACCTCTATAAAGTCATATTATTGAAGGTTTGTGGATGAAAACACTTTGCAAAATTAACCTGAAAACCTCATTTTCACAAATATTTCTCATATTTGTTTGTTGTCTTGGTCTTCACTTTCATACAAGTCCTTTATGCTGTAGCCAGTTTATCTTTGGTTTATAGCAAAATAAAAACATCACTAAATTAGACAACATTGAGATGGTGACCATCTCAAAGGGCCCCACTTAAATAATGGACAATAGGATGAAAAAGATTTCAAAGAATTTTGCTTTGACCTTGACCTGTAGCTTAAAGAATTACAAGCTGCCATTGAACTTTTAATTCAATCTCATTACCCCTTACATACATGCATTTTTGTTCAACCTGAGCAAGGTAAAGCAAATGGGAAATAATCTAGGGTCTAAAACTGATTATAAAGAGATCTGCTATGACCTTTACATTGGCTTGGTTCAAAGTCACTGCACACTATTAACCGAAAATCTGTTTATGTGAAGTTAAGCCACACAGAACTAAGTGGAGAGTATAAATGCTCTTAAAAGAGGATTTTTCTGCTATATGATATGACCTTGACACTTGACCTACAAACATCATCCAAGGTTCCTGCATACCCTTTGATCAAAGGTAGTATGTGGGTGAAGTATGAGACATATTGGACCAAGGGAGACAAGATATGCTTCAGACAAGAATTTTTCATATAATTCTGCTGTGATCTTCACATTTGAACTTGAAACTTGGTTCAAGGTCACTACACATCCTTTACTCAAAAGCTCTGTTTCTGTGAAGTAGAAATAAAGCTAAGTAGACAGTATATATGCTCTGAAAAAAAGAATTTTTGCATGGTGACCTTGACCCTTTACCTACAAACTTTATTTTAAGTCACTACACACTCTTTGTCCATAGGCACTATGTGAGTGAAGTATGAGCCAGATTGGACCAAATGGTGAGAAGATATGCTCTGGACAAGGAATTTTCATATAATTCTGCTATGACATTAACCTTAGACCTAGAAACACGGTTCAAGATCACTGTACACCCTTTACACAAAGGCACTCTGTGGGTAAAGTATGAGTCAGATTGGGCCAACGGGAGAGAGGATATGCTCCGGACAAGAGATCTCGGACAGACAAACGGCAGGATGGATGGACGGACGGTCTGATCATTACAGGGCACCCACAGAGTTGGGCCCTAATAAGTTATTTTTATGTACCGGTACTTGCCTCTGTAATCATGTCTAGCAAAGGTTCTCTGAGTTTATGCCAAATATCCAACATCTGATCCTCGGACGGATGATGACAACAACCTGTAGAAATCTCCAGGGGAATGGAATGGCAGTGGCTGTAAGCATACTCCTACAAAACAATATTACAGATTCCTCTAAAACAAACAGTGATAATTCCTTCCACTTTTTAAACAGATGTTTGAAAATTATTTTACATGATTTGTAAAGGCCTTTTAAACTCTCTTACCAGAAACGTGTTGTTGAAGAGATCAGAATTTTCTGAAAATAAAACAAAGAAACATTTGACATTAACCACACCAAACACAAAAGATTGCTCACATACTGGTATTTACCGTATACAGGGTATATGGTAATTTTTGCAATGATCTAATATTTTAATAACTTTCAAACCACAAAAAAATATAATAAGCAAAAGTTATATCTGGTATTTTTTTCAATGAGAAACTTTTTAAATTGCAAAACATTATCCCATTTTTAAAAATTTAGCGACATGCAAAAAAAACCCTGGATATTAAAGGGGCACGGTCACGATTTTCGTCAAAAATTATTTTTTCGATTTTAATGTTTAAAATGCTTCAGTAAGGCATTTTTAATAGGCAACCAAAATTTGAGTGTCATTTGTTGAGTTATAAGCGAGTTACAGAGCTTACAACTCCTCGCTATGTAAACAAAGCTTTTGTTTACATTTTGAGCGTTGAAGTGAAAATTCAAGTTTTAGACCTAAAATGAATGTGTTAATCTTTAGGAACTGTTTATTTATGCTTAAAATGAAGAAGAATATAGACAAATCATCTTAAAAAAGATTTTGACAGGTATATTGAACCTATGTAAACAAGAACAGGGCATGAGCCTTGTTTACATGACAAAGAATTGTGAGCCCTGTATTTTGCTTAAAACTCATCGACGGGCACCCAAATTTCATTTGATCATTAGAAATGCATTCATAAAGCATTGTAAATAATAAAAACAGAAAAATAAAATATGACCAAAATCGTGACCATGCCCCTTTAATTTTCACATAAAGAAATCAAACTTAACAAATTTTCAAAGAAAACATAAACAAATCTACACAAATTTTTGGGTACAAGCTCAAAGTTTTTTTTTGGTTTTCCATAAAAGTTATAACAGGTATGAGCAATGTCAGATTTCAAATCTCACTGATATCATATGAACATCTTAAAACTTACCCTTGCAGTTTATTCCAGGTTTCTCTAGCTTTGCCAGAATGCCAGTAAACTTCCTGCCTACATGATCCAGCACAGACATCTCTGGTTTGGTTAAGTTAACTACAATAAAAACATAAGCTAATCATACCTACATGTAAAGGATGTATAAATGTGACATATCACCAAAGAATTTGCATATAAAAAACCACAGTGAAGTCTTGAAAAGGATGGATTTACACGTAACTCACCATAGGATGGGGTCGTGACCCCTTGGTAGCCACTTCTAAGCATCAGTGTTAGAACAGGCTGGGTCCTCATCATCCAATCCATTAATAGCTGGGTCTCAGGCTGGACTTGACCCACTTTGTCTTCTGCAGCTGTAAAATTTTATTCACATTTGATTTAACCCAATGAATACTGCATGATATATATATACATGTACCAGTATACATGTAAATGGTACAGAGTAGTTTAGAAACCAAAGGTTAATGATAGTGTGAGTGAAGTCCTGAAACCAAACTGCCTCCAATGTCTCTTCATCATTATCTGATCTATCAATTAACAGATATTAGCAAGAATATTAAGAACTCATTATATTTACACTTATGCACTCATTTTTTTTTTCATTGTACATGCATATGGGAAGATTTTTTACAAAATTCAGGTTCATAAAAATTAACAACCACTATTACACCCATCTTCTACAGAGAAAAACTACCAATTCTGCTTTTTACAGAAATAAGAAAAAGCATTTAAACTAAACAGCATACTGTGAAAGTTAGAGAGCAGATCCACTTTTTTGGCATTGTATTTTCCAATGGTGCTGTTGCAGCTAGCTGGGGAAGTAACTGCAGCTCCTTCAGGGTTGACAACTGGAATAATGTGCACTACAGACACATTCAGCATCTAAATATCATTATCAGTGAATAAATGTTAGCAAATCATTCCCTTTATTATACATGTATCTCAAAACATTACTGTATCAAAGACCACAAAAATTTAGGCAACACAACGGATTTCAAAGCAGTATATTGCTGCTGATCGTTTTAACTAAAAACGTCGTCATAATCAAATAAGAATAAAATAACCATTCTGATAATTAAAAAAACACATAACACAGCAATTAATACCTTTGTTAAAATGGAGTCTTTTCCATATGATTCACATAACTCATTGGATATCTGAAGCAGAAGCTCAGGGCCCACTGCTTCGTTACCATGGATACCAGCCACAAGCAACATGTGATTAAGTGATGATCTATGTATTTTTTCGTTTTGGTTTCCAAAATCCAGCATCCATATATCTTTATTGTTAGAAGACTTGCCAAGACTAAAACAGCAAAAAATGTTGTTAAAATAGAAATACTTTTCAGTTTGATATATTAAATGTGCTGTTTTTTAACTCTAATGGTATTATTTCGTGCAATCTTGTGAATGGTGAGTTCATTTCCCAATATCTACACAACAATGCCATCAACCACCTCTACAATCTGTTTTCTTAATGCTATTGTTCGGTCCACTACACCTCACATTCTACTTACATTCCACACAAACATGTTGTCTTAAAAAATACAACAAACTGCTATTATCAAAAAACAAAAATACAGTTTGATACCAAGATCTGTAAAATGTTACATACATTTCAGTACATACAATACATAGAAGTGCATTGAATGCCAAAACATTACTTGTTTACCTGTGAAGATTGACCAACGCCTGACACTGCTTTGAGACGTTGTGGAGGAATTCCTCCATAGTTGCCAATGTGTGGTACCCCATCTCCTTTAGTTCTGCATTCAGGTGGGCAGAGATTTGAGAGGTGGAGTCTTTCTGAATGACAGCTTGGTGAGACTGTGGCTCAAAACCTAGCATTTTCAGAATACAACCATAAGTACAGGTAAATATCAGCAAGGTTTTAAGACATTATATGTGTAGATGTTTTATATTAAACTACCTAGTTCTTATCTAATATATTCAAAGATTTTAGCTTCTTACGATAACCCTACTACAAAACCAACAGAAGTAAAACCATGTGTACATGTATCTAAGTATATTCAACAATTGGTCTTTTTACTGTTTAAATTTCCTTTACTTCTGCTAATCATTACATATATATGTATAAATGTATTACAATGTACTTGTATCAAAATAATTAGCATAACTGGTTCTGACCTTCAGCTTTTATATGGATTGTGTGTGGTCCTTGAGTGAGTGGAATGTAAAAATGGCCATCCTCTGAAGAGGAGAAAATTCCAGCGTTGCTATCAATAGTGATGGAGGCATTCCTGATCACACTGCCACTGCTGTCCAGGACCTGACCAGCCACACCTTCAACAATATATCAGAGAAGCTTGTGACTCATTCAAACTCAGAATTTAAATGACTATTCATATTGCTTTTTTTTTGCCCCATTTTGAATTATCCACGATTTCAATACATACCGTATTTATAAAAGATACGGAAAACATGTGTTTGTAGGAAGTACCCTGTAAGAGGGTGGGTCAATATTGTATATCGGTTGGCTGTTATTTTTTACGGGTGATAGGTTGAATCCATGCTATGCATGACTTGCACACGTATATTGTAGAATTCAGGTTTTTTTAAGTCATTCGAAGTTTGATGCCACATTACAACAGAATATCCTCACCCATCCCTCCCAAATCATTACGTATATTGTACTTTTGTCAGTTTGTTTTACATGATTGTTTTCTCCTTTTGTAGAATGAGTATATGAAAGTAAAGAGAGTTACATTGAATTTGTATAAATTCATTGTCATATAAAGCCTGTTGCACTTGCGCACGTGAGCTCATCCAATATATGTGTTTGTGTTTTATTTTATAAATAATTTCTCTTTGGTTGAACTGGTAAATTAGAGCATAAACTCCAGTACCTGTATACTAAAGGCAAATGGGCCAAAAACAATATGAGGGCAAAACAAAACAGGGTCAATATGATTTTGCTTGTTTTCACTTTCTTACCCTGTTTACTTCTGAGGACCAGCTGTTTGATTGGCTGCATAGTTTTCATCCACAGCTCTGGTAACTGCTCAGGATGAGGGTATCTACAGCAGCTCACAAAGGCAGCAAGCTAAAACCCAAGAAAACCATTTTCTATTGATATGGCCAAAACAATCAATTCTTATATTCAATTTTTAAATATTTTCTTAAATTTTTAATATTTTTAGTACATTCTCTGTGGGAGAAACACAAATGTTTTATTGTCAAAAATTATTCAAAAGTTGAAATAAAAGTTCATGTACCATATATGAGTGGCCATTGATGTACATGTCATCCATGAGGCTGTATGTTTGACTGTGGAGCTCAGCTCCATGGAAGATGCCGTGATTAGGGGACGTTTTACAAGCGTCTGGCTGATAGATCTCGGGATAATTATCAGCAAAAGCATGAGCCAGTGACTGGAAGACTTCTTCATCTTCTGTCGCTGCAACACCATTGTGTAACTTCTGCCATGGCATCCTATCAATAGATTTATAAGATTGATCAGTATACACAGCTGAATAAAATTATTATCCATAAAATCTGATGACAACTTACACTTATATCAAACTAAGGCCTAAACTTACATCATGAAAAGTCCTCCACTCTCAACTGTCAAAATGACATCAAACTTGTGCTCTTCTTTTAATTTGTGAAGGAGATCTAAGGCATAAGGCTGTCCAATGCAAGATGAAAAATGGCGATTACACATTTTTACATGCATATTCTTAAATTTTGTAAATACACTTTATTACACTGTAAAAAGGTTTGTGTAATCCTAAAACTTCTATCTGTTTGTGTGCATAACTCACAGAAGTAGATGCCAGTCCATTTGGAACCTCCTCACAGCTGTAATTCTGGTAAATAGTGGTTGCTTCCTCAATTGATGGCAGGTTCAGATAGGGAATGATATGAAGATGGACCTCCTCAAATATCTTCATGGTTACTGGGTCTTTCACCTCATGGCCTAATGAATGGCAAGAGAGAATGTATGGTTGATCTCTCATATCTTAACGTTTCATAGTTATCATAATAAAATTCTTATTATGCTTACAGCTAAATTGAAAATAACTCACCTTTAATTTGATGTCGAATAAAATTCGATAACATATGAGCTCCTACAGGACTCTTGTTATTAGAGAATCCTCCAATAAGTAGCACATGTGGTTTTTCATCTTCATGCTTGCTCAAATTAGTGGACAAATGAACCAAATAAACTAGGTCAGGATTGGGGGAGGTGGACCTTTTCAGGCTTCTAGGGAGTTCCTGCACCTCCATAACATCAGAATGACTCTGTGCTATGCTTTTCATTTCTGACAGAAGATCTGAATTGCTTCTGTACTCTCTTTTCAAGTTTTTTAGTAACTGGAAGTCCTCCGTTTGTGACCATTGGTCAAGTTCGTTTCGAGACAGAGTGAAATTGACCTCTACTGCTTCATCTGAAGTCACATGGACTTGAATGGTCTGGGAGGTGTACCTGTAAACATTTTCCAACAAGGGTGTTACCAGGTACGCATACATCCTTTTGTGTATTCATTTCTCTTAACCTAAATTCTTTAAACATCAGTTACCTCTTAGCTTCGCTGAATTTGAATATGTTTTTTCAATTTATAAAGACCTAAACATTAACAACATATATATCAGTGGCACAAACTCACCCTTCATTAGAGGCCGTGATTTTGTAGTTCCCTGGCGCTAGGAGTCTCCAGTAATCCCCGTCACTGGCCGTGTGGATTGGATGATCTATCCCCTCCACCGAGATGGCCGCATTGACCAGAGGACTGTCAGAATCTTTGTCGTACACAAAGCCTCTCACACCTTTATGTATCTGTGAAATATATCCCAAAATGATGGTAAGTTGATGTCCACTTAATAGTAGTTAAAAATAAGACTTTAACCCATTAGAAAAGAATTGTAGTGCAAATGCCATGTCATCGTAAAATACAGACAATGAAAAAAGAATTTTATCTTTATGTGTACCTGACCAATGTATTCCAGCAGAGCAAATTTATTAGCAGCCCAATAACTAGGAAGGTCTTTTGCCAAAGGGTACTTTGTACAGCCAAGTTCTATGGTTATTTCAAAACAGTTGGTGTTCAGGTAATTCCAGTCTTGCATTCCTCCTAAAAAAATAGAGTACATGTGTATCAAGATGCGCTGTATTAAATTACATTCTCAAAAATAATCATATACTGGTCAATTACATGGAATCACCAGTCAAAAAAGAAAAATCATAAGAACTGTTATAGACTAATTTGCATTTGGGAGATTCATTCTTTTAACAAATTCTTCAAGGTATATTGCATTTCACAAAGAGAGCAAGCCTTACCAGAAACACTGTACCACTGAGCTCCATTGGTTATCCCATCTTTGAAATATTCATTATCTATATTTTTGCAGGGATGTCCTTGGTGCATAGTGGAATGAGCCTAAAATAATAACAATATCATTTCAAATTTTTAAAATTAAATAAATCACAAAAATTCTACATGGCAAACCCCCAAATCAGTCTTATTTACACTTCATTTGCAAGACTCAAGACCTGCCGTAATAAAATTACATGTATTTTCAACAACAAAAAATCCCTGCTAAGTATAAATCTTTATTTATTATTTATTTTACTTTACAATCACATTGTGTTGTCAAAAACATAGGTAATCACAGATTACAAAGCTCACCGAGACGAGGCATCACCCTTATGAGACATCACCTTTATGAGACCACCTTTATCATATTATATGAAAATCATACTTTATGATCTTGGATATTCAAAAATTCTGTTTTGACACAATATTGTATATCATCTGTTAAAAAAGTGTATGATTATCATAAGTTTATATGTTAATCAATACAATAAAATAAAAATAAATATTGCATCCTAATCATTCTTACTTATATATATCATAAAATACAATAAAATACCATAATAAAAAATGATGAGATATGATATTGTAACGTATGATATGACATTGTATTGTGTTACACATTATTGTATTTGATCACATAATACAATATCACAATACAGTCAAAACTGCTGAAGCGGCCACCCCTATTAAGCAGTCATCTTTCGTATGAGGTAATTTTATTTCCTCCCGATGAAAAATTCTATATAATTGCCCTCTAAAAAGTGGTCACCTGTCTGACACGGTCAGCTGTCATCGTATTTTGATCCGAAACTGTACAGTCGACATGCATTAGGTGGCCATTTTGGCTGGTCACATGATTTACACCCGGGGATTTTAAACATGGCTTCCGAATGTAGGTTAATAAATGTAAACAATAATTATACGCTTGAGGCGAGAGAAACCAAATTAATCGATGTATTTTTAATACATAATTGGCAGATCAGATACAAATGGGAATCAAGTGAATTGTTTAAACATGTATTAACAATGTCTGTTTTATAAACATAAATGAAATAGGTGTCAAAAATGTCCGCGGCGAGGCAAGAGAAAATTGCTTGATTTAATAATATGATTTTGAGTTCAGATATGGTCGGTTAAAAACTTAATTGTTGATTTGTATTAAAAGTTTTTTCTGGAGCAGAACAAAATGGCAGCGTCGAAATTAGCTCGAATCTCTGCAGAGGAAAGGGAGAAAACATTTAAAATTGAATAGCAACTAAACAATGTAAGTAAACATAGGTGAAGCAAAGATTTTTAAAGAGTATTTGAAAGGTGAGATTGAAAATTTTGAAGAGTTTAAATGAGTTAAATTGGACGAGATGTTAGGGATCTTGTAGATGGCTTTGCTTGATAGTCCTCGGGAAAACAAAACACTTATTAGGTTAGTTACTGACTCACTACGGAAATATATTGGGTTGATCAATCTCATAGACAGCTCGGCTTTCAAAGGGCAACTACTCCAAATACTTTAAGAACTTACAGCATGCGGTTTATGTATTAAATACTATGAAATATCGAAATGAGTAAGGGAAGCGTCGGCCAATGACGGCCATATTGCCTCATATTATTTCTCACCGAACAAATATAGAGATATATGAGGCAATCACGTGCTATGTCTAAACCAATAAAAGTGTGACATTTCAGTCCAAGGGAAAACAATATACAATATTGTATGATACAATATAATATCCTATGGTAGGATACAATATTATATATTGGATTATCATATTTAATAGTATCATGTGATAAAACAATAAATTAATATTACAATATAATATTATACAATATTGTATCATTATATACAATACAATACATAACATTATCATGATACAATATCATGTCATAAAATACCGTATAAAAAAATTGGTACAATATCATATCGTATCATATAACTTTTTACAATATAACATAGGATGTTATTTTGTATCATATTAAACAATAGTGTTTCATATCATACATTACTTTATCATAGGAATCATGTTTTATCATTTAACATCAACCACATCTATCCTTGATAATGGAGATCAGGCTCTGCATCTGAAGCAACCTCTGCGTTTCATTTATAATTGATTAAATCAACTATGCAAGCTATCATCTAAAAAACATGTGAGCTGTTCCAAAAAACTAAACCTCATCCAGCATCCGAAGCCTATGGCTCAGATTCAGCATCCATGCCTGTCAGGTGCATCTGTATCAAAAGACACACCATCCATTCAAATTTGGTGAAGTTAAGACCTGTAATAACTAAGATATATTTTTTAGCATCCTTGATAATGGAGATCAAGCTCTGCATCTGAAGCTGCCTCTGCGATTCATTCATATTACAGTTTAATCAACTATGCAAGTTTGAAATAGTACTATTATCTATTAAACATGTGACCTGTTCCAAAAAACTTAACCTTATCCAGCATCCGAAACCTAATAATAACTTAGATATCATCTTCAGAGGGCACCTGTTTCAAAAACTTTAACCAGCTCTTAAAACCTTAACCTCCTCCAGCATCCGAAACCTATGGCTCAGAATCAGCATTCAAGCCTGTCAGGTGCATCAGTATCATAAGACGCACCATCCATACAAGTTTGGTGAAGTTAGGACCAGCAGTAACTTAGATATTGCTATCAAAGGGCACCTGCAACAAAAACTTTAACCTGCTCCAAAAACCTTAACCTCCTCCAGCATCTGAAATTTAGGACCCAAATTCAGCATCCAAATCTCTCAAGTCCATAAGTAGGTCCAGATGCATCATCCATGCAAGTTTGGTGAAGATAGGACAAGTAAATGCTTAGATACAGGACCTGCAACAAAAACTTAAACGAGGTCCGGACGCCGACGCCGGGGGTATAGCATAAGCTCCCCTTGACTTCATCTTGGTGAGCTAAAAACTACCTAACAAATGCTTTTCTTGAAAATATATGAAAAAAAAATGTTTTTACCAATGAATAGGCCTCTGAAATCACTTGAAAGATTTTGTCATCTGGGCATTTGCTGTACACAGAAATGCCATTCTTGGTGTCATCATACGGATAATTTGCCAGCATGGACCCTCCATGAAGGTTTGCAGACAAGACAAATGGGTACTTCTGTAGCCAGTCCATGACAGCTTGTGTCTCTGGCTCCTGCTTGGAATTGATTTGAGTTGTCTGGAACTGGTCTGGGAAATTCCGGTTAAGGTCAATTCCATGAGCATTCGCCCTGCCTGCTATACCTTGCACATCACCTGATGATTCATTAAGTATTGATACTTTTTATACGGTGATCAATTTTTCAAACTTTTAAAATGTTTAAAATATTCATTAATAAAAACCAAAATTTAAAAAAAAATACTTGCATAAAAGACAAGAATATTCCATTTACCTTCATGCGCTATTTCATATCCATCAGGATTCATCGATGGCATTATGTGAATCCTTGTGAAGTTCACCATTAGAGTCAAGAAGTGATTTTTGTTGTAATTCTCACATAGCAATTGAATAAGATTGAGCAAAATTTCTCTCCCTACAACTTCATTGCCATGCATATTTCCTATGTACTTAAATTCCGGTTCTCCTGTTATTAAAAAAAAAGGTTATCTTTGATTACAATGACATATGCCGCAAAACCTACCGGTACATGTAATTACATAAATGAAGATTTTGCAATTTCAAGTTGATCAGCTTTCAGTTTCTCTGTTATAAAATAATGCTAAAAGATATTCACAGGTAAAGAGATCAACTGACCCGGTTCATGTTTTCCTGGGTTATCAGTGATTTCCAGCACCCACAGGTGTCTGCCCTGGACACTGAGTCCTATACTGTACAGTTTGGTGATGTCCGGATACTTTTCACTGAAAGTCCTCATAAAACGCTCCATCTCGTCGTAATGGTGGTGATGGAATTCCTTTGGTTCTATGAAATTGACTTTTTCTCTGTGGGAATAATCCTTGATTTTGTTGATATGCTCAATCAGGCTCTCCAGAGTGTTTGGCTCCTCTGGTGTACTGGAACCTGTGGTTGTGGAGATCACAGGGGTAGTAGGGGTTTTCTGGGGGATAGAATTGGGCAATTGGGATTTTTTAACACTTCCTCCAGGAGTGGGCTTTATACTGAATGAAAAAAAAAAACTTTTTTCAAAAACTTCATGAATTTTTCAAAAAATTATGTTCGTATCTACTCGGAAATTACAGTAATAGTTCCAACCATTAAACTGATTTTAAAATTTTTATCATGATGAACACAGAATTTGTGAGTACCTTACTCTGATAAGGCTAATCGGACACTTTTTTTTAACATATACATGAGCAGTATTGAATTCTTTGAGTGTTCAGTGATAAACCTTGTTTCAATGTTCTTTACTTGGGGCTTGTCTGGCATCCGTATATCTTAAAGTGTTTTAATATATTCCCCATTCATCTAATTGTTACAAAATGTGAAAATGCAATAAGTGACCAAAGTTGGACACTAAGTGAACTGGAGTTCGAAATAGGTTTACATCTGAATGATGTCATCCGAGAGGCATGTTCGAAGCAATTACTTATTAAGAATTGAATAAATATATTTTTTCAAAGTGAATAAGTTTCATACAAGGGGACTACGGAGTAGGTTTGGGCTAAGATATTTCCATTTTGTAAGAAGAAAGCTTCATAATAACAAATTTGCTTGATATTTTAGCCAAACAAACTTTGCATAAATAACCACAAGGAGTATACCTGAAGCGACATAACGTCACGCTACTCAACTGTAGCAGATTTAAAAGAGCATAGTTAAATTTTTATCAACTTTTCTATTTTTGATGTTTACAATACTTCACTAAAGTATTTCTAATGGTCTGAAAAATTACACCAATGTTCAAGTTGCAAGCAAGATAAAGAACTTGCATTTTGTTGTTATGTAAACAAAGCTGAAGCCATGTTTTTGTTTGAAATTAATGAAGGAAAATATATCAAAAACAACTTGAACTCCCCCAACTGGTGCTCATTTTTACTGTGTTTTGACTTCCCACTTTGTTTTCACACCCTGAGCATAAAGACCCAGATGATAAAGTGTTCCCATGCAATAACTCTATTACCAAACTGAATGACAACAAAAGCAGCATCTGTTGAAAGTTTATTAATACAATTAACAATGCCAGAATAATTGTTGAACAAAGTTGGCATCTGACTTGCGATTGCATCCAACTCAAGATCATTTTACCCTACAATCAAATAGTATTCGCAATCCAAACTGCTTAAATTACCTCTTCATCAGTGGTTAAATTTTTTTGCTTTCCAGTTGTATAGCAAATTTTAATGAACACATGATTGTAATATTTTATCGATCCCTTTATAAAGATTCCATCTGTTGATATCATCAATTCATAATAATTTCTACATGTATAACCTATAATATGACATACCTGGCCCCTTTTGATCCCTGTTTGACAAGGTTAAAGTTCAAATCAACAGCTGGTCCTAACGTCACTGTCACATCTTGCGTCTGTGGTTGAAAGCTTTTAAATAGAAAAAAAAAACTACAATATTTTCAAACCAATAGCATGGAGGACTTGAAAGCTAAAATATATTGTAAGAATTATTAATCCTATATTAAATATCAAAAATAAAATGGTGCAAAATTCATTGCTCTACTTTAATTCATGTTTCTTAAAACGAAACCAAAGCCAATATGCACAATTATCCCTCATCTAGCCATGGTTGATTGAGAAGAAAAATCTTAAAAGATCATAAAGGTGTTGGCCTACATCATAACAAGTACTGTAGATTCCTAATTAAATGCGAGGAATTAATTTCCGCTTAAAATCGCGAGAAGCAGCCCTCGAGGATTTTAAAGTCTCGCTTTTATTTTCCAGACAGTTTGAATTAAGGGAAACTTTAACAAAAAAAATTGGTGATCACGATTTTATATTCTCGCGATTTGATATAAGACAGCGGAATTAAGTACTTGCGTAAAATAAGGAATTTACAGTATAGTCATAGATCATCCTCTGATGTGACCTTTGATAATTAAGTCTAAGTTGGAATATAAAAAAAAACCAGGCTGTTTGTTGCTCCTGCAGTATCAGTACACAATGGGTAGAATTCAAACAGGTTAAACTTGTTATAAAGTAAGCAGGAATATTCAAGTTAGAAATACTTAATCCAATAAAGCATCAATGGTAGTAGAGATATATATGTGCATAGCTTGCATGAATGCCCTGAGAAAGACTACAGTAAAGAGCTAATTGTCTGTGTACACACCCCTCAGCAAGAGCTGTCATCTTGTAGGTCCCTGGCACTAGAAGTCGCCAGTAATCTCCAAAGAAGGATGTGGTGATGTTATGTTGGATTCCTTCCACCACAATGACAGCATTCCTTATTCCATTGTTTGTCTCCCCATCCTTAACAAAGCCTTTCACACCTTTGTGTACCTAGAACCAGTTCAATTCATAAAACTTAAGTAAATGAATAACCAGTATATTTAACTTCAAAACATTCAAGCATAGAAAGGTATGATCTCAGAAAAAATAAAATTGCAGAAATATTTATGGCTATTTTTATGGAAGGTATGTAAAATTACTGGTACTGGTACTTACTTTGCATTAATTGCAAAACTTACATCATTGTTAAGATTTTAAATAAAATTCAGTCATATTGTTTGAATTTATATATATCTGATTAATTTCACACCTCTTCCATGTAGGCCAAGAGAGATTCTTTATTGTTGAACCACTCAGTTTTCAGTTGTGTGGCCTTGGGATATTTACAACACGACAACTCAATGGTAATCTCCATACAGTTACTGTGGAGGTAATTGTAATCCTCCATTCCACCTAGTAACAAAGTCCATGGCAAAAGGTTATAATTGTAAAAATAATTCAATTTCCTTCATTCATTTAATTATTATAAGTATCCCCCAAGCTACAGGTGCTTACGGAGTTTGCAAAAGAATTAGTTTAAAAAATATAAGTGCTAATCTTTCAATCTTGCCCACAAGCTTTTGCACACTTTCACATCCAAACAGTCAGTGATAGAGCTGTACCGATATGAAAAGTTAAAGTTTCAACTGAACATAATATGTTATATATACATGTATTATATATATAAATATATATTTACATTATCCAGTGTCTTTGTCTGTATAACACTACGTATCGATTTTGTACTATATAACTCATAATACAAATGAGGCCAAATCGAGGCGCCAGCGGGGTTTGTTTATTCATATCTAAATATTTAATCGTACGATGGCCTAAAATTATATAAATATAAGTAATAAGGAATCATTCTTTGAATATTATGAGGTGATAATTTCGGTCGGGGCGTGATAAAATCTATCATAAAGCCCTTCGGGCTTTATTGGATTTGATCACGCCCCAACCAAAATTATCACCTCATAATACTCAAAGAATGATTCCTTATTCCTTATATAATTTACTATTTCACTATACATTTATCACTATCCAAAAATGAAAAGTTTACAACTTTTAGAAAAAAAATAAGAATATTCACAGAGAATTAAAAGATCACCAATTTCAAAGAGGCAGATTACAATTTTTTCCAATAAGATACACTGATTGAGGTTAATTAGATAAAGATCTTACCTGGAACATCATACCAGTGTGCACCATTAGTGATACCATCTTGGAACCTATCTCCACAGTGGTCACCTGACTTCATAGTCTTGTGGTTGTTAGCATACACATGGGCAAGCTGCTTGAACACTGCATCATCAGGGGCAGCACTGTATGTTCCTCCAGATTTATGGGAAGCAGAATCATCAAAGGGGTAACTTGCAACAACACTTCCACCATGTAGATTGGCTGAAAGTACAAACTTTTGTCCTTCAATCCAATTGATTATAGCTTGAGTTTCAGGCTGAATTTCATGTCTAGGGGCTCCCGAATACTGGTCTGGGAAGTTTCGGTTTAGGTCGACCAAGTTTGCATTTCCTCGTCCCTTTTCTCCACCGCATTCACCTTCTCTAGCATTTTCAAAACCATCAGGATTCATAGTAGGCATGATATAAATGTTGGTGTTTTTAATTAGAGAAGTCACTCTATCATCTTTTTCATAATTTTCCAATAGGTATTGAATTAGATAGATAAGGATTTCTCGTCCAACCGCCTCATTGCCGTGCATATTACCAACATATTTAAACATGGGCTCTCCAGGCTCAACTCCTTCTACGTTGTCTGTGATCTGAAGGGCTAACAAATCCCTGTTTTTTACACTTTTGCCAATGGTATGCAGTTTAGAAATTTCGGGATATTTCTTCTCCATGTCGTGCATGAACTTTGACAAGTCATCATAATGATGATACTTAGAGAAGTCTATGTTGTCATCCGTTCCTGAAGCTTCAATGTAATTAGTAGAGACAAACACAATGAAATAAATTCCAATATGAAACATATTTTTAACATTTACACGTCTACTTCCCCCCATATTGTTTGTGTTTGGTGCGGTGTTGCTAATTTCCGGAAATCCCTTGTCATTGCTTGCATTGGGTATGTTAAAAAATAATGATAATATATGAATAAACATACCCAAGTAATTGTTTCCATAAAATTTTAACACCATTTATAATTATTCATTAATAAAATAAAAAGACCAATATTTTGGTATGTTTTTCTCGGATCATTTATGCAGAATTTCCATCTTTTTCCAATTAATTTTTAAAAAAAATTAATGCTCCATAATAAAAATTTGGGAAATTTATAACACTTAAAAATTAGACGGTATTCATTTATATACAAATATATGAAATTAATATATTTTTAAAAAATATATATCAATATTTATTAAAAATGTATCAAGATTCCGTATATTAGCTTCAAGAAAATATATCGGTACGCCTCGGGCAGAAAGATCCAGAGCTGCTCCGAGTGCAAAGTGTAAACACGCAGACCAATGTTCAACCAAAATGGGCTATGATGTTCTGATTTTTGTACCAAATGTGATCGGTAGGACAAAGTGTTAGTTATTTCGTTTTTTATAGAGACCTTGTTTATAATGATACAAATAAAGAACTGTCATTGGTGATTATAACGGATAAAAATGAATAACGTTATCTGTTATATATCAGATATAACATACTACTTCACCATGTTCACTAATCCAAGATTCCTCTGACTCTAACCCCCGCTTTTATATTGTGACGTGCGCACGTCACAATATAAAAGCGGGGGTCAGAGTCAGAGGAATCTCGGATTACATGTTCACTAACGTTATATCCTGATATCAGGTCCATGTCCAGTACAGGCACTATAAGCTAACTTGATTTACTTACTTGAATTAGGTTTATGTAGCTACCATTATGCAATTTTGCTTTTTATGTTAAACAGACAAAAAGTCGCAAGGAACTTCCTATGTTTGTACTGTGTCCTGTAGTTTTAGAAAAGCAAACTAGAGCAAACATAGTTGAAACATGGCTTCTCTTGAGCAGTTTTAATGAAAACATGCATTTCTATTGTTTGAATAATTGAAGACATCTTGTATGCGGTGAGACATGGATAAGTGTGATTACTTCACATTATGCTGAATTACCGGTATAACCAATCAATTCTCATGTTAACCAGAACTGTTCTTTGTTATTTGATTTTATAAGAAGTAGCTGTTTGGGAACACATAAACAGTTATACATACATAGTCCCAAAACTTTTAGAACTGTTTTCAGAACAGTTCAAAGTTGAAAATTATTGCTGCACCTGAGTGCATGCGACTTTTAGTACAAATGCCCATTTAAGACAAAAGTATGATTGAGTAGCTAAATATACCTACTTGACTGAGGTAGGTAAATAAAGCTATGCAGGTAAATCAAGTTATGTAGCTAAATCTGGTGACTGTACTGGACCTGTATATAAGTATGATACTAGATATGATTTTATAAAGTGGTTTAGATTGGAGGTGCATATGATAGCTTTAAAAGGTTTTTAGGCCTAATAACCATTAGCCAGAACTTTAATACTTGCATGCATGATAGGGAAAAGGTCAAAGGGGTACTTTATTGAATTTGAAGATTCTATAATAAAAAGCATCAATCAATCTCAGTGCAAATCAAATTATAGGATGACTTTACTTGAATCCACCGCATCTTGGGTGGTGTTTTTTTTTTTGGGGGGGGGGGAGGGGGGGGGGAGATGGGAAACTACATAGGCTTTCCATCTTCCTTTGTGTTATTCAAAAGTGTTTGCTTTTCCAAGGTTTTATTATGTGTAATCTTCAAGTCCAATGTCAGTATTATATGCCAGATAATTTTGACCTTCTAAATACCTTTCTTCCGTTGTCCTTGGGGGTTCCATGCCAAGGCTTGCTTTGTAATGTTTGACTTGCTTTCCCCAGCGAATGCCCTATCCAACTCTATCTGTATGTTCTGATGGTCACCTCCTCTGGTTGTTGTTTGGTCCTCTTCCACAAGTCAAGTATATGTTGCTTATATGGTATAGAGCCACCTCATTTCAATATCAGTGTTTCACAAAGACCTTGACTGAGATCAAGGATGATGACATTTCTCTACACTGGTTTTAGCTCATATAGGGAAACTTTCTTTATGTTGATGTTGAATGTAATCTGGACCTTGTGCTTGTTCTCAATGCCATGCTTCTTCACACTGGTCTTTAGAAAGACAAAAGCTTACAGGGCCTTCTTTTTCCTTCCCACGATGTCTTCATTTTAATTTTTAAGATGACAAGTTGTTTTTGCATTGCTTAGATAATTATGGCACAAGCAGAGAGGTTTCATGTTATCTTAAAGCAAAAGGACTTTTGTGGGACATATCATTTATTGTGAAAATAAATGATATTTTTTATTGTATATTTTTGAAAATTAATATATTATTCAATAAACCTTCCCCTAGAAAACCATTGTAAAGTTAATAAACGTAATAATATGAAATAATTGTTAACACATTGAAATTTTGGTTTTCACAGGATATGTTAGACTGATCCTGTTTGGAGCCAGCATTCCTTTTTTTGAACAGCCAGTTTGGTTTTTGACACTCTATGGAATATCTGTTTCCCTTGATGGTACGGTAACACAAATTGGAAACAATTGTCAAAATTTTGCCAACATTGGTTAACAGTAATTTGGGGGGATGCTACTTGTACAAATGTGATAAGTTGTCAATTTTGAAATCACCAATATAGTGACAATAAAGATTTATGGTAATGGTACTTTTACTGCCTCCAAATTTATTCTCCCCAAATAGGGTAACCCTCAATGTAAATATGTACAAGTATATGATATCAGATGTTCATTGAAATATCCCGGGTGATATTAAAGAATTTATCTTCATGAACATTCTTATATAATATACATTACAGCGAATTACAGAATACCGGTAGAGTTTTCAATAGCTTGTTGGATTGCTCAATAGGGTATTCAATTTGGTCAGCAAGGTATCACATCAGGTTTAAATCTAGGTCCTGTGGTTACTCAAGTGTAGATGCTTATTTTGCACTCAACCCATTCATTTTACACAAAGAAAACCTCTAGAACACTCCCTCCTATTGTTAGCTATTCTATTCATAGACTTTTAAAAAGAAAGTTCACCTGGACAGCACTGGACTCTATAGAGAATCAATTCTGCTCGGAGTAATTTGAATTTTGTTTTTCAAAAAATGTAATTCAAAAGGCAGTTCTGAAGAAACAAACAAAAGAGACAAGCATAACTTAAAAAAGGAGGTATTTTTCACTGCAAAAAATCATTAAACATTTTGGTTCCCTGATTTCTGGTGCATCTTACAGCACTAGGTCCAATATTTTTTTTTGTGCTTACTGCTTAATTAGTTCAGACTTTTATAGCAGTAATGTAGGATAACAGAGAGAAACAAAAAGGCCCAAAACGTGCAAATGTTAACCAGATTAACTCACTCTATTGCTGTCATACCTGAGTAATCAATGACCTAGATTTAAACCTAATGTGATACCTTGCTGACCAAATTGAATACCCTATTGATCAATCTAGCAAGCTATTGAAAACTCTTCTGGTATTCTGTAATTCGCTGTAAGATATACTGAGTTCACTTTAAAAGGTTTAAATTTGGCTTTTAGAGTTACATGTAAACAGTTCTTATGCAAACTGATGAAACTATTTTTTTCATTTGTACATAGGTTTTGATGGATACTTTGCACGGAAGCTAAATCAGACATCAAAATTTGGAGCATGGGTAAAACTTAATAACTCTCTAAGTGTTTTATCCATGATGTGTATTTAAAGTTGAGTGCATGTTTTTAATCACTGTGTGATACTTTTTGAAATAATTAGAGTATTATTATTTATATGTGACAAGTATATATAAAATACATGATTACTAGTGTCTTGAAATATAAGCTATATTTGGGCGAGGGCAAGGCTTGCCGAGCCTTCTTCATGTTTTCAACCAAAGCCCAAATATCGCTTACAGGTATATTTCAAGCAAGTTATCATGGATTTTGTTTTTCCTGCATCACATGTTGCGCCTAAAACAAGCTTCATTTAACATATTTCGCTGCATATATGGAGTTGACACCATGAAACCATGGCATAAACAAAGCAAGAAATATGACATCACAATGCATTTGAATGTCAGTTAAAAGCACCAGGCTATATTGGGACAATGACCGAATATAGCTTTGGTTTAATGGGTTACCTTTATTCAGTCAATGCAAAAGGTAGATGCAGGATAAATTGAACTATTAAGGACTGGTAAGTTTCAACTGAGACCTATCAAAACAAGGTCCAGAATCATTATTGCATGCATCTTCCTATATCAAAGAACAAAATATTCAGAATGCAGCTGTTCTCTTTTGAAGAAAAAAAAACAGAGTAGTTACATATGCATTGATTATGTCAGGACATGAAGAAAATAGATTTGTATAACAAGAACCACTGAAAATTTTTATGTATCATGTGTTTGAGGCATTTGTTTTTATTTTCAGTTTGATGTTGTCATTGATTTAGTTAGCAGAGGAGGGCTTTGGTGTATGCTTTACAAAGTAGGTCTTGCATGTAAAATTGAAGAGATCAAAAAAATATAACTATGGTTGCATGTGTTCATTGATCTATGTCAATTAAAAATTGCAAAGGAATGTTTCATGTTTAAATGTTCACTGGTATATGAACTTAGTTGGTCATGTGATTAAATCTTGTGAAGCCTAAAGGGCTTTTCAAAAGATTTGATCACTTACCAACAAAATTCATATCCCAGTGAACTCTTTAACATTGCTGTTTATTACTAATATTTACTAATACATGTAGTACATTCATTCAGAATTGGAACCATTTTAACAAGAGTTTGGACTTTGGGTAGTTGTGTCAAACAGCAATGCGACATAGGTGTGTCTATTTTAAATGCTGACCATTCAGCCATGGCTCTTTTAAATCAACAAGATTTGTCTGGTTTTTGAGCTAAGACGACACAATCTGTGTATACTTCTCTTGAAACCAGCATCATTTTTAACTTAAGAAAAAGACAGTTACATCCTACTGAAAGTCCAAGGTCTTGTTAAAATGGTTCTATTAACATTACTGAGTTCTTATGTTTACAATAATGCAAGTGTCAAACAATAAGCGCATGTGATAATCATTGTGACATCATTAAAAGTTTCAGTATGTTCGTAAAAGAAAACATATGTGTACATGTATTTGCAAATGTAAATCTTCGTAGATGTACTAATAAAAGCATATTTTAAAAAAATAATAAATATTTTTATGATATTGTAAAGCAGAATTATTCTCTTTTTATAAAAAACAGTATGGATATTTTATAATACTGGTGGAATGGCTTACTTTTCTTGCAACACATTCAAGAGGGCCTGATTGGAAAACTACAGATGAAGAATTTCCCTATCTATGCAAACTTGTAATGGCAAAAGGTAAGTTTTCATTTTTCCTTACATAACTTTGAATTTAAAGAGCTGATATGACACTTTTTATAGACATACCGGTATATCAAAGCATGTATTATTCGCATATTGCATCGATATTTCAATACAATGTCCCTGCCATAGCTTCTTGAAACTTCTTAGAAACTTGGTGTATTCAGTTTTTCCATGTAGCTAAAAGTTACAAACAATCATAAGATAATACGTGCAATGTATGCTCAAAATTATGAAATAAAAGACCAGTTTATAGGTACTTGATTAACCTTGTCACTAAATGCACTAAATACAGTGCTAAATACTGTAATGAGTTGTTAGAATATTAAGTTCAAAAGTAGAAACAACCAATTCATTGGCAAATAACCATTTCTTTTAACTTGTTACCTAGGTTTTAGGACCCCACTTGGAGTAATTGCTATATCTGGGGTCCATGGGTTACCTATTGCTTTGTATTGCCAGCAGTTTTCTTTTATGGCACCTGCAATATTGAACACAATTATCCTGATCCTCATTCTTGGGAGAATCCTGGCCTTAAGAGTAGAGGTAAGAGTGGTATGCTAGTATATATGCCCTAATCATCTTTAAAAAAATAATGTTAACAAAATGTAAAAAAAAAAACAAAAAAAACATAAAAATATATATTTTAATTTCATGTGAATTCAGCAATTGTTATAAATTCACTCATCTAATCTAGGTTAATTATGATATTCTCTTTTTCCTCTCAGGTCTTCTACATTCAGTGTCATCTAAAAAACTTGCTACTGAGTGAAGAAAATTCTCAACCAGTAAATACAGATTAAAAGATCAATGCAACTTCCCCACTCCAAAGAATATCACATACTGCTGCTTTACTTGTTTTAATTAAGTGCAATTTGATATCAATTTTTAGCTCACCGAGACGAAGTCAAGGAGAGCTTATGCTATACCCTCGGCGTCGGCGTCGGCGGTGGCGTCGGCGTCCGGACCTGGTTAAAGTTTTTGTTGCAGGTCCTGTATCTAAGCTATTATTTGTCCTATCTTCACCAAACTTGCATGGATGATGCATCTGGACCTACTTATGGACTTGAAAGACTTGGATGCTGAATCTGGGTCCTAAATTTCAGATGCTGGAGGAGGTTAAGGTTGTTGGAGCAGGTTAAAGTTTTTGTTGCAGGTGCCCTTTGATAGCAATATCTTAGTTACTGCTGGTCCGTACTTCACCAAACTTGCATGGATGGTGTGCCTTATGATACTGATGCACCAGACAGGCTTGAGTGCTGAATCTGAGCTATAGGTTTCGGATGCTGGAGGAGGTTAAGGTTTTTGGAGCAGGTTAAAGTTTTTGTTGCGGGTGCCCATTGATAGCAATATCTAAGTTACTACTGGTCCAAACTTCACCAAACTTGTATGGATGATGCGTCTTATGATACTGATGCACCTGACAAGCTTGAATGCTGAATCTGAGCAATAGGTTTCGGATGCTGGAAGAGGTTAAGGTTTTTAGAGCTGGTTAAAGTTTTTGTTGCAGGTGCCCTCTGATGATTATATCTTAGTTACTACTGGTCCTAACTTCACCAAACTTGTATGGATGGTGCGTCTTATGATACTGATGCACCTGACAAGCTTGAATGCTGAATCTGAGCAATAGGTTTCGGATGCTGGAGGAGGTTATGGTTTTAAGAGCTGGTTAAATAAAGTTTTTGAAACAGGTGCCCTCTGATGATGATATCTTAGTTATTACTTGTCCTTACTTCACCAGACTTCCATGGATGGTGTGTCTTATGATACTGATGCACCTGACAGGCTTGAATGCTGAGTCTGGTTTCGGATGCTGGATAAAGTTAAGTTTTTAGGAACGGGTCACATGTTTAATAGATGATAGTACTATTTCAAACTTGCATAGTAGATTTAACTGTAATATGAATGAATCGCAGAGGTAGCTTCTGATGCAGAGCTTGATCTCCATTATCAAGGATGCTAAAAAATAAATCTTAGTTATTACAGGTCCTAACTTCACCAAACTTTAATGGATGGTGTGTCTTATGATACAGATGCACCTGACAGGCATGGATGCTGAATCTGAGCCATAGGTTGCGGATGCTGGAGCAGGTTAAGGTTTTAATTGCTAGTGCCCTCTGATGATGATATCTTAGTTATTACTGGTCCAAACTTCACCAAACTTGCATGGATGATGCGTCTTATGATACCAATGCACCTGATGGGCTTGAATGCTGAATCTGAGCCATAGGTTTCGGATGCTGGATGAGGTTTAGTTTTTTGGAACAGGTCACATGTTTTATAGATGATAGCTTGCATAGTTGATTTAACTTTATTATAAATTAAATGCAGAGGTTGCTTCAGATGCAGAGCCTGATCTCCATTATCAAGGATGCTAAAGAAATCTCCTACCTCACTCAAACCAGCTCGATAGATAGATGTGTTTGTTGATAAATGATATAACATGATTCCTATGATATAGTATTGTATGATATGAAACAATATTGTTTGATATGATACAATATGATATCTTATGTTATATTATAAAAAGTTATACGATAAGATATGATATTGTATCAATTTTTTTGATATTTTATATGATATTGTATCATGATATTGTTATGTATAGTATTGTATATTATGAAACAATATTGTATAATATTATATTGTATTTTTAATTTATCATTTTATCACATGATACAATTACATAAGATATTGCAAAATATTATATTGTATCCTATGATACAATATTGTATATTCTATAATATTGTATCATACAATATTGTATAATATGATATTGGTTTCAGTAATATAGAATTATATCACATGAAATTGTATAGTATGATATTGTAATATTATATGATATTGTATCATACGATATTTTATGATATGATATTGGTTTATATGATATATTATCATATCACATGAAATTGTATTATATGATATTGTAATATATATTATTGTGTCATATGATACAATATGTATAATATAATAATGTATTTTATAATATTTTACTTTATCACATAATATTGTATCATTTGATAAGATACAATGTTGGAATCAAATTATATTGTATTATGTGATATAATATCATATAATGTATCAAATATGTTTCAGTGTCATTCAATACAATATCATACTATATTATACAATATAATATCATGTTTCAATGTTATGTTGTATTATGTAATATGATATTGTAATATAATACTATATTGTATTATATTTTATGATATTGTATTATGTGATCAAATACAATAAGGTATAACACAATACAATGTCATATCATACGTTACAATATCATATCTCATTATTGTTTATTACGGTATTTTATTGTATTATATGATATATAATATAAATATGACATGATGCAATATTTCATTTTATATCATTGTATTGAATAAGATATGAACATATGATTATCATAAAAAATTTTATCAGATGATATACGATGTTTTGTCAAAACAGAATCTATGAATATCCAAGATCATAAAGTATGATTTTCATATAAAATGATAAAGGTGGTCTTATGAAGGTGATGTCTCATAAGGGTGATGCTCCGTCTCGGTGAGCTTAGTAATCTATGATTACCTATGTTTATTACCAGTAATTTGATTCACCAACATATACTAATTAAATAAGTATTTTTCTATAACTTTCTCCACAAAATTTACATGTAATTTGTGAGCACTGCTTTATAAGAATTACAAGTTTTTCTGATAAAAATGTACCCTGTTCATGTATAGATTACTTAGGTTTTTTTTAGATATACATGGTATATTGATCAATCAAACTTAATAATGTGTTTTATTATATTCTCTAGTCAAAATCTTATACACTGTATACAGGGTCAAGCAAATGATGAAATTATTCGACTTCACTAGCATTTGCTCCATTGAATGAAAGAATGTGCAGTGTTCTATGATATCCAAAATACCTCAGCATTCAATGTATAGGGTAAATTTGGTGACCCTTGACATTGTTTCTGATATGGTCATCTGTTCAAAATTTGAGTCTAAAAATGATGTTATCCTTTATGTGCAAATATTTGTATACCCGGTAATTATTCAATTTATTAAACTGGCCTGTGCACTGTTTACATTTTGTATTAAGTACCTATGACATTCATCAGGGTAATTATTTTTTTTTAATAAAATATCAAACTTTGCATTAAATGACTCATGATAGTTGCATTGTCTTCCACTCATGTTTTATTATACATGTAATGTTATCTTTTTGTTGAAGTTTTATATTATAACTGTTGAAGTCAGTTTTATTGTCTTTTATAACAAGAGTTTTTACTGTGTAATTTTAGTGTTTTGATTCAGTTTTCACTTGTGGTGTACTGCACATTTCACCAAAGTACCGGTAGTGTAAAAAGTATTTGTTTTAATACATTTTTGGTGTACTACACTTTTTACCATACCAGTGTAATATTAATGTTTTGATACAGTTTTGGAGTTCTGCACTACACTTTTACCATACTAGTGTAAAGGACTATGTGCGGTTTTATGCATTTTTTGCCCCCAAAATCAAAGTTTTAGAAAGAGCTTTAAAAATAGATGAAAGATACTTAAAATCATATTGGAAATAAAGGTATAAAAGGTTATCACCACAGTGACGTCATAATGTAGAAATTACGTCATGAAGATTGCATTATTTTGATAAATTGATCCATCATGGTCCTGTATATCCTCGACTTGTCCATGTAAAGAAGCTGACGAAATTTTGTGAATATATGAAATTTTCAGTAAGCATATTATAAACAAAAATGCAGTGGCTAAAAAATCGCAATGGTTTTCCTATTAAAAAGGACTATGTGCAGTATTATTCATTTTTTGCCCCCCAAATTAATGTTTTATAACAAGTTTTAAAAAAAAGGTGGAAGATAGTTGAAGTCATATTGAAAATAAGTTTGTAAAAGATTATCACCACAGTGACGTCATAATGTAGAAATTATGTCATGAAGATTGTCTTATTTTGATAAATTGATGTTTTGTAGCAAAAAATGGGTGTTTTCCGATAACTTTTTGACTGGGAAACATCGAGCGCAGGCTTGCTCAAGTACCATTTTTTAGTATAATGTGTGAAACTATATGAAGAAAAACATATGTTAAAATCACACTTGAGCAGACCTGTGCTCTATACTTCCAAATGCAAAATACAGAACAAAAATGAGAATATTTTCCTTGTTTTGCAAATTTGCGGGAATTAGGTCATCTCGGTGACGTCATAGATAAACAGCGAATGAGCAAATGATGACTAAAATCAAGATAAAAGTTATAGGCATCCTTTATACAATAATTTGTGAAGATTTTATTTTTAAATGATACTATTTAAAAATTGGTTGAAATCGGGGGCAGTTATTTGACCATACCGCACATGGTCCTTTGTGTTTTGATACAGTTTTTGGTGTACTACACTTTTTATCATTCCAGTGTAATATTTGCGTTTTGATACAGTTTAGGTGTTCTGCACATTTGACAAGTTATTAAGTGTAGCATAAGTGTGTTTTAATAATTTTAGTGTAGCTAGTGCACATACTAACATAGATTTTCATTATTTAGACATATTGAGTTTTTCAGCCAAAATGCCTGCTTCAGACAAAGTTTTTAAGTGTGTGGGTTTATTACTCTTTCCAGTAAGAACATCTTTTACATTCCTACACTCCTTATATATGTGACTCTTGGTCAAAAGTTCTTGTTATGAACCTCTAGCAGCCTAGAGTAGTTGTTTTATATATATGTACATTCTAAATTTATTTTGATGTGATGAAATATCTACAAAATACAATTTAATCACTCCCACCATGACAAAAAAAGTTTTCACTGTGATATTTATATTATCTTTGTAAGTCATAAGGATTTTAAACAAGTTTGTTACACATGTAATATATTTTTACGTGTACATATTTCTTGTCTATATCAAATGTTTAATTTGTATTATTGATGAACTTCAATCAAATTTCAATTTTTAGTTAACACCTTATGTTAAATTTTTTTATTCAGGAGGTATATTTTTACAAAACATTCAATTGCTACAAAATGAATACATATACAAATGTGCGAATATTTGGTGGGATTTCATTTTCTTCTTGCAACTTAAATTGTTTAGACCCTTTTTGAGAATTTTTTTTTTCTCTGAATGATCTGGGCCCACTAGTTCTATTTTAAAAATTTCCTTGTTTCATGTGTTACAGACATACATATTTCAGTAGTGATTTAAATCTGATCAAAGCCCATTTTCTTTACAATTCCTGGAAATTGGATGCACATGTATATATATCTTTAGACAATATTTTCTATCATATACTTAGTATTTAGAATTGGCTAAAAGCCACACTAAACGTATGCGTATTGAGTTATATGCATAGTTTTAGTATGACATTTTATTAGATACATTGCTAAGATTCCATTACCAGTATATAGGGTACTTTTATATTACATGTACAAGTATTATACAGATAAATACAGGGTATTAATATATCCTTGTGACAATCATTTACTCAAATATTCTGTGATCCTTGATTAATTTTTGTTGATTATTTTTGTTATTTTACAATTTTCTAGTTCTTGTGATTTATGCATGCCTGGTTTCTAATTAATATATGAACCTTGTTCGTGAATATTTGTTAAGGTGGGTTTTTTTCATTCAGAATCTGAATTCATGGTCAGGTGTCAAAATTTACATAAATCAGTTATTATGTGACATGTTGGAAAGTGTTTACAATAATTGATAGACTGTGGAAATACTTTTACTTTGTATATAAGGAAGGAAAATATTGACATTCCGTAACAATGTGATAAATTTTTACAAAAGATATTAATGTTTTTGTTTTGTTTCATAACAATTATATATTTGAGATATTTTGAACATTATAGTACATGTATAAATTACTATTAAAATTATATATTTTTTGAAAATCTAGTTTTTCTTGATTCATGCTTTGATTTACATTTCCTTTCGAAACAAAGTTTTAATTCCACATTTCCGCCGTGACATCGTGTGACGTCGTGACATTTTCGCAAGCGTGATGCTTCCCCAAAACCACAACTTCTATTACATGGGCTCCATTTTGACCAATGTCCATAACCTGTAAAGAAAAAATGATTATCAGGGCATAATTCTTAAAAAAAATAATTATTAACATCTTAATTGATTTTTCATAATGAAAAAATTTGTTTTACCGCCGTTTGGATTAAAATCCTCTTCTTCAAATGCAATATCTTCGCGCTTTTGACGATCATTTATCTTCGAAGGGACATCCATCATGGTCCTGTATATCCTCGACATGTCCAAGTAGAGAAGCTGACAAAATTTTGTGAATATATGAAATTTTCAGTAAGCATATTATAATCAAAAATGCAGTGGCTAAAAAATCGCAATGGTTTTCCTATTAAAAAGGACTATGTACAGTATTAATCATTTTTTGCCCCCAAAATTAATGTTTTATAAAAAGTTTTAAAAATAAGGTGGAAGATAGTTGAAGTCATATTGAAAATAAGTTTGTAAAAGGTTATCACCACAGTGACGTCATAATGTAGAAATGACGTCATGAAGATTGTCTTATTTTGATAAATTGATGTTTTGTAGCAAAAAATGGGTGTTTTCCGATGGTTTTTCGACTGAGAAACATCGAGCGCAGGCTTGCTCAAGTACCATATTTTAGTGTAATGTGTGAAACTATATGAAGAAAAACATATGTAATCTTACTTGAGCAGACCTGGGCTCTATACTTCCGAATGCAAAATGTAAAGAAAAAATGAGTATATTTTCATTTGTTTGCAAAATTGCGGGAATTTGGTCATTTAGGTGATGTCATAGATAAACAGCGAATGAGCAGTGCTGACTAAAATCAAGATTAAAGTGATAGGCTTCCTCTGTACAATGATTTATGAAGGTATGATTTTTATACGATACAATTTAAAAATTGATTGAAATTGGGGGCAGATAAACGACAAATGTTATATATAAGGAATAAGGAATCATTCTTTGAGTATTATGAGGTGATAATTTTGGTCGAAAGGCCCAAAGGGCTTTATGAAAGATTTGATCATGCCCCGACCGAAATTATCACCTCATAATATTTAAAGAATGATTCCTTAATTATTATTACTTATATTTATATAATTTTAAGCCATCGTACGATTAAATATTTAAATATAAATAAGCAAACCCCGTTGGCGCCTCAATTTGGCGTCATTTGTATTACTGAAATGAACTGAACTGTATTATGGGTTATGTAGTATAAAATCGATCCGTTGTGTAATCACAGACAAAGACACTGGATAATGTAAATATACATACATATATATATTTACATAATAGTTCTACGATGTGATTTACTATAAAAGCCAATTGAGCCCATTTCGTAGGGAAACAAATATTTCGCGAATGAATGCATAACTTTCATGATATGACGCTAAACTGTATAACTTTTGCACTTAGTAAGTATACAATAGGGGATTACAATTTATCAAACACATAGAACAATTTCCAATATTCTTAATATTAACTAAATTTGACAATAAAAAACACATAATTCAAAAGGTCATTGGTTCAATTTACGCAACATTTCCCCCTTTATGACAGAAATATGATAAAGGTATAGATCTATCATTCAACCGTTGTTTTTTAACGTGTTTTCCCTACTAAAATTTATTAAACATTCTTATAATGGGATATAGAATTTTTCAACCATGTCAGCGTTCGTCTTCTCAATTTCTTGCATGAAGGTAGAATATACAAGAGGCCCATGGGCCACATCGCTCACCTGAGCAACAATGGCGAAGTACATTGACTTAACACTCTTAACGGTCAGACGCGACCTATCTTGAGTTTCATTTTTTTCTATTTTTTCCTATCTCCACAATGTGAAGATTTCCACCAAGTAATTCCATAATTGTATTTTCCTGTTATATGATACTTTTTTTTATTTAGATATAAAGTGTTCAATTGAAAATATATACTATGACTTTATTTATAAGCATTCAAATGCATTTTGCATGCTATTTTAAGGAAAATTCTAAATATTATAGCTCTAAAAATAGCCTGGTAATAAACCTTGAATTTTTGGGAATTAACAGGTTTAAATGTTAATAAATAAGGAATAATTTATCAAGGAAAATTATATAAAATTGAGGAACGTTTCGTGTGTCCTTAAATAATTATGAACAGTAAAATTTAATAATTAGCAAAGTTAAGTACCATGATAATTTTCTGACCTAAAACTCAATATTTTATAAAGGGGTAGGGGTGAAAATATATTGTGATATATTAATTATATATAACACCGGCATATTATTTCCAACAGTTTTTGCACATATGTGAACAGTATTAGCTCATTTAAGATAAAAAAAAAATCATACATTTCCTAAGACGTATATCGGTTAAAAAATCAGCACCCATTGCAGGCCTACTTTAAAGTGTGTAATCATAATTTGAACATTTTGAATCTACACAATTAAAGGATGCCAACATTTTATTTCATTAATATGTTGTCTTAGAGGCCATGCAATGCATATTTATTTTATATGATGAAAATACTGGAAAAGGTAGTTACCATTTACCTGCAATATTTCTTGTTTGGTAAATTGGTATTTATGAAAAAAATATCGAACTTAAATTAGTGTAATTATCATTTTCCACATCTAAGTGAATATTTTTAGTGTGTTTATTTAAGATGCCAAGCTCTATGAATATACCATGCAGATGAGATACATTTCATTTTCACAGCTGATATCTCATATGTGAAAGTTAACAAAGATTGACGGACAGCGAATCGCCAGCTAGTCTGGAAGGCAGTACGCAGTGTTTGAACTCTGTGGCAAAAGTTGCTAAGGCTACAGTAAAAAACTTAATTGGTCTTCCCTTAAATAATTGTTTATCTGATATAAACATGTGTGACGTTTAATATCCTTACTCACTTGATCGATGAAAACATTTGACTGGAAAATGTTGTCACATGATGTGTTAAAAAGCTATATAATTTAATATATTGTCAGGCATACAGGTATCAGTTCTGTACTAAGGCCCATTAATTATTTCATATTCCCTCAAAAACAACAAATGGCTACAAACCAAGATGATTTTCTGCTGCAATATTTTCTTTAAAATAATGATAATGCACGGATATCCTCATAATTATAATGTGTCAGAACTGTTAAAGGGACATGGTCACGATTTTTGTCAAAAAACTATTTTTTCGATTTTAATGTTCATAATGCTTCAAAAAGGCATTTTTAATAGGCAACCCAAATTTGAGTGACATTTGTTGAGTTATGAGCAAGTTACAGAGCTTACAATTCCTCGCTATGTAAACAAAGCTTTTGTTTACATTTTGAATGTTGAAGTAGAAATTCCAGTTTTAGACGTAAAATGAATGTATTAATGGTTAGGAACTGTTTATTCATGTTTAAAATGAATAAGAATTTTGACAAATCATCTTGAAAAAGATTTTTATTGGTTTATTGAACCTATGTAAACAAAAACAGGGCACGAGCCTTGTTTACATGACGAAGAATTGTGAGCCCTGTATCTCGCTTAAAACTCATCGAAGGCCACCCAAATTTCACTTGATCAATAGAAATGCATTCAAAAAGCATTGTAAATAATAAAAACAGGAAAATAAAATTTGACCAAAATCGTGACCCTTTAAAAAGAAGTTTTTATTTACTCGTTTGAAAAATACCAAAATTGTTGCAGATTTCAAATAATTTATCAAACGAGAAAGGACCCCAGAAAGTAGTTATAGCACATCATCCTTTTGATTTTTCTGTACACTAGTATATAATGTTTAGCAAAACAATTCCAATGATCAACAAACATTTCAGCGTCAGTCGTAGAATGATGGGCAACTTTTAAAAACTTATTCAATTTCTTAAATTTCATTTTATTTAATGCATTCATGTATTATATAGATAAAATGTTTTGTAATTGAGTTAGCCAGGTGACACAAAATCAGTTTATGCACTGTGTATTTTGGAGAAATTAGTCCTACCCTATGACCCAATTACAACAGTTTTTAGTTTTGAAGATAACTGTAAACAAACGGTTTTGCATTAATTTGGCAGAGTTATTAAATAATTACAAGTAACCTTCTAATTGTAGTATCAACAAGAACTATAATGATTATCGATTGTAATTTTCAATGCACGTATATGTGTTTGCATCACCCGTATTTATAACCTCTAAAGATAAGACAGTCGCGGGTGATTAATCACAACAGGGTTTAACTGAGGCTGTGAAAACGTCTTTTCAAATTCATAAACATCTTTTTATTGTCTTTGGATTTAATTTACACGATTACTCGGAATAAATAGCTACTTCAAATTCTCTTTCGGAGGAAATTCCGGCGAAGTTACCGATCAAAAATCGATTATTTCAATCAAAATCGCTCCCTTGTTTGATCCTTGTTGACACAATTAGAAATTAATAAACAATAAAAACAAAGGGAAATGCACTTTAGTACGTTGTTAATGCATCAGATTTTATCCTTTTCGCAGGTAAACAATCAACTGCCTATTTACCGAAGTTTATGTTCCAAATACAAGGCGATTGTTTCCCACGTTAAAAAGCAAAATGAAACGAAAAATTCAAAACAAGCTAAAACCACCCTCACAAGTGAAAATGACAACGCGTTGAAATATTTAATCTCAATTTACTTCACAATAATCGGCACCAATGTTATTTCCATGTTTCATAGATTATATTCGCACGTGAACTGTTGCACAACAAACTGCCAGCTTCAAACAAAGAACCTCGTTTTCAGATGCGGTAGACTGGCGATGCCTGTCATAAGACAAGTCTATCACAATGAATTGCCAGTCTACGTATATGGAATAACGAGCCATTCTTTATTAGTATTTTCGCAAAAATCTCAAATTTGGAACAGAGTTCGACTATAATTTTTGCAATTTATATTTTCCTTTCCCTAAGGATGATTTATGCTAAATTACGTTAAGATTAACTCAGTAGTTCTTGAGAAGAAGATTTTTTAAAATGCACCCCCCTTTTTTACAGTTTCGAGGTTTTCTCCGCTTTGAATATAATCTGGCCTTTTATTTTTGCAATTTATATTCACCTTCTTATAAGGATGATTTGTGCCAAATTTGGTTAAATTTGGCCAAGTGGTTTTAGAGAAGAAGATCAAAATGTAAAAAGTTTACAGACGGACAGACAGACGGACGGACAGACGTACACACAGGCGATACCTTGTGCAAATTTTTTCATGTGGGGTCATGTGTAAGTACAAATCTACATTACGAGGTTCACCTTGAGAATTCATACAGGAGGAGTAAGATGGGGTTCTTGGAAAAGTTACACACAGGTGCTACCTTGTGCAATTTTTTCTTGTGGGGTTATGTTCAAACACATAATGAGGTTAACCTTCACAATTCAAAGTAATAGACAAGAATGGAACGAAAACTGTTGGAATCCCTGAATCAACCTCACCATTAATAGCTTACAGTGTATAATATCATTAATGTTCTTGCCAATCTCGGGGAGGGGGGATATAATTGCTGCCAAGTGTGCATACAAATGAATAAATGCACTAGGATAATTTGTCTCTAACCACGTTTCAATCATATCATTAACTAAATTACAAATATCTTGATTACCGTTTTGCATATTCCTCTTATTGATGAAACAGCATCAGCTGTTCTAACCCAGTTAAAACCATTTCTTCTCCTGTAGCATTATCCCCACCCCCCAAAAAACACCCTCTACCACGTTTCAGGCATCTTACCGTGCAAAAAATTAATATATCATATACAGAAAAATGACTTCTATAAGATATTATTTTCAATCCAGAAAATTCTATCAGTACTACAATATCAGAAATTAACAATGAGAGCATGAGTTTCTTATATTGCAATACTGCGATTTTACCACAGGTAGTCTATTTATGACTGAATTATGTATGTTCCAGTGCATCTGTGCAAGAAAAAGAAAATCCAATGAAAGTAAACTTAAAATTTCCCTTTTTTTAATGATGCACATGTTCATTAAGGACTGTTGCCCTGCAACAAACATACATGAAAAAAAAAAAAAACAACACCGCTAATAATTACCTGACACTTTTATTCTGAATGACAAGTTTTTCTAATTTGAAAGAAAAAAGAAGAATTCTTGGAGTTCATTACAATAAATGGAAGCAGTGTACCATAATAAGTATCTCCGTTAAAAAATCAAAAGTATCAGTATATGCTGTAAAAGACCACAAAACACAATATTGGGAAAAAATAAGGTGAATATGCTTTGTCAGCTATTTAGTCATGGTAAAACAATGCAACCTCCCCAACCTTTATATATTCAAAGAATTTGATCAATAATGTATGTCAGTGGCTGTCCCTATTTGATTTACAAAATTTAATACATGTAATTAAAAAACACAATAACAATTATCCTAAATTAAAAAGAAAAATATATTTTAACTTGAAATTTCAGTTTCACACTTTCAATTTTGAAAAAATAATATACACAAGTTTTCTACCATTTCAATGCTCCTTGCATTTAATCAATACACATATTAGATTATAATACCTTGACAAGCGTTTCTTAAAAAAGAAATTTAAGTCAACTACATTTTCAAAATGTATGATATCTATTGCAGATAAACAATTAAAACATTTTTCCTGATATTCATCCATCAGATGTTATTAAGCATACCACAACTTTTTGCATTCAATTTTAACAAACCTGAAAAAGCTCAATTTTTGGAAATTTTAAAAAAAATCTATCAAATTATTAACCTCATATTCAATGTAAACGTCATACAGATAAATGGAAAAAAATAATGAGCTATATAAAAAAAACCATGGCCAAGTAACTGAGGGACATATTGTGTTATGCATTTGTAACAATTAGGGACAACACAAGCTTAGTTTTTTTGTGTTTTTATGATCACATCAAAGATTGATCAAATATAAATCGCTTTAAATTCTGCCTTTCCATGCAAGTTACACATTTGTGACAAAAATTAATGTATGATACTATATGTCCACTTAAAAGGAATTGATATGCAGAAAACATTTTTTTTTAAAATGTGGACATTTAGATTCCTGATGTCTTCACATGGCAGGAAGTAAATTTTAAGAATGTAAACCTTTGCATCAATTCATAAGCATCCAATCATAACAAATTTCATATTTTTACCAGAAAACCACACCATGAGTGTCTTAATCAATTTATATCGAAACTTATCGACACAATATTTGTACCTCAATAATTTGAAATACACAATCATTAATCTTTAAAGTCTTTGAAAAACAAACAGATCAGGGATATTAGTTAAGTCACTCAATAGTCAGAGCTGTTCCATTTAAACATACCTGGATGGGTTTCCCCTTTTCAACCCAAAATTAAAAATAAAAATAGCCACTAAAAAAAATTGTAAGATAACTCATCTTAAATAAAAAAAACAAACCCCAAGATAAACAAGTACTACCAATAATTGTAACAGTCCCCGTTACAGTTGTTTCCCAAACGCTCCCCATACTCCCTTCAATGCCCCATTCATCTTCTGTTGAATAGACCTCAGTTACAGCAATCGAAATATTGACCAATCAGAACTCTGCACATGAGCATGCATGTCATCATATTCATTTTTGATGATGCCATAATATAGGGACTCATAATATCTACCTACACACGGAATTTTGTTTTATTTCATTGAAAACTAAGAAAGTTATAGCCATATACATCAACAGCCAATCAGATTTCAGCACGTTTCCTAGATTTCTCACATATATCTTCTTACAGTGCCTCACAAAATATACCCATGTCTTAAATTTCGAAGTATTTCATTGAAAAGTAAAAGAGTTACAACCATTTAAGTATTAGCCAATCAGAATGCAGCACCCGTGCATGGATGTCCTTTCATTCATTACTGATACAATCATATTGTAGGGATACATTAAATATATCTACCGTAAATTCTAAATCTCATCTACTAAGAAAGTTATAGCCATTTACAATATCAGCCAGAATCGTAACGCTTAAAAACATCAGTGACCTATTTCGAAACCCCAAGAAGTTGAAAACACAACTGCAACACCTCAACCATCTTTTTTCTTCCTCAGTTTGACCAACATCCCACTAACTTTCTTTTTGATATTGTCCCTTGGACGTAAGTGGATAAGCCCCCCCTTTTCCCTGCTCTTTTTCATTATTTTTTCTATCTCCAATTGTTTGGGACAATAGTCTTTTTCAAAATTAGCTTTGAATAGTTTTTTCAGTTCGTCCTCCTCTTCCTTGCTCCACCGCTTTCTTTCTGTCTTCTTTGGTTTTGAAACTGTCATAAAATAAAAGTAAAAAATAAGTTGTTTTACATTGATGAAAAGTGTATAAACCCTTGCACATACTGTTTATCATTAATATTTTTTTAAGATGGTCATTTAGTGATTCCTTTTTAACCACATTTATTATTACTTGTATACCATGATCCATATAATGATATCCATGCTGAGTATAATGAATCATATACATGTATATAGTTTATCTAAACTTACATCCATCTTCATCATCACTATTCATGGGATTCCCATTGTACTCTGGAATAACGCTGTCATCATCTTGCTGCTGTTCAAATGCTGGCTTTACTTGAGAACCCACATCAGATGTACTTTCACCAGTTGAAATGATATCTGAAAATGTTTTGAAAATTCAAGATTTGTGCAAGTGTAAATCGTGTACGTAAATCTACGTAACATTCCATTACACAAGAATGATACAGTACATCCCAGTTTGATCCAATAGTGTCTTATATTCATTTGGATCATCATAAAAATATTGTTTGTAAAAAGGTAGTAACAGCTGAAATTAACTAAATTTTGTATTTCTCTTAATTTCAAAAATCTTTGAAAATGCAAATTAATAATGCTAGCTAAAATGGGGTGCAGAAAAGTATGCAGCCAAATGAAATCTATTTCGTTTAGGAATTAACACCAAGTCAAAGTGTGTGAAGGTAGGATTGGACTTGCTTTGCAAAAGAACTAATCAAAACACCCTAAAAAATTTGTGTATTGTCTAATAAAGTCTAAAAATGACTTTCCAATTTGTAGCTATAATTACATCTGACGCGTTCTGTCTGGTGCATGCTATGACATCAAAATCAAAATCAAAATCAAAATAACTTACCATCCAACTGAATATCGGAAAGTTTTCTTCCCACATAATGGGGCACTATTCCAAAATCTTGAATCAACAAAATCTTTGCTACTTCTGTTCTTTCTAGTACATCAGATGTTTGTCTGTAATGGTGTAAATGCACATCCATATTATGCCCTAGGTGTTGTATGATCCAACTCCTCTCAGCTTCACTGGTATCAAGAGCCTGTTCATAAAAGTATGTACTTGTAGTGTAAAACATAACATGGTAATACTGTTTATAAAATAACAATTTGTCCAACCAACCACAGGTCAGAGAGTATAAAAAGGATATTGATTTTTACCTGAACCATGGTGGCCATATATTTCCTCATATTACTTGTACGAATAAGGCTTGGACTTGACAGCCCAGCCTCTTGAGCAACAGTTGATATGGCATCATACGCCCTAAATACACCTCCAGCTGCAATAAAAATCAATGGAGAAATAAAATACATCTAGCCATTTAAGATTATTTTTTAGCTTATTGCCAAAAATTGTATAACTGGTAACCTATTTATAATATTTAAATCTTTCAATTTAATGCTGTCCAGCCAGCATGAAATTGTCAAGAACAATATCTGGCAAACCTTTGGCTATGTTTGTTTCTGCTATTGTATGAAAAGGATAAGAACTGTTTTTGGTCGTCTTATGGCAACTTAAAATTTGTTAGCTAGATATTTACCAGTCCCGACAGAAAACTGCAAAAATAAAGAGTTTCTGGAAATCTTTTGGCAGCTTATAGTTTGCTACTCCTATTAAATAACTGCAAAACATGCAGTTTTGAATTAAATTGCAGAAAATTTGCTGCAATTAATTTATTCTAATAAGGTAAAGGATTATTTCACGAATTATTGAATTCAGTGGAGGGGGATAGCATAATTTACTGTCCACAGGCAGTCAAGCTATGAATTATCTGAATCCCCCATTTTATGTATAACTGATTTATAAACATACACACTCTGCACTTACTTTTGCTACCAAAAAGGTATGGAGATTCAACTGGAATGGAACATGCCTTTCGGACTATCTTGCTTGCAATAAAACTTAAAGCCTGGCGCGTTTCCAGAGGTAAAATAACTGGAACACATCTTCCAACCTAAAATAGAAACTCATGGACTTAATTTTATTGACTTATTGTTCTACACTGAGTGGCCAAAAGAATTGCAACAAACATGGTTGATGTCATCGCTGTACATAGGCATCTTTTTGGTATTTATATTCTATTTTTATGGGGATAGACAAAATACGAAAATATTATCTTTAAGTGCATTTTCTAATGGAGATAATTATCATTTACAAACCTTTCCTCGTATCTCAACAACTTCCTGAGTCATTAAAAGGTGTGCTTCGAATGAAGTCAGCTCTTTCATCAATTGTGCCTGAACATCGTCTTGACCAGTTTTTCTCTGATTGTAAGCCTTCAATCTGATTAAAGAAACATTGCATATCAACATCTAAAATGCAGCAAGAAGCTATGCCTTTAAATTCATACTTTTATGAATGGACTCTCCTCTTATTTCTAAAACCAACCTCCCTGCACAATTTGCACAGAACAAAATACACTTTAACATATTTTACTGTTTAGATTTTGTGTAAAGGTCAGTCAACAAAACATTATCATATTTGGACCCCAAAATTTATGTACTATGTACTGTATTGATATACATACCTTATTGCCTGAACCTCATGGCACCTTCTTCTATTGTACAGTGTGATCCTGGCCAAAGTCAACACAGCAACTTTTTTGTAGTTAGCATATGAAATGTCAGTAAGATCAAGGTTGCAGATCTCCGTTTTCATAAATTCTGTTATTTTCTTAATGTCTTCGGGTGTCGGCAATGACTTGGGCTTATTATACTGTCTTTCTTGTAAAACCATTCTTGCTAGCTTCGTTACTTTCACAGTCCACTGCATTTTCATTAATTGCAGAAAATTTTCTGCCTCTTTTTGCCTCTTTTCATCAGCATGTATGATAGCACTGGCTAGTTTTGAACTTGCTAATGATTTTATATCATACCCTAATTTAATAGCATTGCTTGGTGACGAAAGATCTTCTTCATCGATGCTGTCTTGGTTTGAACATTTTAGAGCAGCTTCTGCCACATTTACAAATTGAGAAGGTTGGAGGAAATAATTAAGATCCTCATCATGTCCTGTTGTTTCCTTCAGAGCAATTAGGAGTTTTGCAGACAGTCTCATACCCTGGCTGGTATAATATTTCCTCATTACACGGTTTCCTCTGTTACGGTCCATCAACTGATTACCAAGGCTTATGATAAGTGGGTCCGTTTGGGCCACTTGAGATACATGGTCAGGCTGCATGATAGTGAAAACTTCTGTCACAACAAGTTTTGAAGCCTGGTCCGAAATTCGTCCCACTAACGTTTTACTCTGTATATTGAGACTGGTTTGGCTTGAATATGATTCATCAGCATCATACTTTGGGCATAACTTTTGATGTCTCTTAAGGTTTTTCAATTGATGCCAAGCAAAACACCTTGGACAAGGACCTACAGCATTAAGATCAAACTCCCTCTCTGTACTTCTCCTGGCAAGGATTATTTCACCTTTCCCTTCACTTATCACATTAGTATTGTGTTTGTGAATACCACGAAGGCGCAGCAGTTCAAATTTGGTCTTTCTTTCTTTTACAGTTTTTTGCTTTTCTTCTTTCGTCATTGTGGAGTTGACCTTTGGGATAGCCTGTACTTCTGCTTCATTCATGTGAAGAGAACTCATTAAATGATGCGAAAAATTGGTTTGCATCTTGCCACAGAAAATACAAGGATAGTGTGAATCATACACTCTTTCAGTCTTCTTCTTTTTGCCTAATTTGGTTGTTTGGCTTTTCCGTACCAGTTTAACATATATCTTTGGAAACTTTTCATCATAAGCAACAGTCTCAGGATCTATATTTTGATCCTCTAAAGGGACATCTGAATCATCAGCACTTGAAAATTCATCATTTAACAATGGCACTGGAAGCAAAGATGGCTTATTTAGCGCACTGAAATCTGGATACTCCACTGATATATCACTATTGCTATCACTAATTACTTCATCATTTTCAGCTAGTTCTTTTAAGATTCTTTCTTTCTGGCATTGGTTTTTCCCCCCAGTTTTTCCTTCAGAGTATTGCAGGCGTTTTCTTTTTTTCTCTATTGGTGAAGATTCACTGGCTTCTGGGTCACTTTCATCCAATTCATCATCTTCAGGAAAATATTCACTACCAGAAGAAAAATCCAACAGGTCATTTGAAAATTCAGCATCAGATGTATCACACATGGTCGTTTTCATCGGACCTACATCTGACTTTGGAGAGTGGGCAACCATAGTGCATGCAATAGATCCTGGAGTAACTACTGTTTCTGAACGGCCAGATGGTGTCGCCCAACTCATGTCATCAAAAACACTTTCAATGACCACTACAACAAAAATGAAAGTATACATGTAAGAACAACATCAGTTTTTTAATACATACTTGTCATATCTGACAATTATATTCAAAGGTAACCAAAAAAAAAAAAATTACCTGCAGATTTATCACACGTGGTTGCTGCCAATCGATCTACATCTGACCTGGGAGGGTGGGTAACTGCAATGCATGTCATAGTTCCTGGAGTAACTACCGTTTCTGAACCAGATGATGTTGTCCTTCTTATGTCATCATGAGAACTTTCAATGACCTCTATAATGGAAATGAAAATATTTATGTAAACACTTCATCAGGATTACAAGACATACTTGTCATATCTGTCAATTGAAATTCAGAATTAAAATAACAGTAAATCACCTGCAGATGTATCACACGGGATCTTTGTCATCTGACCTACATCCGACTTGGGAGAGTGGGCAACCATAGTGCATGCAATAGATCCTGGAGTAACTACTGTTTCTGAACGGCCAGATGGTGTCGCCCAACTCATGTCATCAAAAACACTTTCAATGACCACTACAACAGAAATGAAAGTATACATGTAAGAACAACATCAGTTTTTTAATACATACTTGTCATATCTGACAATTATATTCAAAGGTAACCAAAAAAAAAAAATTACCTGCAGATGTATCACACGTGGTTGCTGCCAATTGATCTACATCTGACCTGGGAGGGTGGGTAACTGCAATGCATGTCATAGTTCCTGGAGTAACTACCGTTTCTGAACCAGATGATGTTGTCCTTCTTATGTCATCAAGAGAACTTTCAATGACCTCTATAATGGAAATGAAAATATTTATGTAAACACTTCATCAGGATTACAAGACATACTTGTCATATCTGTCAATTGAAATTCAGAATTAAAATAACAGTAAATCACCTGCAGATGTATCACACGGGGTCTTTGTCATCTGACCTACATCCGACTTGGGAGAGTGGGCAACCATAGTGCATGCAATAGATCCTGGAGTAACTACTGTTTCTGAACGGCCAGATGGTGTCGCCCAACTCATGTCATCAAAAACACTTTCAATGACCACTACAACAGAAATGAAAGTATACATGTAAGAACAACATCAGTTTTTTAATACATACTTGTCATATCTGACAATTATATTCAAAGGTAACCAAAAAAAAAAAAATTACCTGCAGATGTATCACACGTGGTTGCTGCCAATTGATCTACATCTGACCTGGGAGGGTGGGTAACTGCAATGCATGTCATAGTTCTTGGAGTAACTACCGTTTCTGAACCAGATGTTGTCCTTCTCATGTCATCAAGAGAACTTTCAATGACCTCTATAATGGAAATGAAAATATTTATGTAAACACTTCATCAGGATAACAAGACATACTTGTCATATCTGTCAATTGAAATTCAGAATTAAAATAACAGTAAATCACCTGCAGATGTATCACACGGGGTCTTTGTCATCTGACCTACATCCGACTTGGGAGAGTGGGCAACCATAGTGCATGCAATAGATCCTGGAGTAACTACTGTTTCTGAACGGCCAGATGGTGTCGCCCAACTCATGTCATCAAAAACACTTTCAATGACCACTACAACAGAAATGAAAGTATACATGTAAGAACAACATCAGTTTTTTAATACATACTTGTCATATCTGACAATTATATTCAAAGGTAACCAAAAAAAAAAAATTACCTGCAGATGTATCACACGTGGTTGCTGCCAATTGATCTACATCTGACCTGGGAGGGTGGGTAACTGCAATGCATGTCATAGTTCCTGGAGTAACTACCGTTTCTGAACCAGATGTTGTCCTTCTCATGTCATCATGAGAACTTTCAATGACCTCTATAATGGAAATGAAAATATTTATGTAAACACTTCATCAGGATTACAAGACATACTTGTCATATCTGTCAATTAAATTCAGAATTAAAATAACAGTAAATCACCTGCAGATGTATCACACGGGGTCTTTGTCATCTGACCTACATCTGTCTTGGGAGAGTGGGCAACCATAGTGCATGCAATAGATCCTGGAGTAACTACTGTTTCTGAACGGCCAGATGGTGTCACCCAACTCATGTCATCAAAAACACTTTCAATGACCACTACAACAGAAATGAAAGTATACATGTAAGAACAACATCAGTTTTTTAATACATACTTGTCATATCTGACAATTATATTCAAAGGTAACCAAAAAAAAAAAATTACCTGCAGATGTATCACACGTGGTTGCTGCCAATTGATCTACATATGACCTGGGAGGGTGGGTAACTGCAATGCATGTCATAGTTCCTGGAGTAACTACCGTTTCTGAACCAGATGTTGTCCTTCTCATGTCATCAAGAGAACTTTCAATGACCTCTATAATGGAAAAGAAAATATTTATGTAAACACTTCATCAGGATTACAAGACATACTTGTCATATCTGTCAATTGAAATTCAGAATTAAAATAACAGTAAATCACCTGCAGATGTATCACACGGGGTCTTTGTCATCTGACCTACATCCGACTTGGGAGAGTGGGCAACCATAGTGCATGCAATAGATCCTGGAGTAACTACTGTTTCTGAACGGCCAGATGGTGTCGCCCAACTCATGTCATCAAAAACACTTTCAATGACCACTACAACAGAAATGAAAGTATACATGTAAGAACAACATCAGTTTTTTAATACATACTTGTCATATCTGACAATTATATTCAAAGGTAACCAAAAAAAAAAAATTACCTGCAGATGTATCACACGTGGTTGCTGCCAATTGATCTACATATGACCTGGGAGGGTGGGTAACTGCAATGCATGTCATAGTTCCTGGAGTAACTACCGTTTCTGAACCAGATGTTGTCCTTCTCATGTCATCAAGAGAACTTTCAATGACCTCTATAATGGAAAAGAAAATATTTATGTAAACACTTCATCAGGATTACAAGACATACTTGTCATATCTGTCAATTGAAATTCAGAATTAAAATAACAGTAAATCACCTGCAGATGTATCACACGGGGTCTTTGTCATCTGACCTACATCCGACTTGGGAGAGTGGGCAACCATAGTGCATGCAATAGATCCTGGAGTAACTACTGTTTCTGAACGGCCAGATGGTGTCGCCCAACTCATGTCATCAAAAACACTTTCAATGACCACTACAACAGAAATGAAAGTATACATGTAAGAACAACATCAGTTTTTTAATACATACTTGTCATATCTGACAATTATATTCAAAGGTAACCAAAAAAAAAAAATTACCTGCAGATGTATCACACGTGGTTGCTGCCAATTGATCTACATCTGACCTGGGAGGGTGGGTAACTGCAATGCATGTCATAGTTCTTGGAGTAACTACCGTTTCTGAACCAGATGTTGTCCTTCTCATGTCATCAAGAGAACTTTCAATGACCTCTATAATGGAAATGAAAATATTTATGTAAACACTTCATCAGGATAACAAGACATACTTGTCATATCTGTCAATTGAAATTCAGAATTAAAATAACAGTAAATCACCTGCAGATGTATCACACGGGGTCTTTGTCATCTGACCTACATCCGACTTGGGAGAGTGGGCAACCATAGTGCATGCAATAGATCCTGGAGTAACTACTGTTTCTGAACGGCCAGATGGTGTCGCCCAACTCATGTCATCAAAAACACTTTCAATGACCACTACAACGGAAATTAAAATATACATGTAAAAACCTCATAAGTATTACAAAACATACTTGTCATATCTGATGATTAAATTTAGAGGTAGCTAAAAAAAACACCAAAAAACTGTAAAAAACTGTAAATCACCTGCAGATGTATCGCAGGTGGTTGGAGAACCAACTGCTGATGAGCTGAAGCAATCTGTTGATGTAGCCCAAGTTACATCATCAAGAAAACTTTCCAAAGTGTGTTTTCTCTTCTTGAGCACCTCTGAAAAATATATGTATAATATATAATATATTGAGAAAGATAATATATTGATAGAGTTATTACAACCATATCAATTTACTAATCTTTACAGTGAAATGAAAATTCATGCTTATCCAACTATTTCTGACATGCAATTTGCAGATTGTGCTGTTTTACACAGCATCAACAATATTTTAGCCATATTTTGGCTTTAAAAATAACAATTCAAGATCCTGAACATTCAAAAAGCAAGAGACATGGCTTGGCTCAAGGTTTTTTTTTTTTTATTCCAGAGTAGTCAAATTTCTCAAGGACTGTCCTCGTTTTTATTAACAGAATTTAAGGACCTTGTCAGTCCAACTGATGATTTGTAAATCCAGAGTTAGATGAATTAAATTTCGATCCAAGTACATAAAAGGAACATATTGGAGAAAAATGAGACTCAGATCATGATTGAGCTTATCCAACAACTCTGGAATCTAGTACATGTACCTATAAGAACAAAGTAAAAGAATAAACAATAAATCCCAAACCATCTTTAAAAATTATATAAAGAAATGTGCACCTTTACATTGCAAGTGCATTTAAGCAATTGTACATCAGCAATAATCCACTATAGGGATCAATCAATCATAAGTTTTATAATAGTCTGAGAATAACAAGAATTAGCGTTAATTTATATCTTATTTATTTACTTGTTTTTTGAGCTTTACACATTGGGAAAAGTTCCATGACAGAGGAAAAAATTCTTCGTTTTGAGATAAATTATAGCAGAAGTGAAATGCCTGATACAAAGTACCCCCCCCCCTTCCAAAAATAGGATGGGGATGACTCTCAGGGCCCAATTCAATGTACCACAATAACTGCATTTGTATCCAATACATGTTACAGAAGAGCCTATGTCAATTTCTCACCACTTTAAAATTTTAACCATTCACAACAGCAAGTACAATTTTTCACATTTTTATAGTTCTATTGTAGAACCTTCCTGAAAATATTTCTTGGAACTCTCATATTTAAAAAAAGTGAATGTGGACTGCAGCACTTAGAAATGTGGGCCTATCAATCAATTATACTCGATATGAAGTCAAAGGTACCTCTATCACTATATGAAGAGTGTGAATCAGAAATTTAGATTAATTACTGTTGATCCTTGCAACCAAATCCTGGTGCTTCATGTTCGTTGAATTTACATTCACAATTAAACTGTGCTTTGTAAGTTTACAACTTAATACTAAATAAGTGTTTATTTAAAGCAGCAGTGTTTACAAAAGTGCATTCAACAAATGACAAGTCAAAAGTAAACGGTCTAAGAATATTTCCGATTCCCCTCTCCATATAGTGAATATTCTATACGCAATATGCTGAAATCACATTGATTTAAATGCACACACATTGTATAAACATCTATAAAGGATCGACACAAAACTTTAGTCCTTTAGTCAGAGCTATCATAGATAAAATAATGCAGAATTAGTTACCACTGCAACTTTCTTACGTTGGCCTAAAAGAGAGATATAGCATTGTTGCCAATGAAAATTAATGACACAACAATATTCATTTTGACCAAATTAACAACCTCTAGACCATAGAACCAAAAATTTCAAACATTTGTAGAGGCATTTTTCTCCATAATGATGTAGGCTTAAAAAAAAAATTAATCTTTAGTTTCTCAGGCCAAAAAATTCAACATTTATGCAGCAGACATGGTTTTGCTTTTTTTTTTTACTTAGCTGTAGCATGATTTTGTACCAAACCTGTCGAACTTTTGAAGAAAAATTAAAGTTTGAGGGCACCTAATGGAAGAAAATTTCCAACAGGCAATTTAGAGAACCAATAATTTTTTAACTAAAAAACTTGAGTTTTGTGTCCAACCTTCGTCGTAATTCAAATGAACTGAAATTCAAAACACATTTATTACGTATGCCTTTCTCCTGCCATTTTTTTATTTCTGAAAATGATTCCACTTTTGTTGCAGTCAAACTGTAAAATGAAACATGGAAGTTCAACCTCTGATTGAAAAAAAAAATTAACTATACACTATGCAAAACAGATACTTTTTGGTGTTCGATGCTCTGTATAATAAAAAAAAAAAAAAAAAAAAAAAAAAAAAAGCCATGGGCCTCATTGCTTACCTGAGAAACAATTTTAAAAATTATAGCCTTCCTATTCTAAAGCGTAACATTTGTCTATATAATTTGATGAAAAACTTTGAGTCCTCATCGTGTCCATTTTTCATACCCCTCACGCTGGGGAAACAACTTTAAAATTTTGAAAACTAGCTCATTTCCATATCATCATGCCCTACACACGCTATATTTATCTAGGTTAAAATCTATGGATTCCCTGTCTGATCATTAAAGCTGAACACCGCTCGTAAATAGGCACTGTCCGCCATATTTCCCTTTCATCACTGCTCTCCGTACAACCGCTATACAAGATACAGACCTCTAAACAGTTCAAAGTACTTTGCTGTAGAGGTCTCACCTGTGTGGACGTACATCCTACCACGCCGTGTTACTCAGTCGCGATTAAATTATCAAATTTTACACACTTTTTTTCCAATCCATGAGAATACTAACACCAAATAAATTGGTCAATGCATTATTTACAAACAGAATATGCACATGAATAAGAAATAAATGCATAAAATCCAAAGACCACGGAAGTAATACCACACGTCCGCCACAAGTCTCAGGTGTGCAATCGGGTGTAACGAAATTGAAGGGTTTATATACCAGGTCCCTGTGTGCCAGTGCCTATTTACGAGCAATGTTCATCTTTAAGGGTCATAGAAGAATAAAGAACTTTTCTAGATACAATCTTACTTGCATAGTTATTTAACATGTTTAACAAATAACTGATTTAAAATTACTCAATTTTTTTCCTATAATTTCTATGCATTTAAATTTGAACCCCAATTTGTGGCCCCTTTCTGACTCAAGGGTAATTGTGTAAAGAAACTTGAATCGTCAATATATTAGCTTGTGTCTAATATTAGTTTGACAATTGTACCCTTGTTCTTCAGATGTTTCTAATATACTGGTAAGACTTTATCAAATTTTGACCCTTCCCCACATTTTGGTCCCATCAAAACCTCCTGGGGGGGGGGGGGGGGGGGGGGGAGGGGGGTAATGATCATGGTCTAAACAAACCTGAAACCTCTCATACTAACTTGCTTCCATATCATTTTAAAAATTATAGCCACATACTCTTCAGAGGATTTTTTCCTATATATTTCTATGTAAAATTGGACCACTGCCTCTAATTGTGGACCCTCTCTGACACCAGGGGGAGATGGTATGAATCAACTTTAAATCCCTTCATGCTATTTTGCTATTCTTTGGCTCTGGTGAGCTAATCAACGTAAAACTGGATAGATATGGCAGTAAACTTACATAGCTTGGTCAGCATTGCAAAACACTGTATATTTGCCTCCATTCTCCACCCCTTCAAGCCTTACAGGCCACATCATTGTTCTGGGGACACCTTTTACCTGGGCCCACACAATCCTTCCTATTTTTTCTTCTTCATGTCCATTACTTTTAACTGGTCTTTTTCTTTTTGTCATTTCTGGAAGAAAAAATATTCAATAAATTAAACTGTAACTTGAGTAATTTACCTAGAATATTTGAATCAATTTGACATAAAAACCTAAACAAGGGTAACTTATAAATAGTAATTTTCATATTAAGTCCCAGACTTCTTATTTTTCTACTTAGGGAGATAACCCAACCAGTTAAAAATATAACTAAGGTTACTTGTCTGTACATACATTATGGATTTAACACTGCGAGGTTACTTGTCTGTTTATGCATTATGGGGTTTAATCAACATTGTGGGGTTACTTGTTTATATACACATTGTGGGGTTTAATACTGCAAGGTTTCTTGTCCATATACACATTATGGATTTAACACTGTGAGGTTTCTTGTCTGTTTATGCATTATGGGGTTTAATTAACATTGTGGGGTTACTTGTTTATATACACATTGTGGGGTTTAATACTGCAAGGTTTCTTGTCCATATACACATTATGGATTTAACACTGTGAGGTTAATTGTCTGTTTATGCATTATGGGGTTTAATTAACATTGTGGGGTTTAACACTGCAAGGTTTCTTGTCCATATACACATTATGGATTTAACACTGTGAGGCTACTTGTCTGTTCACACATTACAGGTTTATCATTGCAAGGTTACACTTGTCTGTCTACACATTATGGGGTTTAACACTGTGAGGTTACTTGACCGTATACATATATACATCATATAGCATAAGTTTGAAGTTAGTCCTCTGTTCATGATAAGGGTCTCATGAAAGCACCAACTCACTGCCCAATTATTATAATTTGTGTAGAGATTCAAACCAAAATACTTGTAGGTACATGTGTATTTCTCTAATACATATATATCATTTACACTTGACCACCAAAAACTTAAATTTTTTTGTTGCATTTCCAAATAGATGTAATACAAACACTCATGAAACAAGCTTACCTTTTGTAGGTATTAGTTCAAATGAGAACATATTTTTCAACACTGAATGAATTCAACTGACAGTAAAAGCAGCATGCATCAAAATCTTCAATATTAAAGAAGCACAAAAAATTGGCGCCATTGATAAAGATTTCCAAGACATCAAGATCAAAGTCGGAGCAATATAAGCACACATTTACAAATGCCCCATTCGAATCAAATCCAATAAAAGCAGTAGGAAATTCCATGTTCTTTTTTTCTGTATCATGTAGAACTATGGCTGACAAACATCCTCTACATGAGCAAAAAATTAGGACAAGCTTTGTGAGGTTACTTCTCTGTCTATACAATGTGAGCTTTGGGTTCAAGTTTTAGTGCACTATGTGCTATAGTCTTTTATCTTAAGATCCCACTGTAGAAGTTCACAAATTGATATATAATGTAAGGAACATTATTAAACTAGGAGTATAGTAACCATTACATAATCCAAATATATGCATATACTTACCTATTCACATTCAAATGGAACTTTTAGTTTTATTAAAAGATGTGTGATTGTCTCTGCAACTTCCAGTGAAAAAGTTCCAAATCCAAATACAATTGAGTCACTGTGTATTTTTGTTAAAAGTTTACATTTTATATTCAATTCTAGAAAAACAATGAAAATGAACCTCAAGTTCTCCTGATCTTTAATGTATACTTCATACATCAAATCATCAATCATGCTGTTCACTGGAGATCATGAGTCCAAAGACGGAAAAGTGCTGACCATCTTCTAAACATCACAAACATCAAGACAATGCCCAATAAAAGTGAAATAAAAATCAAGAAAAGTAGTGAGAACAGCAGCACAAAGAACCAAACCTCCATTTTCATTTGAATTGGAAGTTGCAAAACAATTTAAATATGTACTTCCTGTTGTCCTTATATGATCATGATGATCTGTTGGGTTTTCCTAACCCCATAAATTTGTCCAATAAGACATCATGGAATGTTAAACTTGTAAAACCCTTTTAGCATGTCCCTATAGGAATTGTAGGGTGTTCTGTAACCCCAGAAGTTTGCCCTTATACAATATACATAGTGAAAAAGAGACTTGTCGGGTAACTCCATTGCTTTTACATAAAGTAAGGTTCCGTGCCATATACACAGGCACCTGAAGTGTGGAAAACATACCCCCCCTCCCCCCGATTTACCAAAATATTCTACCGAGCCTATAATTTCTAAAAAAAATTGTGATTTTCCTGTCAATCATGTCTGTATGTCGTTCTGTGCTACCAGTTTGTACTTTTCTAAACGTTTGTACTTTTCTTAACGTTCTGATTGGCCATTTACGGGTATTATAAAAATACAAATGGTAAAAAACAAAATCATGTAAACAAACAGGGGGTCCTTGCTTTGAGACTGATTCTCAGAGAATAAACAGCAGTGCCTACAAAATTCCAGTAAATGTTTCATGAAGGTAATAAAGCTTTACATGTGTCTTCAACTCAAGCCTCAAGTCATGGATTTTATTTGTCGTAATCTTGTGTTACTTCAGCAAACCCCAGCTGGTTTCTAGTCAGCCTAACAGGAGGTTTTGACAAAGTGTACCTCTTACATCTTCCTAACTGTTCAGGAAAAGACTTTTAAGTGCAATCGTGCGTTTTCATTGCTCAATGTTAAATAACATCGACAATGACAAAATAAACTACCAAAATTTACCATATAGCTATAAACGCACAGTTTGGAGTTTTTCACCACTTGGATTAATTCACTAAGAAATTCTAATTACTGCTTGTATACACAATGTGGCTTGATTATCTTGTGAATTTGACCCACAGTAGACGACATATGATTAGGTAATTACGCTCCATTGCACATGACACCTGTGAATTTGATACAATTTGATATAAAATTGACTTACTTCCTTGGTCAATCTGTACTATGCAATGTTTTCCCCCGTATACTTTTGACTGCCGACTTAATTTGTAACATTGTAACAAACAATGTAGTGAGATAATTATTGAAGAAATTAGGATTAATATTGGTGAATTTTGAAAAAGGGAAATATGTATTGGGGGAGGGGGTAAATATAAATGCAGTGATTCTATTTTTTTACCAACCTGTTTCAAATGAAAATAGTGGTTTATAGCATATAATTCAAAATATGGGACAAATATTCTTTTCCCATGAATTTTTGCATCCTGCCGTGACAGGGCTCCCACTGTACCAAAAATCCTTTTCGTCACTTTAGAACGACCCATGTTTTACAATTATTTCTATCATATCACATATACATGTGCATGTATATGTTTATGCAGACCTATATGTTTAAGATATTAATATTTTGAACTTTTTAAATATGCATGTATTGACCAATTTTTTGGTATGTACTGTATATGCACTCTCCTCATTTGTATCACTAAATGATTTCCAAGAAGTATGGTATGAAAGCTTTTGAAAAGTTAAGATACTAAATTTCTACAGTTCTAAGTTTGAGATAAAATAAAAACCAGACACTTTTCATATCAAGAAACAAAAACAAAAATGCCATTATGGATTCATACACATACTAGATAAGAAGATGGAGTGAAATCCACAAAGACAATAATTCTTCTGTTCTAGACTAATTTAGAATAAACACGCTGCACATTTACAAGTCCTCATTTTGACAAGCCAGATGTAAAAATGAAATATTCTGCTGGGTTTTATGTCAATAAGTTGCATACAACCTCATACTACACAGCTTCAATAAAAAAAAATTATCAAATGTGTTTTTTACAATAAATAAAATCCTTTGAAGAACTGCCCATTTTTATCCCATTTTGGTGTGACTTTGAGAATAGAAATATATTTTTGGAAAGCAAATATGTTGCTGTCTGTAAGTGAAGTATGTTCCAAGTTCTAAATAAGAAAACTGTCATCACTTGCAGTACCCTGATGATTTCTATGGCAACCAGCTGCATTGCAATAAGTATTTAATAACTTCTAAACATGGGAACAAATATTATTTAAGATTTTTTACTTAAAATTTTATGATGCATATTTTATTCTGTTCATAACTAAAGAAGTTTAGCAAGTTCAGTGAGAGCACCCTTCCAAGTGTTACATAACAATTGATGGTCTGAAGCCATAAATAGCCTGGGGCTAATCTATGGTCAGAGCTGTGTGCACTGAAGCGATGCGAGATTTCCAGTTGCACGTGGTGATTGAATTAACACAGACTAACCGAATAAAGTAAAACAAACGGGTGGGAATGAGAAACACATTAAACTTAAGAAGTCACCAAAAATTAATTTTCGCCACATTTAGATTTCTTTACTCCAATTTTGAAAAAGATTCGCCACTGGCGAAATTAGCGAATATTTCAGATGTGTAGTTTATTTTTAAACTTTTGTAAGAAAATTACATATTTGCTAATATAGAAAAAAGAAGAAGTCCCTGAAATGTTCAGGCGTGTTCAGCAGAGAGAGCGCCCGCGAGCGCTCGCCAAAATTTGTGTTGCGGGTATAGGAAATTTTGGAGAGCGCTCGCGAGCACCCGCTCTGTTGAACAGGCATAGAACTATTGCTCTTGGGTCAAAAAATTGGGGATGGGAGCGATTCCCCACGCCAAAATATTTGTCAGGAGAGCCGTTACAACTGATAGCGATAAAATATAAATGATGCTAATCACAAAATTTGATTCCCCGCGTACTCGAACAGAAGACATGACTTTCGAGATGTTTTTGCAAACCACAACAAATGTCGGTGAACAAGCGTGTGCTCCCCGTAATTCAAAGTCGTTAAATGTACAAGCTATTCAAGAATTTTATGTACTAAGGATGTGTTACATCATAAAAATTAGTAAAAGATAACTTACCTGGCTCAACTCCACATCCGTCCTTCTGCAATGACGGGTCTCTTCTGAGGTTACTGCGCATCTGTATAGGGCTAACTGCGCATGCGTATGACGTATAAACCCCGCCACATTGTCCGAGAGATTTCTAATGATCTTGTCCGCGGACAACGTGGTGTCAAAGACGATTTACACTAAGACAAACTGCTTATGGGGTTAAATGTCATACTTGATTTTTTGAACCCCTGAAGGTATTCTGTACACGTAAAAACAAAAATCTTGTGAGGTTAACCCCGCAAGCAATTATAACCCCACAAACACCAAAAATACTCACAAATGACCCCACTTGGAATACTGTGGAAGAACAGACGGACGGACGGACGGACGGACGGACGACGGACAACGGGTGATCAGAAAAGCTCACTTGAGCTTTCAGCTCAGGTGAGCTAATAATTTTAACTTGAGTGCCAATGATTTTGTTTAAACAAATTTCCCATCTGTAAGTGTATATATTAATTGTTTGAACACAATTGTCAGCGTAAAAGGTGTTCAACTTCTTAATTTTATCACTTTATAAACAAGCATTCTGAGAGTATTGCATAAGTAATACACGCCCCCTAACGGTTTGTGGAAATTGTGAAAACAGTGCACTGTTATGCAGAATATCGACCTCGAACATTAAAAAATTGGAATATAAAATTTAATTTTCTTGAAAATATGTCAACCAGACGCTACAAAAGTGTAAACTTGATCTGTAGTTTGACATTTTGAAGCTGTTCAGCAAATTTCATATTATTCCTCAAACGCATAAAGAAAAATAGGGTGGAAAACTGAAGTGTGACAGACAGACAGATGGACAGACAGACAGACAGACGCACAGACTGACGGACGCAGAGGAAAACTATAGTCCCCTCCGGTGAAAACTGGTAGGGGACTAATAATTGATTGTCGCTCAATATTATTATTAACATAATTTTTCATTTATTAAAAAAAGAGAAAGGCTTATCATTTTTAGAATTTAAGAGCTCAGTGTATACCCAAATCAATTTTTGAATCAAAACACTTGTCATACAGTCCATCTAACTTCAATCTAATCAGAATTAGACCTGTAAAACCACTCCTCTGCTATAAGCTATGCATAAGTCATGATAAGTGTATCGTAGTGAAGCGGTTTTACAAGTCTAACTTTAATCAGATTGATCTAACTTATTATTCTCTTTTGAGAAGTTGACAGGCATAGCTTGGATGTATGCTTTGCCTGTCCAATTCAATTCAATTTATTATCTTTGAGCTTTACAACTCATCGGAATACAAATTATAATACATATAAAATGTTCTACAAATGTGCGATGTGCAGTAAGTGAGTGGAATATTAGGACAATATAATCATGTACATATCTTAAAATATGAATGGACATAAATGTATGATAAGTAGCTTAAACTGTAGTACATGTATTATTACATTGCTGTGCTCTCATTTTGAAAGCGCTAGACAAATATTTACCTAAATTATTGAGTTCCTTTGTATTGTTAACACTTAAAAGTTTAACTAGCTTAAAAACAATTGTTGTTTTTTTTGTAAAAAAAACTCTTTATATATTTCTAGCATAATTCAGCGTAAAAAGGACTCATGAGTATAAAGTGGAACTCAACTTCTATATCTTTTTTTATTACAATGATTGCAAAATCTTTCATTTCTTGGCACCTTGTTGTGTCGACCTTTTTCAATATATAAAGAGTGTAATGAAGTTCGAAAAATACTTTTCTTAGCTGACAGTTCCTTGGGAGGAGAGAATGGAAGACGCATTTGAGCGGAAAATGGGAAAATATCAGGAGCTTGTGGCAGATTGTCAGGAGAGAGGGTGGAGAGTATGGTGTTTCTCAGTGGAGGTTGGCGCGCGGGGCTTTGTTGGACAATCCTTGTGGTGAGCCCTGAGAGTCATCAGAGTTATTGGGTTGGAGAGAAGACAGCTCATAGGGCAACTAAGCAGAGAGGCAGAAATAGCATCGCTATGGTTGTGGAGAATAAGAGAGGAACAGTGGGGAATACAGAGAGAGACAATTGTGAATGTAAGATCAGTTCACAGGCGGATAGCTGGATGGTCCCGGGCTGGGAGCTGATCACTGACTGGATGACGACTGTGAATAGGGCAGTGACAACCTGGATAGACAGGAGACAGTCTGGAAAGACGGACACCCCAGGGTCTGGAGGCTTAGCAGGCCAATGGACATCCTCTGTGAAGAGGAACCTATTATATCTGCTATAGACAGATACATACTAAGATACCCCCAAGGTCCCATGATAGTGGGGGAGGATGAGTGACCTAACCAGGAGGATTACATGGATACGACTACCAACTGTCAAAGGACTGAGATGAACAGGATTAACAAATCAACTTGCAGTTGTGGAAAGACCCTGAAGAACGCAAGGGGGCTGAAGATCCATATCGCAAAATGGGGTGCAGACCAAATCAACGACTGGCACAACGCACAGGGCAACCTGGTGAGACGGAGGAGGAGGTGGTCCAGGACTCAGACCAAAGTGACCACAGCGTCCAAGTGTCAGACAGCGAGGAAGTCGACCAGCAGGCTCAAGAGGATCACAGCCAGGTGATGCCAGTGCCCAGTATTGATACAAAATCTGGAGAACGGAAGCAGAAAATCAGGTGGCCACCTAATAACAACAAAGCAGATTAGGACCAATTTGATTTTGATGTAGATTCAATCCTGAACACATCATTGGCTGGAGGAATAGACAAAAAAGTGGAGGCCATGGCCACAATTATGTACAATGTGGGAAAGGAGAGATTCGGTTTGGAAGAGGTCCAGCAGAAACAACAGCAATCAACTGGGCACAGAAATAGACGACAACAGGAAAGAGCGTCGATAAGGAGAGATTTGAGGAAGTTGTCAAAGAGATACAGAGTCGCACCCGAAGAGGAAAGAGCAGCTTTGGCAGAGCTAAGACAAGGCATGAGAGAGCGACTGAAGATACTGAACAGGGCAGAAAGGAGCAGGAAGAGAAGGAAAGAAAGGGCCAGAGCAAGAGCAAGGTTTACAGCAAACCCATTTCAACTTACATCAAAGCTGTTAGGGAAGTAAAGCTCAGGAAAGCTGCTGGCTGAGAAAGCAGAACTGGAAAAACATCTAAAAGAAGTCCACAGTGATGAGAAGAGGGATGAAGAATTGCCTGAGCAACCCAAACTTATGCAAGTATGTGAACCAGAACACATCTTTGATGAAAGCGAACCTACGGCCAAAGAGGTGAGAGATGTCATCCGGAAAGCAAGAGCAGCATCAGCGCCAGGACCAAATGGTATTCCATATAAAGTTTATAAGACATTTATGGAAACATATCCTGGTCATTTGGAGAAGAGGTCGCCTGGCAGACAGCTGGAATCAGGCAGGGGGCTGCTACATGTACATCCCCAAGGAGGAGAATTCCAAGAACCTGTCACAGTTCAGAACTATATCACTCTTGAACGTAGAAGGGAAGATCTTGCTCTCAGTAATGGCTAACCACATGACAAGATACATGTTGGACAACAACTACCGTATGTGGACATAGCAGTGCAGAAAGGGGGAGTCCTAGGTGTATAAGGCTGTATTGAGCACACAAGCGTTCTCACTCAAATTATTAGGGAGGCCAGAGAAGGAAAAGGGGAGTTAGCTGTTCTTTGGTTAGATCTTGCCAATGCCTATGGATCGATGCCACACAAACTTGTGCAGCTAACCTTGGAGAAGTATCATGTTCCAGCAAAGACAAGACATCTATTAGAGGAATATTTCAACAGACTGGAGTTGAGATTCTCCATTGGAGATTACACAACCTCATGGCAACGACTAGAAGTTGGCATAGTCACTGGCTGTATTATCTCAGTCATACTATTCGCAGCAGCTATGAACCTACTGGTGAAATCAGCAGAGAAAATGAGTAGAGGCCCATGGATGAGAGCAGGCATACGTCAACCACCAGTGTGTGCATTCATGGATGATATGACAATCAGTACTAAGACTGCAATTGAAGCAAGATGGACACTCAAAAAAATAGAAAAGCCTATCAGTTGGGCTAGGATGAAAATCAAACCATCAAAGTCTAGAAGTCTGGTGCTGAAGAAAGGAAGGGTGACAAACTACGACTTCCAGCTTGGACAGGAGATAATTCCATCAGTCTCAGAGAAGCCAGTGAAATGCCTGGGGAAGTATTTTGATGACACACTGAGGGACACCAAGAACACAACCAACACTGTAGAACAACTACAACAGTGGATGTACGCAATAGACAAAAGTGGACTCCCAGGAAAATACAAAACCTGGATATACCAGCATGGAGTACTCCCTCGGATTTTGTGGCCTTTGCAGGTGTACGATGTACCAATGTCCCGGGTAGAGGCTATGGAGCGCCTGACTACAAAATCCCTTCGCCGATGGCTAGCAATACCATAGTGCTTTAGTAGCGTGGGACTCTACAGTGTAGGGACTAAACTACAATTACCACTATCATCTCGTCGAAGAATACAAGGTTACCAAAGTGCGAAGCTGGGTGAATTGGGAAGCAGTAAGGCAGAGGAAAGTGACCTGGAATGACATATGGTCGAGGGAGCCAAACAGATTGCAGTTTCTCCTAAGATCAGTATATGATGTGCTACCAAGTCCAACAAATTTGGCAGTATGGGGTTTATCTGATGACCCAAATTGCAAACTTTGTGGAAAACCAGCAAATTTGGAGCATATATTGTCATCGTGCTCCGTAGCATTGTCTGAAGGCCGGTATACATGGCGGCATGACCAGATACTTTCGGTGCTTGCAGACTCTCTTGAAAAAGCCAGGAAGAGACCACCAAAGGACAAGCGGCTCAAGTTCATCAACTTTGTAAGAGCAGGAGAGAGGGAGAAGATAGGCAGCACTGGGGAGGGTAGAGGACTTCTTGGCACGGCAGGAGACTGGCAAATGCTGGCTGACCTGAAATCCAGAATGCAATTCCCAACGGAAGTAGCATCCACCAACAAGCGACCTGACATAGTGATCTGGTCTTTGGAAAGTAGGCAGGTAATTATAGTGGAGCTGACAGTTCCTTGGGAGGAGAGAATGGAAGACGCATATGAGCAGAAAATGGGAAAATATCAGGAGCTTGTGGCAGATGGTGTTTCCCAGTGGAGGTTGGCGTGCGGGGCTTTGTTGGACAATCCTTGTGGCAGGCCCTGAGAGTCATCGGAGTTATTGGGTTGGAGAGAAGACAGCTCATAGGGCGACTAAGCAGAGAGGCAGAAATAGCATCGCTATAGTTGTGGAGAATAAGAGAGGAACAGTGGGGAAGACAGTGAGAGACAATTGTGAATGTAAGATCATTTCACAGGCGGATAGCTGGATGGTCCCGGCTGGGAGCTGATCACCCCAGTCGGCGCACCTCTGGAGGTTGTAGTGGACAGCGCCGAAACGACCGAGGAAGGAGGATTCACCTGATGACGGGATAATCACGCATCTATACCACCAAGATGTTTACAGGTACTTAAGGAAAACTAATGTAAGTTTCGTCAAACAAATATTTTAGACCCATGCTAGACAACTCGCTTTGTATGGAAACCATCCAGTTACTGTTATTGACAAGCATGCTTTCGTATGCTTCCTTCAAGATAATTTTTTTTGTATTTTTAACCTATATTTAAAATTTCGTAGGTTTTTCCTAATATAGGAAGGCAATCTACCCAGTTCACAATAAACTAAATTATTTGTACGAATTCTCTTAACAAAAATTGAGATGTACCTTTTCAGTCTATATCGGATGCTTTGTGGAAACCCCAAATACAGACATATGAAAGAATACTACATGTATACATGTACTTAAAAAACTTCTATGACGTCACCCATTGTATTTAGTCAACGTTTATTTTCACTATTCAACCAGCAGGTGTTGGATATATAAATATCCAACTGATAGGAGTTGGATATTTTTAATATCCAACCGTCAATCAGTTGGATATTCAAATATCCAACTGGGCATTAAACAAAGAAAACTGAAAAAATGTTGAAACGTGTATTTCCAACATAAATCCAAATTTATAAAACAGAATTTTGTCATCCATAAATGTATATCCGATAAGCCACGAATAAATTTTTTGCAGAAATATCTCCTTTTCTTAATTTTGATAGATTCGGGATCACATATAAATCACTTTCATAAACTTTTAGACTTCCTCATTGAACCTTGAACCATATCACTCCTTTTAATTAGTTTAACAATATAGGAAATATTGTCGCATGTTGACTTCATAAGACTCCTATCAATTTTTTAGATAAATCATTGTCTGTTAATTGACGTCAAAATTCTGATTTTTCCTTTCTCCTTGCAAGTTTAAAATATCATTCATTCAAACGGTATCCATGTCTTTCCAGGAACTGTGGATATCTATAAACATTGTACAAGTGTGTACTTTGCGTTAAAAAATTCATCTTCTAAATCTATGTCTGCTCAGTACAGCGGTATGGTTTTCTATAACATGCGCACCTGTTCACTCGTCCATGATTAAAAAGGTGTGTTTGGTTAGGCTATTGTGTATGGTATTGCTGGAATTATACTTGTGTATGACATCACAGTTGGATATATGAATGGGTCAATGCTTCTTAAAGGCTCAAATGGGGGAATTTTTTTAACTAAGATAAATAACTCGATAGTGTTGAATAGTTTAGAGAAAACATCCCCTCCTCGGGCCTTTGGCCCTCGGAGGGAATGTTTTCTCTAAACTATTCAACACCATCTCGTTATTTATCCATTACATACATATCAAATACAGAACATTGAATTTCAACATTAAAAGAATAATTTTTCATAGTGTTTGATATTGCAAAAAGTGCTTTAATTCCGTCCTTGATCTGCTACATATTTTTTTGTTTGTAAAAAAATTCCATTGAAGGTAAATAACATACCTAGATACTTAAAAGTATTCACAACTTCTTTTTTTTGTTCATTGTATAACCAGCTTTCAAGATCTGATATTTTCCCACTATTTCTAAAAATGACAACCTTGGTTTTAGACACATTTATACATGTCCACTTCTCAAAAGAGAATACTGACTTTATATGGTATTTTCAATTGCTGTCTGTGATTTTCCAGAACCTTAATTCATGTTCTCTTGATGAAATTGCATTTGAAAACCGAAGTGCAGGGACACACAATCGTAATTTATACACAAATTATGTAGGTCATAAATGTTAATTTGCTAACCATGCTCTCTCTCTCTCTCTCTCTCTCTCTCTCTCTCTCTCTCCTTACATCATTTTGGGAATATGCAACCACCACTCCATTTACCAACAAAGCTATATACAGTAATGTAGTCCTCCACCGGAACTGAAATAAGAAAAGAAAATGTAGCCTAATTATCTTTTTTATCATGACATAGTTAGATATAGATATGCCATCTTTGCAAGTCAAGGGATTTTTAGATTACCTATGACTCCAACATCTCAATATTTCTACATAAATTCAGGAACAATTATCTTTCTTGCGAGAAAAAGGAGGGGGGGGGGGGGGGCGCTAAACCCTCTATAATGTTATGTGCCTAATGGCTAAGTCCCCCCCCCCCCCCCGGTTCCGACGCCTATGTTTTTAATCAACCTGGCAATCCCGTATCAAAATTATTTTTTCATCTGATAATCTTGATGATTTTTCTCATTATCATTTCTTTACTGTGAAATTTATGTTTATACATTTTTTTCTGTCTCTGTATATGACCCTCCCCCACTTACAACTCACTTAATATGTGCTTTTGCACTGACAAATCTATGCATGCTCATCGTTAATGATGGTATATCAGTTACCTGCCGGGTCTATCACTTTAAGAAAACACGAACTTCTCAAGTTATGAATAGAACACGAAAAATGCGAAAATGTTTCACATTCAGTACAGTCTGCATGTGTCGTCTGCAAAAATCTACTTAATTTCATTGCCCCTCCCAAAATATGCCTTCCAAATAAAATGATTTTATAGTATCTGAATTTCTAAAAATCTTGGGAATTTCACATAAACTTAATATGATGTGATGATAATTTTCTTTAAACTTGACATGTACGTATTTCTCCCCTCTGTATTTATATATAAACAACTGGTAAACCTTATAATTAACATGATTAAAGCTATATCTAAGTGCATATATATTTTTTGTCGTTCTTGAACTGTGAAATATACGTTTAGATTATCCTATTATGGAGATAGGATACCATAGATACAAACCATCTTTGATTCGTGTATCATAATCTTTCTACTCAATCAGGTTTCCACTTGACAAACTCTGGATCCTCTCCTGCGCTGGCAAATATTTATTAATGGCGGAAGAATACTACAACTAGACAATATAGTGCATAATTATATTTACCATTTGTCACGTCTTTCGCATTAATATTATTTTGGCTTATGCGATAAGATTGTTCCAACTAATAGCGATCAAATCTTGTTCTGTTTAAAAATAAATGATTTGTATTTTGAACATTGGAACTTCTTTTCGTATTCAGTGAAAAAATGGTAGACATCAAAATGATGGAGGCTCCTTGGCAGGCAGCGAAAGCAACAGGCTAAACATGGGAGATTCATTAGAAAAAGTCGGATTTATCCACATTTATGTTTACAAATGTAGGAAGATGTTATAAAGGCGTGTAAAGATAATGGCCCAGGTGTTGATCCACATTTCTTTAATATATTATGTGTTGTGTTTCGGTAAGTATATTTATAAGTGTATAATATAAATGTACCAATATAAATACTCTTCTTCAAGTTCATGGCATTCTCTTGATAAATCAGAAAAATAATCAGATTTTTTTAATGAGATTATGTTGCTTGACCAATCCGAATAAAAATGATGAGATCAAGTGGAGAAGTCAACTTCATCTTGTATTTGGTCAGATGCTCATGCATTAGATGACATGAAATATCTTATTTGTTTGTTTTGGTTAAATGTAAAGTAAAAATTTTCCAACTGATGTATTGTTTGATTAAATAGATAAAACTGAATAACATAAGCTTAATTAACCTGCATTACAGAGCCAATAACCTTTAGTTTAGAGCCAATATCGGCCTGCAAAGTTTATTTTTAAAGTTTTTCATTTTAACACACAAAACTGCAAGTCACCTGGCAATCTATCAGAGCAGAACCCTGCACGCCCGTAGTGTGTATGTGATAGCTTCAATAAAAACTTCAAAGCTATTTATTTAGGTACATGAATATTCCCGAGGTTTTTTTTTGGCATAGGTTTATTGCAGCTAGCTGACAAAAATAGTTCCCATTGAGTGGTATTAATCAATATTTAGAGGAATTACCCTAAAGCAATTTGTAGCATTGATCCGTCAATATAGTGTGCGAATTCTTTATAAAGATTTTTAAGTTCTTTATGATAGAGAGTTGATATTTGCTGGTGTATTGCTCTTAAAAGCCAAATGTTTACATTCTTCATTAAGAAAATGATTCAATGGCAGAGAGTTGTACTGAATGTAGGATTTTTTTTCATTAGGGATGTGATGTATTGATATATTAGTCTAATACTGTACAGTAACATTCCATTTAAATATTTGGCCTACACCATGCATATTATTCATCAGTTTTACATAAAGGAACACATCCATCATTCTTTATGTTTTCAAGTAGATGCCTGAAAGTAAAGAGTCTTTGTATGTATGTTTACTATGGTTTACCGGTAGATCTACAGTTAATTTTCTCATTTGATGTTTGATAAAATAAATATTAATGATAAAGGACATACATTATATTGTACAGTTGTACATGAATTTGTCAAGAAATATTTTAAATTATTACAATTTTGTTTTTGTTTTATTCTTTTAGGATGTTCCTTAGGTTTAGAAATTTATTTTAATGACCCAAATGATGGATATTTCCTGAAACCTGTTTATCACAAAAAACAGTTGTGGGACCCCTTGACTCGTAGGGAAGATTTCATAGTGACACAGCCATCAGAGGAATATGTGTTAGGGGTGAGAAGTGGTTCCTATGAAAAAGAACAAGTGATTCCTCAGGACATATCTTCCATCTATCCAAACCTTGACCATGTAGACAAACCAATATACCATGGCACAGTGTTTGGAAGGGATGTTTCAGCAAAGGTGGTCACAGACAACTTATCTCTGAAGTATCCCAGGCTTCAGGTCCTAATTCATAGCAGTCCCCACAAAAAAAATAAGGAGGAAAGGAGACCCTCAGAAACTGGAGCCACAGATTCATCCTCTATTGTTGATGATGGACTTTGTGGTCATGTGTTCGTGCAACATGACAAAGAGGAGCTCTCCTCCATTTGTGTCCTAGGGCCGGGGGATAGTGCTTGTGTCAATGGCATAACCTTGCCTTCAGCATGGTGGCAGGATCATTTAACAGTGCGGGTGTACTATGCATTTTCACAGAAGGGAGAAAACCAAGAGTGTGCGAGTGCATCCAACTCTATTGTGCCGGGGCGACTGTTTGAGAAGTCTGTTCTCAGTAGTAGAAGGTTTCTAGCTAACATTGTGTTGTCTGAAAATATGAAAGAGTTTCAAAGAGAGAGGGAGGAGGACATATTGATTGATGTTCCAACCAATGCATTTGATCCTGGCACAGTTTTTGAAGTCCCAATAAAATTTGATGCAGGGTCTGACATGAGAAATCTTGTAATGAGGTAATCTGTTAAATTGAGAAAATTAAACTTTTATTAGGAATTGTCGATAAACTTCAAAAGAAAAAATTAATATTTGTATTTATTTGATAAAAATAGAATTTAATCTATTTAATATTTGTGCTGTGTGGATTCAATTTGAGTCGATATACTAGATAATGCTCAAGTATCAGCAACATTTAAATGACTTGTTTAATTGAATTGTGGTATTTTGCCATTGTGCAGTGCTCGGGTGAGGCAGGGTTTAATGATTATTGGAGCTGAAGCGGACCGAGACGGCCCATGGCTGGTCCATGTGGACATAGACAAGAATAGCAAAGCAGCCACTGTAATGGCCTATCTCAAAGACCCACAGAACTACAAAATATCCAGTCTGTAAGAATACTCACCACTCTAATTTTAAAAATAGATATTTAAAATCAAAAAGAATTCACTGTAATCCATATTTTCCAGAAATGTGTGAAAAGCACTTGGAAATTTCAAGAATTTACAACGTTTTCTCTAAAAGTATTGATTTTTTGTAACAGGTTTTGCTATCTCAATAAATCACTGAAGTCGCAATTGCAATTCAATTTGATGAAATGGTGTTACTTTAACAGAGTTCAGGATGTTTTTGCCTGGCGGTTACAAGTGGAGCCATCAATTAGTAATGTGGAATCTGGGAGAGTGGTATGGAGTATCAAGTATGACAAGGATGGCAGGGGAGAGAAATACTTTTCTTCAGAAAGCCAAGTGGTGTCGAAGATTAATCTCAGGAGCAAAGGAAACGAAAAACTAGTTACCATTGTAAAGGTAAAATTGTTATAAGGTATAAACAAAAGTGGTTAAGATGTATTGATATTGTTATTAAAGGAAAGAAAATAAAGAAAAAAATAGTCAGTGGTTACCATTCTTGAGATACGAATGATGAAGAAATGGACACTGGAAGGTTTATCTGACATGATTCATTGCCTCACTGGTGGTGTTGCAAAATTGAATGAAGCTGCTATATGATTATACTGACTAATAAAAATAAATTTCTTGCTGACCATATGGAATACCTATATGTAATAAAATACATGGATGTGAAATGTTTTTGCTTCCATGAATTTCTAAACAGTATGTTTCTGAATGACCAGGTATTCAGTGCACCATTAGAGTCTTCTTTGAAGCATACAAATTTCAAAATATCAAAGTGGGAAATGTTTAATTTAATTTGGATTTGGAAAGGGGCCCACTATAATGTTTGTTATTTAGAGGGTTGAAGAAAGCTGTACCTCTCCAAAACTTTAATTGAAGCTGAAGCTGTGATTAATATTGATTAAACAGCTGATTAATCTAGACCAAAGTAACAAGGTATTTAAGTGACAAGGCTAATCCAAGATGCATTGTAAGGCTATCAATCAACATGCTCTGTGACCACACACTGTACAATCATTGTTCATTAACTAGGGATTTGAATTTGCAGATTCAGCTAAATAGTTTGATCAGTAATTGTGTACAGCTATTGTTCAAGTCTATTTTAGTGTGAATCATATATACTTTTACCATTACTATTTTCAACATAGATTGCCAGCTTGCTTATTTATTAACTTTTGTGTATTCACAGGTGGAGGAAATCTTGAACTTTGCGATGTTGACAGGTGTGACACAGACCTATCCTCTGCGTGTGTACCTGGTGAGGGACACGGATACGTTGATGGATGCTACTGGACATGCTGCTTGTCACTCAAAGGAGACAGATGTACTCAAGGTCGGTGTGACCTAGATTCAGATAGTTTTAACAAAGAAACGTGTGTGCTGCTAGTTATAAAACAGATTCAGGCCTACAGATAAATAAACTTAAAAGTTAGAAAATTTTGCTTTCCTTTAAGTGGTATACATTACATACATGTATATATGACTGGACTAGTAACAAGATCTTAAAAACTTTAAACTGTTTCATTTAATAACAAGTTTTATTGAATAGGAAACCAGATGATATTAGAATTACTTATGTTTAGGTGAGACCTGATTGTTCATACGTTTATGTGAATGGTTCGGAGAGTCGTGGATCTCACAATGTGACTATTATCACCAAGTCAGGCCAGCACACTGCCTTCACCACGGTCAGAGTCTGGATCCCCATGAATCCTCTAGATATCCAAATCTCAGATGCTAAACTTAGCAGGATTCGGTCTTGGAAAGTGGGATCATTCAAGAACAAAAGAAGGTTTCTATATATATTTGATTCAATATTTTAGGAGATGTTTAAATGAGGAAAACAATGAATTTTTTTTCATTCTGACATTAACTTAGCTTATCTTTATATCTTTGTTATATATATATATTTTACCTTGGTGGACAGCAGGTCCACTGGTCAAGAATTTTTGTGGACCTTAGTTTATATTATTTGTACATTCACACATGTATTCATTGATTAACTACTGTTTTGCTTTTGATATTTTTTACTGATTTTTGTACATTTACATATCATTATGGTGAACTGTATATTTGAAACAAAATGTAAAACTCTGTAAATGTTTCCAACCATTTTTTGTACTTTAAGGTGTTGATATTTACCTTTTATTTGTTTTTAGATCAAGAAACAAGAGGGTTGTAGATCTGGGGATGCTGACTCACCCAAGCATTCTGTTGAGCAAAAAATACAAGAATCACTATGGAAAGAGCTGTTCGTTACGTTTCCAACAATCCCTGGTAGATGTGTATGTCAAATTTTATATAGCAACTTCAGCTGGCTATGACTACTTCATCAACAGACAGGCTGCCTTGAAAATAACTCATCTTCTGAAGAATCAGATGAGGGTTGCTGATCCCAGAATTGTCAGTCTTGAGGACAGCATTCTTCAGGGGCAGAGTCCAGGCCTCACAGAGGTTCAGGTATTGCATTTGAATTTTGTCATTCAAAGGCAGCCACCAGAGTACCACAGCTTATTGTAATTTTTTTGCCTATATTCAATAGCCCCAAAAATTTCAGATCTTGATTTCAAATGTAAAAGTGAATAGGTGAGGTTAATTGAAGGCAGTTTTTTGATGATCATGTAAATTTTTTGGATCTGAGGTGGAATGGGATAAATTGCTATATTGCAATTTCATCATTCTTCTTTTATAGGTAACCACTACTAATGGCAGAGTTTTGGCGGCTAGGATTATTCGTGTTGGAAATGATAAAGTAGAGATAGCAAGGGTCATTGTCAACCTTGTGACAGGGATTAGTTTGGATGTCTACCCATCCCAAGATATCCCTGGGGCCTGGTCAGCAAAGGGACACATATACAGCAAGTTCCAGAGCAAGTGGCAGGTATGAACAAGCCTGCTGTAGTAGTACTCATGTTTGTGCTGAAATCAACATGTAGTATGCAGTAAACAAGAAAACAAAAAAATTAGGATAAATTTTCTGATGCTACTACTATATTACTTTATACAAATGACCAGTATTTGACCAGCAAGTCTGCTATATTACCAGTAAATTGTTTGCAGTTTCATTAAATTGCAAGGACATATTGTTTTGATTAAACTTGAATTGATTGCACATATGATATGGAAAAGAAAATTCAAAGAAAAAATTCTAATTGAATGTTTATTTTCCAGAGTGGGATATTGGATGTACACATTGAGTACAGTGATGGTACCCGATTCCCACTGGACAAAGTTTCAGATGCAGACTTCTACTTGGATATGGAAAACAGAAATCAAGTTCTTATCAAAGTTGTTGGAAATTTGGTCAGTAACCTGTCGGATATCAAAGTGTATGCCGTGTCAGAGGGCAGAGCAGAGTCCATCAAAGCTTCACTGAAACAAGGAAGAAGTTGTCCAAAGAAGAAGATACCAACCCTCTCCACAGGATATGTGATAACTGAGGCTGATTTTTCACAGGTGAACCAGGTGCAGAGTGATCGTTTGTTTAGTGATGGTCATTATGGTGACAACAGAGCCAGCGACAGATATGACAATGTTTACATGCCAAAGAAACCTCAAGATCTAGATAAACTTGTCAAACAACAGCAAAGTCACAAGGGTCAAGATGTCAAGAATAAAAAACTCTCACAAGCGAATCCTTCTCAAACATTGGTTGTTTTGAATGACCTGGAAAAAGACCTTGCCAAAAATAACCCTCAGATTCAGGATTATGTCAGTTTGAATTCACAAACAATGAAGGAACCATTACAAAGTCCCAATGATTCTAAATTATCTCCCTTGGAAATTGGAATGTATGTGCTTATTGCTGTTTTCTGTGTTGGAATTTCTGTATTCCTCATCAATTGCATTGTTTTCATGGTGAGACATAAAAAGAAGAGAAAAGTCCACAAGAGAAGTCACAAAGAGCCCGTTTACCAAGCCAAAGATTGGGTCTGGATCGGTAGAGCTACTCTAGAGCGCAGCTCCGTAAAAACAGAATGCTCGCAGTCCCTCATGCCAGCGGAAGACTTTAATGGAAACCATACAAGTCATCTACGCTCCACATCCAGTCAGAGCAGGTCCTCCTCCAGTCGAGGAAATAGTGCCAACAGCAGTAATCGCAACAGCTTTGTATCCACAATCAAAGGGTCGGAGTGCAGCATCCGCATCACAGCAAACCCTCTGTCTGAGGACACCAACAGTAACAGCAACCGAAACAGTGAGACCGCCAGCCAGTCCTCACCCACGGTCCCCGAGGAGAAGTGGGACTACGAGGCCATGGGACTCTCCCTGGATCAGCTGGCTGACTATTTTGACAATCTGAAGGAGTCCTCAGCCTAGGGTGTTGTGTTTTAGTCTTGTGCTACCTGTTTATTTATAACTTTTACATATGTGATATTCATTTTTATTTTTAAAAAAGCCCCAACTTACATTGGCATTGATATGATTTTATATCATTTCTTTTAATGGTTTATTGTTTCTATTGATATATTCTTGTTTAATATGTTTATATACATTTATATTGTTTTTGTTCATGATTTATCCCACCAGCTATTTACATTTATAGTGTCATTGTTTTAGAGTTTGTTTACAGACCTAACAGTACAAAATATCAAAAGGAGGCATTTTCTCAGTGTATCCTATGTATACATATACTAAAGGGTTCGATATTTTCTCTTGCAGTATACTTGCCATAGCTGATAATTTGAATTTTCTTTGCAAAAATTTGAATAAGTATTTACTAGCAACAAAATAACATTACATTCTTTAGAGGTTTTGATATTGCCAAATGTGCATTTGATTATCCTGCTAAAAATTGGGCATTTCAATTCAAACATATACAAATATCATCAGCAACAAGTTTTAGAATTACTAGTAATGAAGCTACATGTTCATAAATTTGTTGATTAGATTTTTAAATCCTTTATTTATCCAGGTCGCATGTATACCAATTATAGCAATGTATTGTGTTCAGCTAGAATCTCTGTGTACAATAGACATTTGATGTCACATTACAGTAAGACTGGTTCAGTAGTATTAGTAGTTTGTTTCAGATGGTGCATTTTTTCTTGTACTTCTTTGCCTTACTTTATGTGCTATGTGTCACAGAGTACAATATTAAAGTTATTTCATTTCTAGAGTTTCTTTGTAGTAATATCTGATATCTTAAGAAATTTTTGATTTCTACTGCTTATCGAATGAACTTGGAGTCATATATATTTGGACTAGTATTTCAGAACTTTATAATCTTTTAGGAATATTTTGTTGGTGCTCCTGTAGAATTATAGCTTGAATCTCAATGTTTTTGATGAAAGAATTAAGATATTGTTACAAATAGGTTCAATTACGTAAACTATGAAATATCCATTCAAAAGGTGCATTAAAAATAATTCTATGTATATACATGTATGATTATTTTTTCAGGTTGGTAATTTGTCCATTTTCTCCTTTTCTTTATTTGAGACAATGTTTCTGATTTCACTGTGATAGATATAATTATCTTTCTCCAGCTTGCCGTTAAGTATACCAAATAATCGATGTTGTGAAATTTTACCAAAGCTTTATAAATGTTTGTTAGTCTCATCAAACAGTATGTTGGGTACATAATGGTACATGTACTTACTTCATTTGCAAAAATTAGAATTGGTTGTTAATTTTCTATAACTGTGGATTGATTTATGATTAAATTATTACACACAGAACTAGATTTATGTTGATTTGAGAGTGACATGGGGGATTTTTTTACGTCTTTTCTGGTCCAGTGTTACCTCTTGCTTTTGAAATCGCATCTGACGACACTGCAGAGGATTTCTTGCCTTTTCCATATATACGATTATCAAAATGCGGTGAACGTGTAAGGTGTGCTATTTCACAGCACATTAGAAACTACATGTACATGAGAGAAACGTACAAGGCTTTAAAAAATTGTAAAGGGAAACCTGTACGTTTCCACTTGGGATTCATTATAATTCACAGCGAGAGAAAACACATACGTATAGTTTTCAAAGACGATTTATTAAGTTTTATTTATAAGTTGTCTAAAATAATATAAGTTTTACAGAGGGAGTTGGTGGATATTAAATACCTACGTGAAGAGTTCAAAATAAACGCAACCGTGCTTTTCAAATGCCCGTTCAGTAGGCCTATGGCCGTCAACACGTTGAGAACGGCCTGACGCACGCGCAACGTCGGCAACGAACCCGAAGTTTAAAACATGTAATAATATAGAAATACATGCTACATAGGCGTCGGAAGCAAATTGAAAGTGGTGGGGGGGGGGGGGGGGGGGCTAGACTAATCCTAAGTAAAATTGTGAAAAAAGTAATTCCCAAAATCATGGAAATCCTAATCCGTGGGGGGGGGGGGGGGGGGGAGGGGGGAATAGTATACCTATACTTCCAAAAAAATTTTAAATCACTTACCCAAATTTTCTTTTTTCCAAATTCATGAAATTCCTAATCCGTGGGGGGGGGGGGGGGGGGGGGGGGGGGGGGGGGGGAGTATGCTTCTGAATCTAACTTCTCAATCTTTCAAGGTAGATTTAGGAACAATAATCTTTCCTGCGAGAAAAAGTGGGGGGGGGGGGGGGCTGAACCCTCTATCATGCTATGTTTCTAATGGTTACGTATAACTTTGCAAAAAAAGTGGGGGGGCTAAGCCCCCCTAGCCCCCCCCCCCCCCCCGGTTCCGACGCCTATGTGCTATATGATAATGAATATAGTTACAAAGATACAACAACACAAGACATAATGATCATATTAGATATAACCATTACACAATACTAAAGGAATGCAAAGAGGCTAACTCTGTCCGGGTAATTGGTATACAGCTGCACACATTCAAATCGTCACGATTGCTTAATCGAACCGTTTGGTTTCACTTAGCAGCTTATACCCTTTTATTTTCAAAAGGGACAATATTGGATCGGTTATTTCCCTTAAAGATATTCATTTCGTCATCTTCGGAAACCCACGGCCAATCTCGCTTACGCTTTTCGTTAGTGCATGTGAGAATGCCGTGGGTCTCCGACAACGATATTTCATGGATGAAAAATTATGAAATCTGCTTTAGAACTGGGATAATGTCTTCATACTTCGTACACACGTACAGAGATGGGCAATGATATACATGCATCTACAGAAAATGGGTAAAATTAACCAGAGGAGGGCGAGCATGTATATTAAATAAATTTTGATAGCAAACCCCGTCGAACGATACATCATCTAGCAATGCATTAATGGGTGTACATAGATTCACCAAGTCTTTGGTAATTTTGTATATATACATATGTACCTTGCCCGGCATCGTGGAAACGATGCCTGCCCGGTAAATTCCGATTTTAAAATTACATCTCCAAGAGAGAAAAGCAAAAGTCTCTTTAAAATGAATCACACAGCTTTATATTTAAATCTCTCTCTCTCTCTCTCTCTCTCTCTCTCTCTCTCTCTCTCTCTCTCTCTCTCTCTCTCCTTTCCGTCACCTCACTGTACCTCACCGTCTATTCACTTATTTACGAGACTATTTCGGTATGCTGCGTCTACCATTTGAGCACACTTTCCATTTGAAGAGCCACTTGACAGACATTTTACTTATGTAAATCCGAAACATTCAGTAGATTAAACCGCAATGGCAGTCGATTCAAAGATACTTCTGAAATAGGTTGACCCCCGTGGATGAGGTCTTCAGTGATGTTGACACAGAACAAACAAAACTGATTGCTAAAATCTATCGCGTAAATTCACAGATTTCGCGTATTGCTGTCAAAAAAGTCATATGCCAATATCGGAAAGTAATTTATATTTACTCAACAAAAGCCAAAGTTTTTACTTAATATATGAAATAAAACGGTATCGTTTATTTTGTATTTTTTATCGATAGTTTTTCAAAGGTCATAAATTTATTCATACCTACAATCTATTAACGGTGACGCTATAGTAACAAATTGAGGAGTTTTATTTGTTTCTTATTTACTGCCAATTATATACCTATTAACTTTCATCCCCTGGAAATGAAAGGGTATCGGCAGCATACACGCGTTATCTGGGTTGGGACTTTTAACAAGCACTCTATATTCACCATAACTACCTCAAAATCGGCCTCTTTACGACTTTTGGCGTTTTCCCAGGTAAGTAAAATTGAATCAATAAGTGACAATCGGATAAACAGAGAGTCACTTGAATTGCTGTAAATTGTGACATAAAACTGACATTAAAAAAAGTCTTGGTATATATATTTGAGAATGGCTTGATTTTGTTTTTGCATTGTTGTGGTCAAGAAGATGGAAGCTAGTGAGAAATTAACGATACAGGCCCTGAAGGCACACGACAAAGTCCATCCGAAATTCAAAACCGCTGGAAAGAGCTTGAAACAAAAGAGCCGAGCATCCCTGTTGTCTTCTCCAGAGGAACCAAGTGAGGTAATTTTTTCTGTTTAGTTAATCACAAAATTGAAAAAAAAAATTAAAGTTGCTTTAAATTTGTCAGAAACACTGCAAAAAAAAAAAACCCAACAGTAAACGTCTTGAAATTTCCATATGTTATTATCTTTATCTTAGTACATTTCTTTCTTTTCACTGAATGTTTATCATTTAATTAGCTCATTTTATAATTCACGGCATTTTCAGGAAAAAAAATCTGTGTTTTCAACTTAAATTATTGGCTTATTGTTTACATGTACACGTGTATACGCATATACGGAACGCAAACGACATGCGCAGAATTTGCAAATACAATATTACATGCAGTATCTCTTTTCAAAATTGTTGTAAGTGTATTTTTGGTCTTTTAATTGACAAATAAAATCACTTTCACGTCGGTTTAGTATCAGTTCTCTTTTAAACGGAACCAAAAGCCGAGAATCAGAGCACGATACTATAAAGGTTATACACATCTAGGTGATGTTTTTACGACTGTGTCCTGTTTAAGATCGACCTGGGAGGTATTTGACTCAATTTAAACTCTGACTCCATAAGGATTGCTTTTTAATTAATTTTCCATCTTAAAAACTTTAACATTCCAATTAAAACCCCACATCCTTTCCTCTTACAAACAACAATTACTTTCTCGTGATCGAACACCTGTAACAACGCCGACAGGTTTGCTCCTTTCATCTGATTTTTTTGTGTATTGTATGTACAGGATCAAACGCTTATTACGATTTAATGACTAATTTGTTGAGAAACGTTTGAGACAAATCAACATTGCGCCGTAATGCTTCACTACTGAAGTATCCGGACCACCGATAAAAATGTTCTGAAAGTAAGGCATTGTGTTACACAAACATCGGTTTTATCAGCGTTTGATAGGCAGCCTCGTCCGGGAATATACAGCTGAACGCACTTTAAACAACTGCTCCAATTTAAAAACAACATTCTGATACTTTCTCAGTACATGTACCGGTAGTTAATACGCTATATAGTAAAAGTTTACTGTACAACGTTTGTTTGCAAAACTGTCGGTGAGTACTTGCATTCAAGTACATCTGTAAGACCTTTACGTCTTTGGTGGTTCATGTCGGTATGACAGTAGTGAGCATCAGTACACAACTCACGTCATGCAGCGCATTGTGTATTTTTTTCTGCAATGATTGCTACCTTCATTGCTCGTGTGAACCTAAAAAAACAAATTTGTACACCCGAAATGGGGAAAGTACATTTATCATCGTTTTTGTCGATCAGTACATTACAAAAATGGGACAGCCAATTCTTCCATATATGGATCACCTACATTGTATTAGGAAGTCTTACAAAATAAACATCATTTAACAATTTACAGTTCTCATTTCAGATATTTGAATATTCATTGTTATTTAATTGACGAAATATAGCCTACACTGCAAAATATTAGTACATGTATTGAGTTTAAAAGCAGTTTTAGAGATTTCAAGGTGTTTACATATACATTCATTGACAATTTGAATCAAACAAAAATAAAACATATCATTGTTTTCTTTTTAGGGTAAAAATAAGCAAGAGGACGGTAGCTTAAGTCGCCGCAGCCGGACTCTGTCCACGAGTTCTCTGTCCAAAAAGTCGGAGCCCACCCCCAAACGCTCTGGCATAACTTTCTTTCGTATAGTCGCCGCTACACGTGCGTGGCAACGTCTAGCTAAAAAGAAAAGTCGACAAACAGCGGTCCCAAGCAAACCGACTGTCCGGTTGGAGAATACGTATCAGTTGGAACCGGACGAGGACAAGGTATTCATTCCGAAAAAAGCCGAGAATATCATTCGAGAAACATTCGACTCGAGGCTACAACATGTCAAGTACGATTCTGTTCGAAGTAAAATTCTTGCGAAAGACCTGGCTACGATCGTAAACAGTAAGATAAAGGACTTAGAAATACCTCGATACAAGACTGTCAGTTCCGTAACTATTATTGAAAATAAGGAGCAGGGGCTGAAGATAGCGACGCGGTGTATCTGGAATACCGACACTGACAATTATGCAACGTACACGTATACCAACCAATCACTGATAGCGATTGGTCACGTGCACGCTGTATACTATGATTGAAATTGTGCAATTACAGGACAAATATCTGTTGTAACAGTTAAGAAGATCTGTCGACAAAATTCATGGACATTGATATATACATGTATAGATTCATGCTATGTTTTAGTGTTTTAAATAAATGTTAGTAGCTTCTAGTAGTATTTTATAAATGCTCCTCAACAGTAATTGGGCTGCAGGGATTGACAAAGGTTTTTGATAAAGAAGTCTTGAATTATCTTTGGGATATTTTTCTGTATATACCGTCCTACGTATCGTTGCCAAACCCAGGGTTCGTGTTCTCTATACACTGGGCGTGCTTGATTTAGCTTAACTTGGTGTACACCAGTGCACACCGGTGTAAACATTTTGTATTGTATATCAAGTGCACTTAAAGGGTTTAGTGTACATGGTGTAGAGAAGATAAAAAAATGATGGCGGAAAAGGATGCTGTTTTAACAGAGAATTTGATGTTCAGCAACAATCCAAGGCCATTTTTATTTAAATGCATTAAAATACAGACACGTACATGTAGCATCGTTATTGAAGGGGGGGGGGGGGGGGGGAGGGCAGACTCATAAAAAATCTTGACAATCAAAAAAAAAAAAAAAAAAGGGAAAAGGTTACTTTCCAAAATCCTGAAAATCCTTATTCAGGGGGGGGGGGGTGTATGTAAATTTAAGAAAAATCTTTGTTGCGCAAAAAAAAATCGGCAAGTTTATCATTTTATCTTGCATATTCTTTAAACTATAAAAAGATTCTGATAAATATATACAGTATTACAGACGCATCATTTGTGACTTCTCTATGATTTCATCGATTATAATCAATGATGATATTATAAAGATGAATGCGAACTACCCTTCAAATAAGATTGCTTCGATTGCTTCCATAAAGCTATCATGTACTGTGTAGGGTTTTTCAAAAGTTTTTTTTTTCCCTATTCTGTTTCTCTGATGAATTTTGAATCCATTTGCATGGGATCCTTTCTTGGCCCCGGGGTTATGGTTTGAACAAACAGTAATCTGAAATTAACACAATTTCGGTTATGTAAAAACTTTGAAATTACTCTGTTGAAGTCAGCAAAAACGCTTTACCCAATCATAACTACTAGTATTATACATTGGAAGGTTGCTTTATCCCTCATTTTACGAAACATTGAAGCTTATTTACCAAGAGATGCTATGTGTCCAGTCTTATAAGTATGCAATTTGTTCAATGGGGAAAAGAGACGAGACTTTAAAAATGCTTACGCTAATGACGACGACTGCAGACACCAGTTAAGAAATATTTTATCCAGGTGAGCTAAATAGGAAATTTCACCTGGCTAACGAATTAAATCAGAATAAGTGTATGTTGTTTTGAAACAAGAAAATGTTCAGATTTTAATGAGGACTACCTCCGCCTCCTAATAAAAAGAGTAAACTGTTTCTTCTTTGCAACATACTAATTGACAATATTACGATGATATACGCTCTTTTCTGTTACAAATGTATTGAAATGAAGATAGATTGGGTGACTTTTTAGTGGTTCATTGGGCTATGAAGGTATTTATGAAGGCAATTATTGCCAGCACGAACCATGAAAAAAAAATGCGTTTTGCTGTCCCTACGTATACACGCATACTGCTAGATATAATATAGAACCGTTTTAACAAGAGCTTGGACTTTGGGCAGTACGTGACAAACTCCAATTTGATGAAGGCGGGGTCTACTCATGGTTAACCGCCCAGTCATTGGCTAATAGATATGAATATATTGAACGCAATGACACTTGCCCGACTTCACCCAGAGATGTACATTTCGCTGAAACAGCGTCAACTTTACACAGCAGAGCAGATCTTGGCAAACAACTTTCCGATTTTGACAGTCTATGAATATTAATGAGTTTCTCTTAGCGAATTAGAAGAAAGCAGGTCAATATTTGACAACTTGTTTTGATGAGCAAACTAGATAGTAACATCCCACAGAAAGTCCAAGCTCTTGTTAAAACGGTTCTTACAGCTTTACGCACGTATTTAAAGTTTTTACGCTTGTAACCACATGTGCATGTTGTTGACGTACAATTTAGCTGATAAAACTAGAAATAAAATTAACTAAAACAGTACATTTATTTTCAAAACGTTTTACAATAATATAATCGATGTTTAGTAAAACAAACTCCCTGTGTAAGGTAATAAAACTTAATTTTCTTCTATTTGTTGTCATAGTTGGACAATCCATAATTAATTGCTATGTAGAAAGTGTATAATGACTTAATGATGGACTTTTCAAAATGTTTTAAACAGAGACGAAAGTGTGTCAATGCAAACTCTGATCAATCAATCATCATGATCATGCGCTCTTCCGCCGCGGAAAACGCCCCCTATCCTCTGAAAGATCGCCACGACTCCGTTCTTAATGCTCTGTACTGACCACGATATCAAGAACCCTATGTCACGGATATAGCTGGATATCGACCCGACTATCGGATATCCCTGGGGGTCGTCTGGTACGGGATCATCTGCTAGCTTTTCCACATGGCCATCATCTTCTGACGTCCACATAACTCCGTCTTTAAAGAAGAGAATGAGAACAATGGAGTATATAAATAGCAACTTTTTGTATCATGCTTTTATTAAAACATTACATCCTGGGTAATGATTGCGATTTAGCCGAGAAGACAGCACAAAAAGCCGTCAATCCTTTTTAATACTTAATAGAAAATGAGGACAAAACCATGGCAAACATAAGTACAACGATTACAATTGCTGACAAAACGGATAAAATAACAAGATTTAGAGGATACATTACATTTTGTCAAGGTAAAGTATGGCTGTAGCAAGGGTTACAACACAGTGGGGAAATTGGATGTCAGACCTAATTACCGGCAACTGCATACTCGCATATACGAAATGATTATAGTGCAAAGATCGTAATTTGCTAAAGCCAGTTCCTATATTTAAACAATAAAATGTTTTCGTTTGTGATATATGGGTATAAAAGTAGATACCATTCCAGAACCCCCCCCCCCCGGCAATCTGCGTTAGCTGGAAATGTATGCTTGCTACCTTTGCAGCCCGTATGAAACACAAAAATTCACACCCAATTCCAGTGTTTATATTTACATCTATCTCCGAATCATTACATCAATTATCCATAACAACTGGACAAAAGTATATACATTATTATTATTATCAGAATGTTACATAGAAGGAACAGTAAATTTCCCATATATGTAAAGATCACTATGGTAACAACAACTACAGTTGAAATTCTGAGGTCAGCCTGTGCAGGTTCGTGTTCCCGTTCTCTCGGGCACTTTTGCTTTAGTTTTGAAAGAATCAAGGAATTATTAAGGCAAGTTCACACCAAAAGAACAAAGAAGACATCAATAACCGATGCAAAAAAAAAAATACTTTTAGGTATAGCTAACATTAAATTGGCTAAACCAAGTATATGAAATCAAATTAGAATGCATGCATTCATACACCGACAGGGACAGATATTTTACTGGATTGTGTAGATTTCAGTCTTGGGAGTTTTATTTTCTGTTTGAAATGAAAGCATATTTCCCTAATAAGAATAAGAAATATAGGCGAAAACCTATAGAGAATGTGAATATTTTTTTTATAACATTCCCCTATTTAAAACAAAGTAAAAATACTTAGACTGGAATTTCCGACGAACCTCAAAGAAAAAGACAATTGATAGGAAATTTAAATTTACTTGTTTTCTCTCATACTTCTTTGAGATATATCTACTGTATGTATGTACATAATACTTTTGATCCAGTCATTTCATATTAATTTACCCGCATATATTAAATACAAGTATTATTATTCATGTGATTATTGTCAGAATGATAACTTTTCTTTCCTGCGTGGGGCAAATTTGCGACCAAAATGGTAAATCAAAAGTGAACTCAGCCAATTTTACATTTATAAGTAAGTAAGTATTCTCCGGGTCGTTTATCGATTGGTCGAAACCTTCATCAACCAAAGAAAAATCACGGAATGCACGAAATAATCATGATGATGTCAGACTCAGCATTCCTAATGTAAATTAACGATATTCTAGTAATTTGTTAAGATTAAGATTTAAGGAATCAAAAATAGTTCTTTATTGAGTATTATGAGGTGATCAAACACGGTGGGGTGTGATCAATCCAATAATGTCCGACGGGGTTTATGAGAGATTTGATCACCTCGTAATATTCAAAGAATAATTCCTTATTACTTTCATACTTTTCAGCGATTGTAGTCAATGATGAAACGTATTGGACTAAACAATACAAAATCGATTTGTAGTTTTATCACAGACAAAGGCACTGGAAAATGTAAATATAAACAATAAAATGCTTTCTTTACTGATTCATGCGGGTAACACGTATGAAGGTATGTGTTTTTCCGCAATGTCGCCACCTTCGTATCACACATGATTTACCAAAAAAAGCATTTTATCTTTTATATAGATGTACCTGAGACTTGTGGGAGAGTTTTGTATGTTGCATCTTCATTCCAAGGGGCGTGGCACTTGCAGCTCTCCTCGCCTACAACTGTCACTCTATTTGCTCGCTCCTCCCATCGGAAAGCCGTGTGGTTTTCCCGCCAAACAACAACCCATTTCCACTCAAATTTGACATTGGCAGGTAAATTCACTGTTACTATCCATTTTCCAGAATTTTCAGGGCTTTCATCTGTTGGATTTAAAGCACAACTTTGCTCTCAATTAGCTAACATGGTTTTAAATATGTGTAGACTACTAGTATTATGAGTGTAGTTGCAAAATCTTACATTGCCCCCCCCCCCCCCTTCCCACTTTCTCTATCTCGCCATTTCAATCAATATATTGTCAACAATTCCACATATCTATATTCATTAAACATACCATAATGGAATTAACTTCACAATCATACACAGCAGTTTAAAATTAATTTTTTTTTTAAATAGAATTTTACTAGATGTGTTCAGATTCAAATTTTAAGGAGGTAAGTGTTCTATCAAATTTTCTTGTGTTTCCTTTCTTTCGAAGATACTTCAAATAAAATAAATTGTGTTTTTATACCTAGTATAATGCTACTCTTTACTATCTTGCCATGGTCTGCAGTATGTGTAAGCAACTACAATAATTCCATGTGAAATCTATTTAAATGTATACATTTTTTATATTTTAAAAATTTAATTTATTATCGTTAGGAAACAATCGTATTATCGAATGGATTGTCATTTTACAATCGATCACCTGCTAGTTTTGCATTTCTAATATCCCACTTGCCAAGTTCTGCAATAGATCCAATAATTGCGAGAGCTAATCCTTTCTGTGATAATGAATAATCACAGTCTACCTGTAACCCAACCATGGTGGTAAAAGTATTTTGAAAGAAGTCGGTCACTATCCAAGAGGATATCACACAATGATTGCGACGTCATAGTACTTCACAACGTCACAATACACAAACTTCATTATTGTGACGTCCATTCAGGATTTTAAAAGATACATGAGTGCAATAGCTTATTCTATAATTTAAATCTATATACATTTGCCAAATTCATCAGCCGTAGGTCTGGCATGCTACTACGCAATTACATGAACATATCAAAATCTTTCACGACTTTGTACATGCATGTAAAAGAAATCATGGGAATTTTTTGATATGTTAAATATAGGTTGTAATTTATAATATATCACTACGTAATTTCGGTTACCTGCAACGACCGCTCTTTCTACCTCCCAGTTCCCCAGGACATCCAAAGACCCACATACAGCTACGTACTTGGTCTGTGTGTCTGCATTGAACTGGGTCTCAAAACTGACCCTAATTCCGTCAGCAGAATTCATGCTTTGTCACGACCGAATTAAAACCCACTCATGACCATGCATGCCATAACAAATACATCGTTCCTTGATCCGACGAAACAAAAGCGTGATTACACGGTGCGCACACTAAGAACGACCTTGAAAGGCTGCACAATTGTAAACAAATACATGTGTGTACATGTACAGCACATGTGCGCGTGTATTTGTTACGGTTAAACTCTACAATATGTAGAACCATATTGACAAGAGTTTGGACTTTGTGTAGTTGTGTCAAACAGCAATGTGACGCATGCATGTATGTCTAATTCATTGCTAGCCACTCAGCCATGGCTCTTTGAGATCAACATAATTTGTCTGCATGGCTTCTGAGCGAAGACTACGCAATATATGCATACGTGTGTGTTTGTGTGTGTGTGTGTGTGTGTGTGTGCGTGCGTGCGTGCGTGCGTGCGTGTGTGTGTGTGTGTGTGTGTGTGTGTGTGTGTGTGTGTGTGTATATATATATATATATATATATATATATATATATATATATATATATATATATATATATATATATATATATATATATATATATAGTTCTCCTTTTTAAAGAAAGATTACAATATTAGTGGAATTCACATTATCATTTACCATAATTGCTATACTTTTATTAATAATTTTTATACTTTTCACTTGCATATCATCCCTTTGTAATTGTCCGTTCTTGACTCCGAATTAGAAGTAAATGTTCTGTTCTGTTCTATTTCACTTGATGCCAGCGTCATTTTTAATTTATTTTCTTGCAAGAAATAGATAGTTACGCCCTATCTAAAGTCCAAGGTCTTGTTAAATTGGTTCTATATGTTGGCGTTTAAATATCATATACTAGTACAAATGGAACTCTAGATGCAGAGGATTTCATTGTTCTTTCTTTTTACATGGCATCGAGTCTTGAGCCATCAAAAGTGAAATATCAACAGTTTCTGGTTTTCCGTTACATATACTTTACAAAAATGATGAAAAACAAATATTTTCATTTCAATTCAGAATTTGAAAGTTTTGGTATTAAAAAAATAAATAAATGATTATTACAGATACCTGATTATCACGAGCGCGCGACAACCGCAATCTGTCTTGTGATTCTTCTCTGAATTCAAACCTTACTATCGACAAGTCTCTTGTTCACACTTGTTTGACAATAAGTTCATTTGGTCCACCATCCTATTGTCCTAACAACAGGCACTTGTTTCTGAGAAAAAAATTTACCCTATAGTATATTATTATAATATAGGGTAAATTTTTTTCTCAAAAACAAGAGCCTGTGGTCCTAACAGGCGACCTCTGTCATCTTGTCGCAGTTTTCCCGGTTTTGACGTTTTCATTTTTTGATGAAGGCGAATTTTGAAAATCGCCATATAAGCAATCAAACACAGAAATCATAACAATGACGGGGAAAACGGACCTTTTTTTTCATGTTTCTTCATTTATAATTGCCCGTTGTCATTTGTTTATATCAAAATGATATATAGACCTAGATCGAATAGAGTTAAATGTGTTCTTCTAAGGTTGTGTAGAATTTAGCATATTGTCAATTTACAAGAATATATTTGTACATTTTGTAATACACACGTGCTGATTAATTACGGAATACTACTTTTAGATCAACCCTAATATCATCTTTAATAAATTGCAGAAATATGAAGAATTATACAGATTTAATCAAAGTGGAACTCTATTAAAACCCACAAATCCAATCTTATTACGTGTATCAAACAAAATGTAACTCGAACCTGTATGCTTCCATGAAAATAGCGTAGGGGTAGATTGTTGTTGTGCACTGATTTAGATCGGGTTGTCAGTGCGTACTTTCTATATTGAAACGACATAGAAATTATGATAGACACCATATACCATCAGTAGAAGTTGATTACCTGCCAGCACAGCTTGTCGAACACTCCATTGACCTAATTGTGGTATAAATCCACTGATCGCTACTGCATGGCCTTCGTGTTGTACCACGTAATCTATCTCGAACTGGACCCACACCATTATAACAGGAGCATCTGTTGCTTTATATATCACTATAGGGACTGTTTAGATTCTATAACAAAGGCTATTATGACGTCAGTACGTACATTGACACAAACTATTATGACGTCATTACACAAATGACACAGACTATTATGACGTCACTACACTTTCATACGCTGACGTTGTGCAATATATTATAGAGAGTTGATGAAAAAAGTTGTCTAGATATAAAGATGTTATATATTTTTCTTTGCAATATCTTTTATTTCGCATTGCAATATTATTTCGATTTAATTCGAAAAAAAAAAGCAAACAAATTATTAACATCTAATTTTGGGGGATTTTTCTTAGATGATTTAGGAATAAAGGTATAAACAAGGAAGTGAAAAAAAATTTAAGAGAATGCTTTGCATATTTTTGAAATCTAGTATTTGCTGCTGGCGGTTGGTTTATCATAAATGCACAAAATTGTATGCAAGTAAACAATTACTAAAAAAGACAACATATACTGTTTTTTTTATACATGTATATAATATTATTATCTGTTTGACTTAATTTTCATATGAAGTAGTTCATATGCCAGATACGCTTTATACATTATACATATTGATTTGAAACAGTACATGTAACATTCTGATCAGTTTCGTTTTTTAGTTGATTTCGCTTCGTTTCGTTTTGACTTTGTTTCGTTTCTGTAGGTTTTGTTTTCGATAGATTTCGTTTTGTTTCAGTTCGTTTCGTTTCTATTTTGTTTCGCATTTTACAGGTACCCCCAGATGGTGAAATAAAAAAATGTTTACCTCGTGGTTGGTCAAAATATTGAAGTTAGTTTTTTTTCTTCAAAATGTTGGCATACTGATATATACTGGCATATAAAAATTAATTTTTAACAGAACACGTTTAATATACTATTAAATATATTTCTCTTGTTGCTCTGTCAATAAACTCTTGCTTTAAAAATCCTTCCCCGCCTCTAATAAATGAGCGAATCATACTTTTATCTTAAGCTTTAAGCAGATATTCATGTAGTTTATTAGCATTTTTATGATTTTACCCTACATCATAGAATCACAATTTCTCAACTACTAAACTTGAAAAGAATGCTTATTTTGAATTAAAACACAATTCAAAGAAAGTTGTAACTTTGCATCTACTGTTGCATGAAAATAAAAAGATACACAATGCGCACTAGAACTGTACTCGACCTCATTAAGTTGAAAGTAGTGTTATCCATGTCAACATAGCAAATCTATGATAATAAAACAGGTATTCATTTCAAGTCACTTTCGTGGGAAAAAATTCTGAGCAATGGCTAGATTTTTACAGCCATTGTGTCAAGCATAAAAAAGAACAGAAATTACTTTTCCCAAAAAATGTCCATTATTAGTTAATATAGATTTTATGCAAACTGAAACATGCTTCAATCATATCAATTCATACTTATAATATTAATCATGCACTTTATCTCTTACTAGATTGTCATAAAGTCAAAGAATCAAGTTTGGTATTTGGGTTGACTTTATTTATTGTACAAAACAATATTAGTCTCTGTAGAAACACTTGTACATAAAAAAATCAATGGTCAATTGTTAAAGCTTCAAATTGAATTGTTAGGATACTTCAGATTTTGGTTGCACTACAAATTAAGTTTACAGGTGACCATTTACAAGATGAAATGAAGTAACATTATTCACCATAATGTTACATGTGTCTCACAAAGACACACAATCATTGTTTAACCTCAAAGATCGAGTTTCCACTTTTCAAGTCTTAATAAATAATCACAGTTCCTCAAAACAAACACATTCCATGCACTAGGGGGGCTGAATTCCCTGAGAGGAGAAGCCTAGCCCCACCCCTCTCTGGGTGTGGGTTGTCATGCGAGCAAACTCATAGTCTTTGTCAAGCCTGGAGAAGAATTCCTCCCGCTTCTTTTTTTGTTCCTCTGTAAGCTCTGATGAACCTTCTCCATCTGCCCCTTCATGCTTTATTCCCATCAACTTCTTGAATTTAGAGGCCATTTTCCCATTTTCATCTTGATTAAATGCTGTTTGTTGCCATTCCTTTTCTTTGTCCTAAAAAATTAGCAAAATCTTAATCCATAACCTATTTATATCATTAACACCCTCTATTAAACAAAATATATGGGTTATGGAAAAAATTGGGTTGAAACTTACAGATACCTCTTTGTGCTCTTTCGCTTTAGACCAGAGCAACTTTCTTTTCTGAACTTGCTCTGCATACTTCAAAGGGTTTACAGCTGCTGGATTATAGTATTTGGGAACAGCTACTCCAGTCATCTCTTGAGCCTGCAAAATATGAAGAATTTTACAAATGGGTAAAAATATTTTGCTCTCGCTGAAAAGTTTCAATAATATTGTACTTGATTGTTCCTGCTCATTTCATTTCTATAAACTAGCAGTAACCTTTTGGTGCATTGCTGCCATAGTATGTAAAAGAGCCATCTGTGGGGTTACACTTGACTGAGTCGATGAAGCTAGCGCTTGAAAAAACTTTTTATGTCCATCACTTAATGGCAGGGTACTAGGTTTCTCCTTGGGAGTTCCTGAAAAGTCAAATAAAACATCAATATAAATGTTTAAACTAAAATCAGCAAGATCCAATATAGTATCGAGCATGTAAAATGTTTATCATAAATCTGTCATCTGAAATACATTGCACTGACAAGATAGCATTGCATTAAATATTTTTTGTGATTAAAATGGGAATGCCCACTCACCATCCACTTCTAGCCCCTCGCCTCCCTGCAGATATTTGCTGGCTTTTAATAGCTGCTGTCTCATTTTCTCCTTAAAGGTCAGGTGCTTCTCTCCATCTGCCTTGGAAGATGACATTGCAGGGTGATGACCACGCTCTCTACTGCGACTTCTACTTTTTACAGATCTAAACAATGTGACATGAAATTAAGGTCCCTGAACTCACAATGAAAAGCATATTCATTTGATAAAAGTAGTATTTACTACTGCTTGTAAACCTTTTCAAAGTTTCTTTTGTTAAGCTACATAACAGCATTTTCTACCTATGTTTGAGTGGCGATCTGCTGCGTTGCCTTGACCTACTCCTGTGGCTTCTTTTGCGATGTCTATCTCGACTCCTTCGCCTGTCTTTCTTATGTCTATGTCGGTCTCTAGAGGAGTGCCTTCTGTGCTTCCTATCTCGAGATCTGCTTCTTCTACGTCTTCTGTGAGATGAACTGTCTTTTCTATCTCGACTCTAAATAAACAAATCACAACTAATGAATATCAAGGAAAGGTTTCAATCTACAGAGCATGACTTAATTGTATTGAATAGAAAACTCTTTAAAATAGAACCATATTAAAGGAATTTCTTTGCTTGAAATCTATAGAGTGCCAGGGACAAAAATTCATATAGTGTTTATGTACCCTTCTTTTGGATCTGGATCGACTGGATCGAGATTTCCTCTTGGAGTCTGATCTCCGTCTACGGTGTGACCTTGACCTCGATCGTGAACGATTTTTTTTGGACGGGCTCTCTCTGGATCTTCTTCTGCTTTTGCTGTCTCCTTCATCAGTTTCCTTCTTCTCTTCCTCTTCTTTGTCTTCCTCCTTGTCATCTTTGCCATCTTCCCTGTCCGGCGATGGAGAGGCTGACCTAGATCTACTGCTGTGGGAAGATCCAGATGAGTGGGAGGAGTGAGAAGATGACCGAGGTCTAGGAGGCATGTCCAATTCCTGCAAAAGAAAAGACATTCCTTGATAGAATCTGGAATATTACTCTAAACTAAAAATTATTTGTGAAAAAAGTGCATATACAATCCCTTTTTAAATAGATTTTACTAAATAATACTATCTTTAACTCATATTCAAACACATCAAGATTAAACTAGTAGAAAAATTTCATGTACCCTGTTCCTTGTCAAGATTCTGTAATTTTAAGATTCTTGTAACACATGATTTTGGGGTTAAGAAAATGCTATCAACTAGTTGTCTAGTAAACAAGTTTTGCTAAGTTCATGCACAAATTCATGATTTGATTAACTCTGTATTTTTATGAATTTTTACAAATTCATTCAAAAATCATTATAATTTATGTTTGGTACATGTACCGGTACAACTAAATACAATAAAGTAAGGAATGCTCAACATTTTGTATGTAAGTGAGTCTCAGAGAGGAATACTTTCAGCTTCTATGACTTGTGATAGCATATAACCTGGTTCAATTGAACAAAAAAATAAAAACATAAAACCAAATATCAATTTTTAAAAATCTGAAAAAGATTAATAAAGTCTTTTAATTTCAGACCAATCACTGGTACAATATCATATCATCCACTTGTACAATTAATAAGACAGAAATGAAAATTCCAATGGTTGCATCATGTCTTAGGTCATTGCATACTGTGAAGAACATTTTGTCAAAAGTCAATCAGGAATAGGCAGAGCATATTCTTCACAAGGGAAACTCAACATTCTCATCACAGATGATTGTGACTTTGGTTACCTCCTCTTCCGTCTACTTACCCCTACGCCACCACGGAAACGACAACAATTCAAGATATTGTTGTCGTCATTTTATGTTGAATCAGTGTTTCTTTGCAGCAATCACATGGTAAGGTAAACCTAATTGATATGTAGATAGTAGGTCAGATTATTGAAGAAATAACCTTAAACCTTTTTTTTTTATCACATTTTTTCTTATGTAAAGACAGGGAATGACTATGGCCAATATCTCTTCTAAACCTGGGAATTACATTGTTTTAAAGGTAAACCTATCAAGGTTGGAGTACTTATCAAATTTCATTGAATTCAGTTTTCTTTTTTTACATTGCGCAAGACATCCTAAAATGGGACCCCATATACAAATGCTCCATACCTATTGTAGTAATGTATGAAATAAAAAATGACGTGGGTTTAAGGCTAGGAGGTTGTATATGATATATCATTAATAAAATTGTTTAATGTAACATTAACCAAAAATGCATTTTTGTTGGGTTCAGCTAATCTGTGCATTACCTCTTCCACAAATTCAGATCTAAAGAGCTTCATCACGTCATCAGCAAATGATCTGGTCTTTTTTGGAGCTTCAGCTAAAAGACAGAAATGAGGCAATATTTTTAAGCCATCGAAATCAAAGCATGGTTTAATGAAACAATATTTTTCACTTATTTTGTCTGTAGAATTATACTCACAATATGGTTTTTATATGGTCCGTCATGACATAAATGTTTTTACTAAGATATAATTGAAATTTGGATTATATTATTGATAAGACCAGGACTTCAAATGGCTATGATAAAATAAAGAGAAATTTTGATATATATATATATATGTATATGATTTTGCTTCCACCACTTTTTGCTTGATATTTCGATAATCATAAATACTTTTTGAGTTCAAACTACGTTCATCCACTAATATAAATCAAAGTACTGAAGTACTGACGGGAGTTGATTTTATCGACTTTATTATTTATCTTAAAATCATGTTATTTTGCTTGGCAAGTAGTTTATAATCTCTATTTGAATTACGCACATTTTTATAATATGGATTCTCGGACTTTTCCGACAAGAATTTCGAGAAAACCTCTTATGAATCATGTTGTGTAATATTTAAAAATAGAATTGATTTCATCAAACTATGTATCGGTATTCGAAATATTTTAGAAAGTGTATGGATCCAACCAATAATGAACTCTAGTCTCGTTGAACCAGATGCTCGGCTGTCTCCGTTAATCTCCGACATGATAGCTTGATGATGCGACCTCTAAATATAGACTGACTCTCTGCTTGTCTGAGATGTACGGAGACAGCAGATGGTTGAACGAGACTATATTGAACTCCGGCGTAGGAAAACATACGGCTGCAAAAAACTTCTAAATTGTTCGTACTATTTAAAATCTGACTATTTCTTAGGTATTTATAAATAAGTTTCCTTTTCAAAAATGCTTTAGCGTACATTACATCGAATTTATCGATTATTTTCAAGAACTAACTCTTGTCAGCGGTGATGATTTGTGCTTAGGTCCAAACACTGTTTCAGTTTCGGTTTGCCAGAGTAACTGCATAGCAGAGTTGATTAAAATCAACTCCCAAAAATGTCCAGATTATCTGTTTTGAAACGCCCCCTCAACCGCTTAAGATTTCAATACACATCCCAAAATAGAAAGTCTACAGAGATTTTGCATTGCATCAGCCATTAATAAGCCCAAATGATAACATTGAAAAATTGCGCGAGGTGTCCTGAGTACTTCCGAATGGAGAAAAGATGTAAACATTTCCCATTATAAATCTCCGTAAAAAATTTGTTTTCGTTCCTGTGAACTTTAATGAGTGAAAAAGGATTATCAACGAAGATATCTTGGGTATTTTCCCTTTCATCTACCATATTTTCCCGACGACTCGTCGATGCGGACGACTCGTCGAATTGCTCATTTTTAGCCAAAATTTTAACAAAATCCTACGACACGTCGATTCAGACGACACGTCGAACTTATCACTTCAAAATGGTGTATAAAACTGCAGTAACATTATCAGTGTATGATGAAACGATGTCCCCGATATTGCTACCAATTATTATTAATGATTAACATTTAAACAATTACTCTTTATACTTATGCATCATATTTTCAAATACCGACAACATCTACAAAGTCGCTTGCATTGTAAACAATTCACGATATCGTGTGTTATGCAAAATTAAACTTACTTTGACAGAAATATGTTATTCCCATGCATTAAAATAATCACCCACTCTGACCATCGCCAGTGTATTCGCCATTACGTAACCAGCCACCTGTTGACTCGGCGCTTGGTCAATGTTTGTTTAACAATTTCCGGTGTCAGAGGCATGCACCTGTCTCGTGTCGGACTTCAAAGGGGGATCTCAAGTGCAGAAGAATAGCAATTACTATGATTTGATGAAACTTGTTTACTTTGTATCCAGTAATACAATTACACGCTATTATTTTAAAGAGACACTGTTAGAATAGATCGATCATTTGTACGACTTGATAATGACGATATACGACATACATACGTTTCCTAAATTTTTTATTAAACAATAATCAAAGAATTGGACAATAATTAATTAATGAACTATAATCACTCTTATAACGGTACTCTTTATGTACACAGTGAGTGAAATTGCCGTATAGATGTCAGCCTTAGCAAGATTATTAACACAACCGGGATCAGTCTACCGTATAAACAATAGAGTCGATAATTGCCGATTACATATTTTAAGATTGATTTTGACCATAAAATATTTCTTATTTATACTTTCCACTAACAACTCTTTACTAATAAAATAATAAAACTTTAAAACATTCCCCGGACCTACTGCAATATTTTTTTCCATCCAAGTTTGGTTTCAATTTTACTGCGCAATATTATCTTCCCACTATAGTGATATATGGAATCATGTGACGATGTGTTTATAAAAACAGAACGGTAAAACTTTTAATTGATTAAAAAAAAACACCATTGTTCAATAACTTTTATTAATATGTATTCTAGTGTTAACAGATGAGTGAAAATGATAATAATTAAAGATGAACATTGAATTCAACAACGTAATTTTCAATAACACAGCCAGCTCAAGATGATTAAAACCAAGATTTTTAATATTTTTTTTCACAATTTTCTGACCTCAAGCCTTAGACAAGTCGATCAAAACGATAAGTCGAGTGCTCTGCTTCAGAGAAAAAAAATACCGACTTATCGTCGGGAAAATACGGTATTTCAACAGCATTTCGTTCGCAGGTATGTGTATTTTTATTCAAAATCAAAGAGTGACGGAAGCAATAACTTGGGACAGACTATAGATACCAAATCAATGAATTTTAACTTAACTTTATCACAATATAGTTTGTACAGCAGTTATTTCTTCAGTCAATTTTGTGAGCTTTTTTAAGTATCAAATTTAGCAAATAATATGAATCTTGCCTCCATCATCTGAATCTGATTTCTTATCTTCATCATTGTTCTGGAATAATCCTGGATATGCTACGATTCCAGCCTGCAGGTACTCCTGCACTGAGGAAGGCTTTTCCTCACTTTCACCTGAAATCATTTTCTCAAATGACTCCCACTCCGATTGCAGACTGGATGATATCTCCACCTATAATTTCAAAAAAATCAAATCAAATCAGCTATCAGATATTTCTCTCTTTTATTCCCTTATTCTGATCAAATTCATAATTTTATTTGTTTTGTTTTCATTTCAATGGGCTATTTACTTCCGCTTTCACTGAAATGAACAAAACCGCCATTTTGTTTACAAACGAAGCAAATTTTCAATTATAAGATATGATGTACTTGCGTAAAGAATATCATTTACAATATGGAAATACCTTACCTGATCTTGTTTATTAGTACTTGAACTTTGCGATTTATCCCCATCATCATCATAGCTTGCCAAAAGATCCATTTTGCTGGTATTGACTCCTTCTCTGTGTGTTCTATTTTTGACCTTTCCCGATGTCTGGTGTGGTTAGACTTCCGGTTAAAGTAATATCTGATAAAAGTCCTGCTACCAAAGTAATTCGGTCTCTTTACAATTCGATCACAAAACACGGAAACTGTGGAAGTATAGGCATAAGTCCCTGTAGACACGGACAATTAATGAATTATTTACCTTTTAAGTAAATACTTTAAATAATAAGAGGTATAATGTGTGTGTGAAAGATAATTTAAAAAAGTTTTTAAACCAATGAGGGAAAGTGAAAGTAGATGGGATAGCATGGTGCAGACAATCGATGAAGAGACTCAGCTTGAAACGAAAACTTGGCGCTGTTGACGAGAAGAATTCAACTCACCAAGTACCTGTTACAAAACAAAAAGATGCAAAGAGTACAAACAACCATTTAAGGGCAAATGCAAGGTAAATGAATTATATATGTATTCACTATTGATTATTTAACCCCATCTTATAATTTATGGTCATAGTTTTATATAATTTCTGTCCATATCTACTTTGGGCAGTACAGCACATCAGTATATAGTAAGAATTAATAACTATAACATACAAGTACATGTATACAATATTTAGACTCCCTTAATTGTATGTATTGAAGGATATTGCATATACATTGTATTTGTAATTTGAACATTGTATTTGTGAGCATTTTTTCCTTTTAAAATTTACATACTGTATACAGGGTTATTTTTGCTCTTCTACACTTGCAAACAGTTTTGCTCCATCTTAAATTTACCCAGTCACTGTTGTGTTAAAAAGAGAGATAATCTAAGACATTCAAATTTGCCCAGTCTTAAATATCCACCAGCTGACAATGAGGGTAAAATGTGCGTAAATAAAAAGTAGGTGAATACATGTATTTCCTTGTAATGGCCGGTATACAGATGTTTGGAAATGAAGATCAGCAAAATCAAAAATAAGATATGAAAAACTGTTCAACTTTTCAGTTACAATTTATTCCTAGGTCAGAGACAAAACCAGAGAATGCACAAGTAAAACTGCAGAATACTAAATTAGATAAAACCAAAAAGCCAATACTTCTCACTAAGCTCCCACCATTTCCACCATTCCCTCATCATCAAGATCTACCAAAGGTATACACTTTTTAATACTTTGTTTAGATTTTCTACAGAAAAAAGAACCATTAGCTCACATGATGAATGATTCTGAATCAAATAAATGTAATAATTTGTATAATTTATTAATGAAATGTTTTATTAAAGTTTGATTTGTTAAAAATATTTTCTCATATCACTAGGTTAAAGAAAATGCGAAAACCCCAGCTGGAAAAATGATTGGTCACAATATGTTGTCGCCTTTCCCACCCATGTGTTCCACATGCAGGAAGCGCAAACCAATGTCCAATGATTTCCTTCAAAATGTGAGTTGTGAATAATCTTCATAATAATTTATCTGAACAAACAAGCTCTATCTGATGTTTTCCTGGCTTTTTTAAACGATTTTGATATTTTTTGACAGGAACCTTAAACCTTTTTTTTTTATCACAAAGTTAATAATTCAGAAATATTGTCTTTTTTTTGTAATGTAGCTTGAAGATGCAATAACAATTAAAAGTTAATTACAATACAATTTTTGTTTCCATTATTTTTTTCTTTTTCCTCTTTCAATTCTATGATTTTATTTATGAAATATATATAAACTTTAAAACAATTTTCACTAAATTTGAATGTTACAGTAATATCAACAGATAAAAACTTGTTACAGATCATTATACCCGAGATCAAGAATGACAACAATGCCAGCATCAACAGCTGCAGAGTGGAATCAGACACTTCTGTAGATCTAGGTACCAATGGTAGACAACCATCCCCACAGGTATTAAAGACAGAACCAGAGGCCAGTCAAAGTGCTGTCTCCCAGTGTCCAATGTGTGGGAAAAGTTTTGGTCCCAGGTATATATTGTGGTTTATTGTCACTTTTTGTTAAAAACTTATACAAAAAAAACAAAAATTGGTATATAGAAAAATAACTTATGAATTTCCACATATTCATACTATTAGCAATCTAGTATATATTTCATCAAATCATCTCTTTTTAACAGTTTTACCATGCTTGATGTGGACAGCCACTTAGCCAACTGTCTGTCTGCCACAGATGATGATGTGCAATGGTAAAAATTTAAGTAGGAGATCAGGAGAACTTAACAGATTGTACCACAAATGTGTTCAGTTGTTTCATATTGTAATCTCAGTGAGATTAAATAAAAAGCATAAATAAGTTTCTTCAAAGTGTTTTTTTTATATGCATACCCCTCGGTAAAAAAAAGTAAGCAAGCTCACATCCCCCATGCTCCTGCATTACTTGAAAATGCTACACATAATGAATGGCAGGGTATGCATTAAATACACAAAATACCTTAATAAAAGAGCAAAACTCCCAGAAAAATCAAATCACATCAAAACTTCCTGCAACTATGTACATCTGGTGTGATCAAATCTATCATAAAGGTTCCAAAATTGACATTAAAGGGGCACGGTCACGATTTCAACCAAAACCATTATGTTCTTATAATGACGAATCAATTGGGGTCATGATATGCAAAAGTTTGGATGTTACAGGCTATTTCGTTCTTGAGAGAAAGATTTTGAAACAATCCACCTTATTTTAATTTTTTCTTCATGAAATCCCCTTGGATGCGGGTCTGAAATTGGCATAGCGATTAAAAAGAAAGTATGAAAATGTTTTTTTGAAAAATTACAACAACAAGGGCACTACAAAGTTTCATGAAAATTAATTCAGGTGTTTAAGAGAAAAGCTGACAAATTGTTTCAGTGCTGCAGTATATTCAAAACTTGCCAGACTTCTAGATCTAAAAGGGGCAAAATTCCCAGAAAAAAATAATGAAATTGGAATATCCATGCAGGTACACGTAATATGCACATCTACACATTGTGTCCTTATCACCTACAAAGTTTCTAGAAATTCTGTGAAGTAGTTTATTAAAGAGAAATTGAGCTGACAAACTGTTCATTGTTCAAAAGAGCCAAATTTCCCAGAAAATATTGGAATAATGATTTCCTGGTAATGTGCACATCCATAACTTTTGTCCTCATTAGGTATCTAAGATTCATAAAATTTTGTGCAGCTGTTAAAGAGGAGTTACAGAGAGAAACTGTTCATATTTGAACATCTATTCGATAAATGGCAAAAAATCAAACTTCCAAAGGGCCAAAATTACCAGAAAAAAGATGGAATTGAAATTGCTTAGTAATATGTGCATCTACACATTGTGCCCTTTTACTGGTACTTACAAAATGAAATTCCCTGAAGTTGTGCTGACAAAAATCTGGTGGACCGAATGACTGTGATGGACGAGTTAAAAACAGTATAACCGCTTCAACTTGTTTCTTGGGTATGTCTATATGGCTCAGAGCAAAATACATCTTCACTAGCCAAGGGTGAGGATCCAAGGTGCTTCTCTATTCATCCTTGGGGGAAACACAGTGGATTTTCACCCTTGGCTAGTAAAGATGAGCAAAATACTGTTCCACACATGACGTACAGGGTATTTTTTTTTAACTATGTCTAAATGTTGAACATACTGTACTTGTGTTGTAAATCAATCAAAATCAGAACATGAGACCAGGTTTTTGAGAAATTAAGTGGAATAAGATTCAGGGCTGCACTTTACAAAAGAGCTTACGACAAAGTCATAAATATTTTTAGCCTCATGGAATGCCCTATGGGTAACAAAATTTATATATTACCATTAATTTACCCTCATTTTAATTTCTATAATTATTTTTTACAGCCATTAAATTCAAATAATGAATAGTTTGTGATTAATAAGCATTCTTTAATTTGGTCATCAGTCGTAAGTTCTTTTGTAAAACGCAGCACTGTTTCTTTCCAACAATGGAAAATTGCATTATCTCCCTTCAAAGTCAGAGCTTGAACCCACATACAACTGAGTATATACTCTATTCTTATACAGACTAAGAAAGAACATATAATAGTATAAGTCCATGGAAGTGACCTCTTGTGGCATATGAGTTGAACTATCAGCTGATAGAAGATTAGCTACCTGTTTTGTTTGGCAAGTATTACTCCTATATGTAATTGTGAGGAATGTCTTTTTAAGATGGAATTGGTTTTATGTAGGGTGGAAAGAGAAGACTCATTTTATACATGGAACAAAATGCAGTTTTCTAGGACTTAAAAACTTAAAGCGTTTGACAGAAAGAAAGATACGGCACTGTTAATTATTTTCATTTATTTATTCAACAAATTGATCTTTATAAATAAAATAAACATTTTCCAATTATTTGACAACATAAAAAATTATAAACACACTCTTCCACTGAACTGCAATTGAACGAAAACGAGATTCAGAGCAATCTGAAATGTTATGTATGGCAGTATGATCACGACCATTAGAAATCTCTTAAAGTTATTTATAAGACATTGTTTTTTTATATAAAAAATGCATGAGCATCTGATAAAATCACCCAGGAATGTAGCAGTGGATATGAAATGCACATGGGAGATAATTAAGAGCATTTCCAGGCAGAGATGTCCAGTCTGTCCAGTTCCTTCACCTTTTTATACCTCCATATATACCACAAGAATCCAATGGCTATCAGAAGAATGGATTCTATGTAGTACCCATCCACACTGGTCTCACATGCACCTCCATGTTGAGTACATTGCTGAAAACAGGGATAAAAATCTTATAATCACAAGTCAATAAATATAAGGTATCTGTTAAACCTTGAAAAGTTTAAGTAACTCAGTTATATTCAAGATCTGATTAAAATCTTCACTAATCAGGAGAGAGAAGCAGATATTGACTCCTTTGGCGGGGAGCACACAGAGATGGATTTAAGTTTACCATCTAAATCTTTCCCAAAAGTCCAACTAAACCATAAACTAAAAATAATATACCAAGTGTGTCATTTATGTTTAATTGACAAAAAACTTCAAAATCCTCATACCTCTTCTAAAGGAGCTGATTTTTCACAACTACCAACTGCTCCAATGCAGGATTTCAAAGTTAAACCATCCACTAACCATAGAGCTAATGTACTTGGCCAATTACCACCTGTAATTATAAATATTATATATGTACTAACAGAAGAGTACTTCATATAAATTCATCATCCATTTATTTTTTGTTCAACAAAATTAGTATTGTAATACATTTATATAATAGTAGATACTAAAAAAAAACCGAAAAACACTGTCATTGCTGACACCTACCAAGATTAGACAAGGTATTGAGTAAAGTCATGTATGTGCCTCCGATTGATGGATCACTGATTTTAGCATGGAAGGCCATGCCAGAGACAAACATGCTATATAATGTCACCTGTATAATAGAAAAAAAACCCAAAATATAAAAACATATAATGAGATTCTCCATTGGGAAGTGACCAAGTGTCAAATGTCAAAATGCATTCACTGCAAATATCTTTTTTCAGATAAAATAGCCTAAAGTGGGATTGCATCCTGGTATCTTTAATAGATATTTACTAAAATTCAACAAATTCAAAGAGTATTATAAAAGATTCTGAAAACTTGCAACAAAATACCATTGTTATGAAGTTTAAACAGTACCCACCTGATGGAGAGCATAGACAATTAATATGAAAGCGTAGAAGGAGGTGGGGAATACTCCCGGACTAGACTGCACCCCATGAGAAATCCACACCATGAAGGCATACACCAATCCCATCAGTAACCTGTGATGGAAATGTTCATTATGAGTCTCAGAATGCAAGAGAATAACTATGCTGTCAAACCTTGTGATCTTTTAAATCTCTATACAACTTGAGTAAAAATTAAATACATGTATTACAGCATTTGAGATGAAAAAGCTTTTAAAAATACATAAAGAAACAGTGGGAAGAACTTCCATAACACTTTAACATATGCATGTTATTCAAGATAAATATGTTATAGATATCAAAGTTCAACTTTGACAGAAAATCCTATAACTTTTTATATTCATTATGGGTAGATTCCACGACATCTACCGGTATATGATTGTATTCTTTAAAAATCTCTATTATTAGTGAGTTGACTTTTTGTAAAGGCCTAACATGAAAGTAACAATTAACAAAGCCATGAATATCAGAATATTTCCAAATCTGAGATTATAATTTTGTTTATATGACAATATTTTTTTTAAGCAGAAAAAAAAAATCTGAGCCTATCAAAGTGAGTGCAATTTAAACTCAATACTATAGGCAATGCTTTTAAAATCACTCCTCACATACCGTAAATAACATTAAAAATAGGTTTTTATCTCAACATACTAAAATAATGGCTAAGTAAATTATTATGGGCATTTGTTATTTTTGCACCTGAATGGCATTGCTCGCAGATACACATCCATGGGTGTTGGTCCAGCTGTGTATTTACTTATGATTAATGGCAGTATAATTTGTATAGGAATCATGGGCACGGCAAACAAGGCAAGTGTCTCCTTCTTCATTCCGGCTTCTATCAACTTCAGACCTGTCAAAGAATCTGCTGCTGCAAAACCAATCTGTTGACAGAAAATGAAATAATTAAGTTTTGTATTATACTAAAATTTACATGGGAGGTAATATTTACATAATTCTCCTTAGTTTAAATGACTACTCAAAAGATACCATATGAACCCAATTTATACAATTAGTACAAAATAAGGGTGATACAAAATGTGGATTTTTTCAATTGACACAATAATTTGAGAATAAAAAGCCCACAAGTAGCCAAGTTATCATTTGAATCTATCATAATGTTTACTTGTTAATCAGATCATGCAAAATAAAATGGAAAGAAGTATTTTTCATATAAAATATAGGGAAGTTGATATCTGACCTTCACTGTGAGAAGGATGATTGCATAGGAGATGATTGGTTTCAGTTGAATGACCTTGACCAGCTGTTTATATGTGTCAAGGATTCCCTGCTCACTGTCTGCATCAGGATCATCAGCCTCGTGTTTCATTATCATGACCAAGGTTGTTGTCACAAAAAATACCATGCCCCAGAAGAACATAAATCCTACATAGAAAATTCAATGTTAAAAATCATGGTCAGATGAATATTCATTATAAATTATCGTGACTGATACGATGGAGATGGAGATTCATTCCAGAATTTTTTTAACATTTTGGTAGATTTCTGCCATTACCAGCCAAGGTGATCAGTCCTGTTTCTCGAGGCTCACTCCTTAGATACTTGTTACAGAAATCAGCAGACTCTAATGCTAAGAACAGAATGTTTCCAAGAAAGTACCCTGCTGTTTGACCCACAGAATTACATGTACTAGCCCAGCCAACATTTCTCCTACAATAACAAAAAAATATGTAATGTTACTAATACACCAATAGTTGCATGGAAAAATTAAAGCATTAGAATTGAATAAGAGAAACAAAAAATGTGTGAATTTTTTTTTATTACCAAATTTCTTACCTAGAGAGCATTGTTAAGGCCCAGCCATCCACTGCAATGTCTTGTGTAGCTGCTAGAAAGTTGAGCATGAAGAAGATAAAAGTCAGGAAATAAACACTCACTCCATCACCACTCTTTTCACTGCCGATCAGACTGTTGACTTGATAGGAGAGGAATATCATAAACACACCAATCAAATACTGAATAGGTATTAGCCAGCTCTTCCTTCTCCCAAATGAAGATAAATACAAGGAATCTACTAGTGGTGCCCATAACAATTTGATACTGAAGGGCCAAAAAACAAAACTGAAAATAGCTTGGTCCTTGTAACTCACTCCTCTGCTTTGTAAAAGCATAGGTATGCTGCCCGCCACACCCAGCGGTATACCCTGAAGTACATATAAGAACAGTAACAAGGCTACATTGCCATAGTCTCCTTCTAGGCTCCTTGAAACATTTTCAGATCCCGAGCCACGTTTTCTTCTGGAGGGTATAGGTACATGAGGAAATGAGTCCTCTCCTATGTCTGCTTCCTCAATAGTGTGCCTAGTAGGATTTCGTCTCACTGGCATTTTGCTCATGATTATGTTTCTTTTTCCACTGCGTAAATTTATTGCACTAATCAGCTTCTTCAACATATACTTTCCATTCCTAAAAGCAAATTAAAATACATTTAAGATAATGCAATATAAATAAAACAGTCAATTTATTGATAAATCCATTAATAGGGGTTTTTTTAAAATAAATGAACAAAAAAAAATCATCACATGAAGGCAATATTATTAACTGCACAGAGGGCCGACTGGTTATATCTAAAAGCAATTATCAACCAATCTGTATTTGTAATACCCATATTAAAAAAAAATAAGAAGTTAAAAATGTGGCATTGGTCATTGGTCGGACCTGTCATTGGTTGCAAGATTGATTCTCCAATGGCATACTCTCGAATTAAATTGCTGTATGAAACTCTACGATTTCTATATCATGATCGTCTACAACATATATCCCAACCACTGTTAAAAATAAGTACCATATTGCTAAATTATCCATAATATCTAATATCTCTTACTGAATTGAAACTGCAGTAAAACTTAACACCATATGCCATTGAACGCACCGGGTCAGCTTATGGGACATTATAAACACCTCTCAATATAACTGTTATAGCATTTATAAAGGGGGAAGCATATATTAGCAGAGGAATTTACCTGTACTTTCAAATATATTGTCGTTTATTGACAAATGGTCTAATAGTTGCAAATCGACGTGGCGATACTCGATTGTTTACCTCTTACAGGAAGTTGATAGAATGTTATTCACATAAGTTGTACTTATAAATTTCGCAATAGTGATAAATCTAAACACTTGTTGTATTATAGCCTTAGAGTAGATGAATGTTACAAATCACAGAGAAATAAAGAGAAAAAGAAAAAGGTTTCTAACATTTCATTCAACATTTGTTGGTTGTCGCGAAAGTGAAAGTTCCTATAAAAAAAAAAATGAAAGTGAAAGTAGTAAATAGCGTTTCTCACTTTCTGCGTAATTTGTTAGGAAACAATTTTACGATTTGTATTCTGATGATGTGCATCCGCTTAAGTCTACAGTATAATATGAATATGTTAAAATGAGAAAATTGACAGCTGCTAAATAAAGGTATATCAGTACCGCCTGCAGTCAATATCACTGAGGTAATTATTTTGAATGCTGGAGAAAACGTACAGACATGTACATGTAGGCCTACCTAAGAGAAAACGTACCCAGGAGAAAACGCAATAAAATCCTAGAGTACGGTTTCTCTAAGAGATAACGTACCCAGGTACGTTTTCTCTCGGAGAGAAACAAATCACCCAAAACATTCACAATCTGACCCTTTAGTTCAATCAAATAATGAAATTAACCATTCAGACTTATGTCTCTTTTGCAGGAGTTTACCAGTCTGACTGATCTTAGCATTAACTTAGTAGTACTTATATATTCAATGTGTCCCAGTACATTTTTGCATCCATATCTTTTTAAATGTTTGTTTGTGTTGTGTTTTTTTGGGGTAGATATTTTCAATATATGTTGCCTTTGTGCTCTGTGAATTAAATGATTTTGTTCTCTGGAACAAAAGAAAAAAGATTTTTTGACATGCCTCCTTTTTTCACATTTTTAGTTTGTAAACAAGTAAAATGTGATATGTTTCACTGCAAGTAACATTTTAGTCATAATCATGATTATATATAAATGATAAAATGATGCCAATGTGTTATAGAATATGTTCTATGCAAACTATACATAGATGGAGTTTTTAGTATTAATTTCTGCTGTTATGAGGGGATGTAAAAACGGAGAATTCATTGACTATTTTTTTCCAATTCAATCAAATTTTTGTAGTAATTTATTAAGTGTTTATCAGAGGGGAGAAAACACTTTTCTCAGGGGCAGATCATGAATTTCTCTCCAGGGAGTTCCCAGAAATGGGTTTTAATCTTACCCTTACCCCATCCCACCCGAATGCTGGAGAAAACGTACCCAGGAGAAAACGTACCCAGGAGAAAACGTACCCAATTCATAGGGTACGTTTTCTCCAGGAGAAAATGTACCCTATGAAAATAATAAATAATGGTTTTCATAGATATTCTTAAATGAAACAAAATAAAATATACTATGAACATTTGTAGCATTTGTTGCAGCTGTTGTTTTTAAATGCATAGTCACATACTTAAATTATCAAGACAATAATTTGTAACATACACACACATGAACATGGCCTGAGCAGTTTAATTAATCGACAATTAATCCACCATAAATGAAACCGTTCAATAATTAGTTTTTATTGCAATATCATTTGGAGAACTAAATGATGAGTATCTCAAGAAGTCGATATCGCGTTATTTTTAACATTTTTTTTGAAATTTATCTATAAAACAAAGTTGCTTAATGAAACCAAGTCCACTGAAGTCTTTTAAATATTTGTTTGATTCATATATAAATTAATTATCACTATAATATGAAATCAGGGGATCTCGCATAGAGCAACTCAAATCGGTAAGGCTGCCGATAAATGGATAGACAGATAACACTTTATTACAGGTTATTATAATTCGTACATAAATAAAAGTTGCTACAATTATTATAAAGATATTATTCATAAAATGAACCTATATTTCTTTACATCTACATGTATGCATTGAAATATGCATTTAAGTAGAATTTGAAAATTATTTAATATGTCCAACCCCTTTAAAAATATAAAGTATTATATAAATTCATATATCTATAAAACTCTCACATTTCTGTATATTTATTATTCAAAAGAGTATTTGAAAGTATTAAAAACCATTGAGTAGTGTAATTATGATTTTCATAGGGTACGTTTTCTCTTGGAGAAAACGTACCCGGGTACGTTTTCTCCTGGAGAAAACGTACCCTAGAGATTGGGTACGTTTTCTCCTGGGTACGTTTTCTCTTGGGTACGTTTTCTCCTGATACCCCCCACCCCAACCCCACCCCAACCCCTTCTAAAAAATAATTTTTTTGAAATTTTGGCAAGCAAAAAAAATTGAAAACCCAAAAAAGTGCCCAGAATACCCCACCCCTTCTAGATTTATGATTTACATGTGTACTTAATATGATACCATATTAATTTTTAAATAGAAAAAATATGGGGATCCGAGGTCTATTGTCTCATTGTCTAAGAAGAAGAGAAGAGTGTGTGGATGAAGTGGACCTAGTGGCTCTAGCTAAAAGCAGAGGAGGCATTGAAATTATTGTGGACTTTTACTCCTTTGAGCATATGGTGGTTCCCAAATTCTGGAAAGGACTTGGCAGTCTCAGAAATAACCAATTTCTTAAGATTCTTGGTGGGGAATACAAATCACTGAAAACCTTTATCAAGAGATTTATTGAAATTTTCAGACAGCTTAAGATTTCATTCGTGTTCATTAAGGATGCTACCAAAGGATGTTCGGAAGCCAATAGTCAGCAGAAGCTAGACACATGGATGAAAAGACACCACAAGGAGGTGGAGAATTTGAATGAAGTGATCAATGTGTGCAGAGGAAGGAAAGAAGTGTCAAACCTGGAAGAACAAATGTTCACCAGACCAGTGTGTTTAGAAATTCAGATTGTTGAGACACTTATGTCTTGTGGGTGTGAAATGATCCAAAGTGTCACAGGAGAAGCAGATTTCATGATTGCAAAAGCTCTTCATGATCGAGAAAAAGCATTTGCTATCTGGAGTAATGACTCTGACTTCTGTGTTTTTGACAAATGTAGATTTATTCCAAATGATTTGTTTGACATGTACAATGGTCTTCAGATGGGATTGCCCATTGAAGTTCCGGTGAAACCCGAGGCTGTATGGTGTGGTGTCATCTCTAGCGAAAAAGTCCGGTTCTCGTTGGGGGTAGGTATTTAGTGGTCCTGGAAGGATTCTTACATTAAATTTTAGTGTTTCTCTAAAATCATTGGTTAAAAATATTATATTTCTCAAATTTAACTTCCATTTGAATTACTTTATCATTATGACTGAGGTTTGCAATATTTGTACAAGCATACTGGTACTTGATAGTATTTTTGACAGTTTTAACTAAAAGAAATTTACAAAATTGTTGCATTCTTCAGATTACTCTACGATTTGGTATATGATTTTTAACAAACTTTTTATTATGCATACACAAGTACCGGTAGTTTTCATTTGCAGTTTCAGAGTCCGCACCTCATGGTAGAACTGAGCATCATTGCTGGCAATGACTTCACCTCACAGTATGTCAGTACTGGTTTGAATAGACAAATTGACATAAGAGGAAGGATTGGTGTCGAAACTTTTGCAGAATGGGTGAATCGCTACAGAGGCATAGAAAATCATCCCATGCTATACAGGGAAATGGTAAAACTGTCTTTTGCATATTCAGTCATTTACTCACTGCAGTTATGCCAGATATATCTCGCACATCTTCATTTTGGCTTTATGATACTCATGACAGAATGTTTATAGAGTAAAGATGTCAATCCTAACATTGATGAAGCAATTCATTCTTACACCGTATACTGTAAATTCCTTATGATAGTGGAGTACTTAATTCCGCAATCCCGCTGTTTTGTATCAAATCGGGAGAATATAAAATCGCAAACGTGGAACATTTATCCATATTTCTTGTAGTTTCCAACTCTCAGAAAATAATGGGAAGGGTTTTAAAATCTGCGAGGGTTGCTTCTCGCGATTTTACATGGATATAATTTAAATTCCTCACGTTTAATTAGGAATTTACAGTACTCCCATCTACTGAGCATGTTCTCCTATTTCTGAATCATAAGGAAACTGAATGTGATTCATAGCTTTGTAGAAAATGACAGGGCTGACATCTTCATGATCCATTTCTAGTCAGTTTATTGATCGGTCAAAACATTCAGCTGCCAAAGAAAAATCACAGACCGCTTGAAATAATCATGATGATGTCAGAGTTCTGTTCTCGTATGAGACGACTTGGCTATTTCTTTTATCAAACTTTCTGATGTATATCTTACTCCTTACAATCAGTTCACTCATTTGCTTAAAGAAAGATGTAAATATGTTGCTTTATTTTAATAACAGCCTCATTTCACTTTCAGTCACGCAATGTTAGCTTTGCCAGGGCAGTAGAACACTCCAGAATGTTCTATTGTCTTCAATCCAACCCCGAGGAAATTGTTCACAAAGGATACTTTTCTAAGCTCCTTGCAGAGAAGATTTCTTCTGTAAGAATGAAAAAATAAGAAGGAAAACAAAAAGAAAGCATATTCCTATTAAAAAAATAAAATTTTGTAATTGTCAAATCAGGAGAACATGTTAATCTAAGGATAAAAGGTGTTTAAATTTATCTATCTATTCTCATAGCAGACTAATTAAAGATGGAAAAATGCTAGCAAGCTGAAATATATGGGACAAATATATGTAAAGTATATCTTAGGGATGGTTATTTTCAATCAAAAAAATATTTTTTGATGTACCTGTGATACTTATAAAAAAGTTATTTATGATGGACAAAATTTACTCATATCATACATATACCGGTAGTCCTTTAGATAAATTTCAATTTTCTTTATTAAATAGACTACATCATAAAAGAAAAATATTTTAATTGTAATGAATTTTTATTTATATTAATGAACATGTTGTAGCTTAAATACCCCAGTCACTTGATGGCAATGCACAACAACTTTTACTGGCATCGACTGTTACAAGAGGATACCACCAGGGGGCAGCCTTGTGCTGAGGAGGCATTAACTGAACTACGAGCCCTCATCTACAGAATTGTCCTTCCCCGCAGAGAAAATCTTGTCAACGAGTATGGGCGCAGCCCTTGGGATACATTAAGAATTGAGGGGGTGAGATTTTAATTGATTGGAAATTTTGATACTAGTATATGTTAATCAAATTTTACACTGAAAATACAGAGGGTTCCACTTAATCTGATAACGGTTAATCGAATAATTCGGTTAATCTGATATAATATCAAATCACTGAACCATTTCTTATATATTCCTTTGTATTTTTTCCTGATAATATGATAGGAAAAAATATCATTTTTGGTTAATCTGATAGGATTGTGACCGTGTAATAATACTGTACTGAATTGCACTATATTTACAACAATCAACACCATTTTTATGCAAATCCCTTTGAGAAATATCATTTTAGATTTATTCTATATTCACCATTGTGGCATTAAATTGAAAATGAATGCAGTGAAATTATTTTATTTTGATAAGGTTTTAGCCATTGATGATCCAAATCTTCCAGCTCTCCACAAAATACAAGAAGATAAGATATTCTGGAATCTGAACTCTTTCCACTATATAATGTCACACCAAGAGCCAGGTACATTGTAAAGATCTGTACATCTGCTGTTACATTGTACAATCAATTTGATTTAAGTAAAAGTCTCTACAATAGCACTAAGTGCAGAAAGATCCAAAATGACCCATTGAGGGTCATATTCGGTGATGTCAGAAAGAGTTTTATATTTTAATTCGATTGAGCATACGACTTTAGTTTTTAACAGCAGAATTTAGATCTGTCACATCACAAAGATTCAATAAACGTAAACGAAAAGGAAAATATTGGTTGTTATTGTTCCAACTTACAATGATCAAACCACAGCATTGCTCTTACCGTATATCAGTTCTTTGTGCGTGTCACAAAATTTGCGAAATAGGTGAAATCTGTAATATTTTTAATTTTCGTCAGTCATTTTTTGCGATTTAGAAAGTTTCTTATAGTAAATGTTACTGAATATAATTTCTGTGTATTCAAGTGTTTGCGATTTAAAAGAGATCTTGGAAAAAGTGAAAATTAGATCGTTGCGAAAAAACACAGGATATACGTATAGCCTATATATATTGGTACATTCCAAACATTGGCTATAATTGAATTTCAGTGGAGAGGCCCAAATGGTTTGACCGCTATGGTAGGAAGAATGGTTTCATTGTGTACTGTCTACGGTACTTCCTGTTGTTGAACTGGGGGAGGAATCTTCAGCTGCAGCAGCAGGAGTTCTTGGCCCTGTGTGCCCTCGTGTTTGCACGACCCAGGGAAGAACACTACCAGCAAATCCAGATCCGCCCCACCCCCCGATGTGTGTCCATTGGGAACTGGTTCCTTGTAAGTGCCAATATGATCTAACCTTATTTTGCTCTGAAATGATAAACCCATTAGAATTTATATCTAATCATGCATTATGGTTTTGAACCACTATTTTGCAGTGTCTTAATTTCTGTGCTATTTCAGAAATATATCTAGCTTTTGTTAGGACATGTAATACATGTACTATTCATTGCATAAGTAAAAGAGGTTCATTCTCCTGCCCTGTTCAACCACTCAATCCAAAATTAGTTCAGTGCCTTTTGCACCACACAATTGTACAATAAAAAAAAGCAACAACAAAAAAACCTGTCGATGTGGTAAAGCATAATGCATTTATGATTTGATGAGGGCTACTTTGTGTGTCCAGTACCTTTATCAATCATTTTCATCTCTATTATTAATTCTGATTCATCATAATTCTGTAATTCTGTCAGCATTAAAAAAAAACTTCTTGAAAGGGTAATGCTCCTATAGAAAAATAGTGCAGGAACACGGGCATTGTTCTGAAGTTTACATGCTGACCAGTGATTAGGTAGTTCATGATCAATGATTTAGGTGGCCTAAGTAAATCATGACTTCGTTTGATGTTTTAATGTCTAATTGACATATCCATCACATGCACAACATTTCCTTGTGCCTAAAAGACCCTTGATCAAGAAAATTGCTAAATAAGTCTGTTTTTCCCAATTTAGTATAGCTTTTGCATGTAATTGGCAGTTATGGGTATTTTTGCTCATTGATTTGCATGCAATCTGTTTGAAGACTCTTGCAGCATAGGAGTTTTGCAATGTTTGCAGAATATTACAATGACCTTCTGAGTTATGTGAATCAGAAGGAGGGTTTGTGACTTCCTACTGTATTATGTATAAGTAACACACAGTCACGTAATCATTTTGTCACCAGATTATTAGTATTTTCACCTGTATAGGTATCTATTTATGAATACCTACATTAGCGTTTACATATGTACTGTACTGTCATTCAGAGATTTGTATTGAAATAATAATTGGTATAAACACCAAAAGAATCTAATTTTTTGAAAATGAGGCTTATGTACAAAAAATGTGTAAACTTGAAATATTCCTTTATTCTGAAAGGGGGAGTAGGAAGGGGTCCAAAGGAATATGTCAGTGACTTTGCTATGAAGATTTTTTTAAGTTTTAAAAGTGAATTTTTCTAGGGGATTCCAGATCTCCCCCTCCCCCACATTTCTAGATCCAGTAATAACTGGAAGGATGTTGATGGCTCTTCTGGAATGAGGTGGTGATATAAACTATTACAGTGGTCTAGCTAGTAAATACACACTTCCTACACACTGTTACACAGCGCTTCATAGCCTGAGGCCCCTAACATGTTTGTTGGTGTAGCAACTACTGGAAAAACAACACTCCCACCCTGTTATAATCAATACATACCTCAGATGGCTGCAAAAATTGTTTGGGTGCAGATATTATGTATTGTTACATACCAAAAATTGAAAGTATGTGTGGGGATTTTGCAGTATTCATTTCCAAGACGTACATGTACAGTGTACATGTATTTAAATGTAACCAGAAAATATATTTGAAATGCAAATACATGTACATACTTTAAGATGTAAAAACCTTAGAAATTGACAATAAAACAAAGGGTCTTTCAGGACCCATCTGAATAAATCTAAGTAATTGTAATATACTTCAAAATACACACCTGTCTACTCATCAGGATGTGTATCGACATGCATTCTTGTTCCTTGGAAAACTGCTCTACCTTACTCATGAGTTTCCCCTCCCTGAAGAAATCTACTCGGGATCTGTATGGACATGTTTTTACATGTGCTGTAAAGATGACAGTAAGTACTGAGTCTGTTTTATTCAATACATGTAGCATCTGATTAGAAAGGAATTATAACATTTACCCTCAACCCCATCCCCAAAGTGCACAACTGTCCTAACTGTAAAACTGTATTCAGTGTGATAGCCGTTCTTTTTTATCATGTAGTGGGAGAAAAGACAAGATATAAATTAAAATCATGTTACAAGAATCAGTTTGGAGTTTGGCTTTTACCCGAATTGTTTTCTAATAAAATGGATAAATCTCTACAATGTGGTCTAATGACACATGTATGTCTTAACAGTCTTTCTTCTGGTAAAATTATATACTACATGTAATATTTAATTTATTTAAATAAAATCATATAATTTCTATATTTTAGCCTATTATGCTGCATCCAGACAAACGACCCAAGAGGTTCTTTCGTGGATCCAGGATCAAATGAACGCGGTGATCAGCGATAAACGTCACGTGATCAAACATATTACAGAGGGAGTGTTTGAATTTAATGACCGGTTTTAGTTTAACCAGTGTTCCTGACGCACGTCACGTGATCAAAAATGTTTCCAATTACAATGTAACGTGATTAAATGTTACAGATGGAGTGTTGAATTTGACAGATTCTGTTCTAGCTAAGGATAAGACACTTGGTTGTGATCAAACATATAACATAGAGACTCATAGTTTTTAATCAATTAAAGATATAGTGACAGCTATCACGTGTTGAAACATTACACAGGGAGTGTTTGGTTTATTAACGGATTGTAATCCAGCTAAAAATAGCAAAAGACGCCATGTGATCATAATTAACTCAGCCTCAAATAATTCGAAATATCTTTAAAAGTTTGAACATTCATAGACTCATGAAGACTGAACATCATTTTTAGTTTTCTCAAATTAACGCGCTTAAATAGTTCAATTGGATGTGCGAAACAATTCAGTTATGGAGAGAATCAACTAAATGATTGGAATATCCAAATACACACTTTTAAGGAAGAGATTGCGAATTAATGTTACATTTTGCAAATAGCCCGGTTATATAATAGTGAGTTTTAGTTTTAAGAACTGCTTTTGTTTTGTTGTTGTTGTCCGTTTGGTATTATTTTTTAAGTGTGTGTATATGTTTTCACAAGAAATAATAGTTTGCATGGACAATTGTTAGCGAATACGCTGCTTATTACGTTAGTTAATTAAACTTTTTTACTGTTATTGCACTTTTTGTTTTTCTTCACAAATCCTGTCCTTTCTGCTAAACTCCAGGAAGCTGGGGTGTCAACGAAACGATATTTGGTCACACGTTACCCATGGTCTTTAAAATAGAGCTTTACAAAATTCATAACTTTTCCGCCTTTGAAGAGATAATAGGATTAACAGATTCATAACGAGACATGGCGGTAGTAGACGGTATGTCCAGAGAAGGCTACAGGTTGTTGACGGTTACGTCATTCGGAACCCCTGCACTTCACCGGTCATAGCTAAGCAGCCTGAGTACGTCGCTTGTCAAGTGACGTAATCGGGTGGCGTTGGGTAAAGTTATAGCAGAGGACCCATGTACTGTACCTACAATTTGTCACCGGAGTACACATACGGGATATTTTATGACCCACGAGAATTATCAGAAATTTGCTAGGACATCAGAGCAAAAATGCGAAGGATTGGTGGCAGACGCTAAATTACCATGACCAACATCTGATTTGATTTTCAAACAGGATTTATTAATTTTTTTGAAGTTTGTGCTCGGAATAATTATTTATTTTAATTGTTAAATTATGCTGTGGAAGATAATGAAGTTTTCAATAGGACTCTTTGTTTGTTTTGCGTGGTTTGCTCCCTTCGTGTTGGGGAACGGCTTTCTGAAATCCCCCACCAGTCGTTCGTCTGTGTGGCGCTATTTTGGGGAGGCACCATGGGGAGACACTTTAACACAGAACACAGAGGATATGTCTTTGAATTGTGGAGGAACTTATGTAAGTTTTTTATATATTGTCGAAAAGTTCTTCCATAGATTCATATGAGCAGCACTTACAACATTAAAATCCAGTTTGAATACTGTAGTATTTAAAATATTTACTTCGATCATATATCAAAATATTTGAAGTTGGAAAACCTAATGTAGTAAGAAAGTTATTATGTTCTGTTTTTATTCCAAAACTGGGTTTGCAATGTTGTTTTCAAAATTTGCTTACCTTTTTCTCAGTTCTTTTATTCACCTATAGAAGCTTCTTGATTTTAGTCGCCAATATACATAACATAGGACAAAATTCTATTACTTACCAAAAAACTGTCACTACTAATATCGGAGAGTTATTATTACTTAAAGAATTGTTAAAGTAAACATATATGGATGATTTGAGTGAAACGGGCAATTACAAAACTGTTAAACTCTACCAAGATTTATCATCTAATTGTGATAGGAGAGGAACATGTAAGTTGTAAGAACTTGTTTCCAATCCTCTTGTGTAATTTACACAATAAAACATGTTCAAATCAAAACATCGAATTGTTTCAAACATCGAACTTGTGAACAATATAAAGAAGATACTTTCTAATAGGTTTGTAATTTTATTTTGTTTAAGACTGATGGAGACCTGACGGGGAAATGCGGTCGTTGTGGGGATTACATCGGGGGAACAAGACCAAACGAGGCTCCTAACGGACAGTACGCCTCCAAAAAGTCGACGTACATCTACCGAGAGGGCGGTGTGGTCAATGTCACGGTCCAAGTCACAGCACGTGCTAATGGCGGCTTTTTCAAGTTTAAGTTGTGTCAATCTGATGCTAGCACTGCTGCCTCACAGGCTTGCTTCGACCAGAACCCGCTAAAGCTGGCTAATACCGCCGACCAAACCATCATCCAGATTCCGGACATTGATGGGGATGTTGTCGTTCCGCTTCAGTTGCCAGCAGGACTGACATGTGACCACTGCGTCATGCAGTGGACATGGGTAACTGGTGGGTTTCTTTTTGAAAAATTTGAAATTCAGCAAATATCGTAGAAAAAAATTACTTATGATTATAATTAACTTTTATACTTAAGATTAGCTTAGTTACATTTTATTATTTATATGTTCATGTTATTCCAATCAGAAATGATCGGTATACTGCATGTTTATTACCATACAAACAAGGAGGAAGGAAAAAGAAATGCACGTCTTTATTTATTTTTTCAGCAAGAGACTGGCGATGCGCTAGCTTGAATGGTCAGTTGGTGTGCGGTATGGGATATGGAATGCAGCCCACGTTTGTAAACTGCGCTGACTTCAGCATTCTTGCCCAGGGAGCACCTGTTCCTGCGGGTTTCCATTGGCCAGATTATAACTCGGTATACGCCACCATTCACGGGGGACATACTGGATCAGGGACGACACAAGGTGAATCCGAAACCTAGTTTACATTGATATCAAGGAATGAATTCATTGTATTCATAAACATAAGTGTCGTCTGTTACATAGATTTAAGATAATCCTTTTGAATATGCTATTTTTATTATAAAACTATATTTAATTATATTACCGACATTTTCAGCACCAGCACCCACAACATCTGGTTCTGTTGTTATCGTTCCGACCACTGCAGCACCAACCACAGCGGCGCCACAAACAACCACCACATTCCCTATCATCACCAATCCTCCTACCACGACCGCGGCTCCAGTAATCACCACGGGCTCCACTAGCGCTCCCCCAACCACCACCGATAAACTGATCATCGTCACGCCCACCCCTGTAAACCCGATCTCCACATCCCAACAGCCGCCAGCCACACTGACCACCACACCACCCCTACCCCTGTCCACAGAGAAACTGATCCCCGGCCCTGTGATTCCCCCTGTAGCACCTATTCTTCCGGTCGGACCAGTTGTTGGGGCTGGTGGCGGTCTTTTGGGCGGTTTATCGTTCGGTAGTCTTATGGCACCCCTGGGACTAGGTTTAGGTGGACTTATGCTTATGATGGCTATGAATAGAAATCAAGGAGGGGGCGGCGTGGAGTATATTGATATCCCACCGATGGCAATGCCAGCTATTTCTCAACCAATGCAGCCTATGGTTGCCCCTCCATACGCCCCATCCTTCGGTTACACAATGCTGCCAGCTCCAATCATTGTACCAGTGGAGCAACCCGCTCCTGTCAAAAAAGGATACGGAAAAGGTTACGGTAAACACCCAACCGGTTATGGCAAAGGAACTGGCTATGGAAACAACAATTACAGAGGATACGGGAATAAAAAAAGTTACGGTTCGGTTTTTGTGAACCCTGGGTATGGCTACAACAACGGACAGTACCAGCAGACATACAACCCGGCATCCTATAACCCGTCCTACAAACCCCCATCATCCTATGGCAGCAGCAGCCGGCCCAACAGGGGAGACGAGCAGTTCTTTGAGCTCCCCAACAGCCACGCCTTCACTCGGATAGTTTTTGACGTAGAACCAGAGGTCAACAAAGTCCGGACACAGGAAACAGTAGAACAAAAGCCACGGAAAATCGACATCTCGGCTTTCAGTAAGAACTGTCCGATTTCAAAGCAGACGTGCAAACCTCGTTATGGCGCGAACGAGCCGACTGTGTACGGGAATGTGGACATTGTCAGTATGATATGTGAACTCCACTGCTCTGACCGGAATCCTCACTGTCCGGAGCACATGTGCTCGTGCACGTGCATCGAAGAAGCAGCCGACAACATAGCTCTGCAGGATAGAATATCTGCAGCAAGCCTGTTTGGAAAATAATGGTTACCAATAAGTTCGTAGAATAATTATAACTAAATCAACGCGGTAAATGCGTTAAAGAATTTTAACAGTTTTCTTTTTAGAAAATAATGCAATATTTTGGATCCTTTATTGTAAAATACTATATGAAGAGACAATTTTTGCAGATAGGTTTGCGGTATGATATTGGTTACCACAGATTGATATAAACCTCAGTAATATGAACATCAACGTTAACGGAGGAAATATTTTTATTGTTATATCGTAAGTGATTAAACGGATTGGATTAAAACAAGTTACTATTTAATTTATTAAAGTTTTCTTGTATAATATGCAATATGTTATTGAACGATTTTGGATTGATTGTAGCTTAGAAGATTGAACCCCATACAGCGAGTGCCAAAAACAAGGTGGTTGGGTTCCATATTGTGTTTATACATGTATAATCTTACAAGAACTCCTGTAAAACCAGAGTTTTGGAGAAAAGTAGTGATTTTAATGCGAGTTCAAATTAAATATATTTTTGTTTGTTATAAGATTGAGGAAGAGAATTTGAACAAAGAGTTTTTGTAAAGCAACAGATTGTGTAACAAGCAATATGATCGTACTATGTTACAAAGAATGCTATTTAAATAAATCGTTTTTCTGTTGTTAATAAATTTTAAACTAAAAAGATTTGTCCTATATTACACGTTGCACCTTTAGTTTAGGGAAGTCTGCGATTGATGAATGCACAGTGTCTATATAAGCTGATTATTTCTGCCCTATATTCTAATGGTGCCCATACCATCCCGGTTTCTGTATTCCTCATTGAGAATTTTTGAATTCACCATAACACGCACAAAGTTTGAACCACATCCGGGGAACTATGTCATTTCCTATATCAGATAACGCGATGTTTGTAGCAAATATAATACATTCGTATACCTATGGAAATTCATTAACCTCTGAACTTATTGTAGTTCACCAATAAGATTACATCTTATGACTAAATGACGAAGAAAAAAGATATTTACCACTCCAACATTACTTATAGCAGATGGTTAAAATGTCGCAGTAACCCATACTGAACACGCTTTATAATGGTTTAAAGGAAAAATCTTAAAAACCCAACCATGGTGTTCCAAACGAAAGGACTAACATTCTATGTGCTGGTAATTCTTGGCCTTATTGTCAGGAGTGATGCACAAGAATCGACTACTGAAACAGACAAAGCTGACCCACGTGCTTTTTTGAAATGCCCCACCGCGCGTGCAGCGACCTTTATGTACTTCTCGGACTCTTGGACCAGGGTCCCAGAGCCCAGTACGGATTACGATTCTCTGAACTGTGGAAACGTCAAGGTAATAATAACGTCATAGGAATGGTTAAGTGTTCGGGGTACAAACTAAACCACCCCCATATGTGTAGCTCGGGAAATATAAAAAAAGCCTTATTTACATGTGCACTCATTGTTTCGGCAAAAGAGTAAATTTTTTACAAAGTGTTCGGACATAAACCGAAAAATTGATTGAAATCTAACATCGAAAAGATACCTTTGAACTATTTCATTCAATTTCATTCCATTTCCAATGATTTTAGGGAACAACTGAATCATGGCAACTCTTATACCTAGTCTAAGTCAAAGCCCAAAAGTGATATTATTTTACTAATACCTATTCATTCAGATACTCCGGTAAATCGTTAAGAGACCGCTGTAATGATATTTTCTATAACGTGCTCTACATGATTGGGCAATGCTAATGATCCAAAAATCGGACTACCCCAGGGCATTCATCAATCAATTTTGGGAAGTGACTTGGTAGGACACACAACCTATTCAGTATGCGGGTACATGGTTTCATTGCTATAGAAGATCTAGACAAACGTTGTTCTTCAGCGCGACGCAAAAATTAGGCAAACATACCCAGATACCTGCGATTCGATGAAATGAATTGAAATTTTTCTAATATTTAATTTACATTACACTCTCTTTAAGATCTGCTTTACTTTACAACTAGTCTAATATAGAGAAGTTAAGTACAATGCAGGTGTTTAAAATATGTGTGCAAAGTCATATACATGCATGGACTTAAAGTATACACACGTATGTGAAAGTAAATAACATAATCATTATGTATATAAGAAAATATCAATGCCATGTTAGTATGATAATGCTATGTTAAATAATGCATGGTAACAATTTAAAAGCTTGGGGGACAATGACGACTACCAGTATATAGAATTGTTCTTCCTCCGACGCCAAAAAAGCGGTGCGTCTGTGTTATCAATTAATCTAATAAATATGAAATAGTCTGAAAGAGTATACAAAATAATCTAAAAGAGTGTAAAATAATCTTAAAGAGTGCAAGTACTTTCTACTTTATGGTTTATAATTAAGCAAGTTGATAAAGTTCGGGTTGATTGTTTTACACATTACTTACCAAACAAGTAGATGTGTTTAAACGGCTATAATCTATGAACGTAGATAAATATTATAACATTAAAATCTTTTTAAAAATATAAATCTAAAGTCAACATCTAATGTGAACACTAAACAATGACTTTCACTTGATGTCTCTAGATACCAAACGGGGATCTGGAAGGGAAATGCGGAGTATGTGGGGACTACTACAATGGACCCCGACACAATGAAGTTCCGAATGGAAAGTATGCCTCCATTCGATACCCCACCTATGTCTATCGGGAGGGCTCAGTCATTAACGTGACTGTAGAAGTATCTGAAAACGGCAACGGTGGATACTTTATGTTTAAGCTGTGTGACTCGGGCGATGCTCAACTCCAGGAAAAACAAAGTTGCTTCGACAACACGGTGCTTAGTCTAGCGAGGTCTCCAAACGTGAAGAAGATTTATGTTCCCAAGGTTAATGCCTCCAATGACATCGTGGTCCCCCTGCAGCTACCCGATGGCTTTGAGTGTAAACTGTGTACCATGCAGTGGACTTGGGTCACCAGTGAGTAGAGGAGAACACACTACAGACTTAGCAGAATAAAGACAAAACACCATGGAATACTAGTATCTAAATACAACAGCCAAAAGAAATACCATATAATATTACACCCAGCATATTGCATAGAAAACATTATACATGTAGTCGGAACTAAAAAAACAAAACAAAAACAAAACAACGACAAAAACAATACAGTATTTATAAAGAACAGATGCTACACGTTATTATGCATATTGAAGAAAACAAACGAAATCATGTCTATAATTAAACAAACCTCAATGCTGTATCATTATTAATCAGCCAGAATGTACAAAATGTTACCGAAGACAAACTTTTCTTTACAGATATTGATGTAGGATGTCAAGTGATTGAAGGTGAACGTATTTGCGGACAAGGAATTGGTCCGCAGACGACTCTGGTCAACTGCGCCGACATCTCCATAATTTCAAAGTCCATCGATATTCCAGAAAGTTTTCCATGGCCAGATTTTACGTCTAAGTATGACAGCATGGCACATAAAGGTTAGATGCTAGTATTGCATTGTCGGTTTGGCACGCACATTATAATTTTTGATTCCAAGATGTTTTTCTTCACCTGTGGTAACTTTTCTTCAAATAGATGATGACCATAACAGAACAGCAGTGGACCCACCATTCCGTCCCCCAGTAATAGAGAGAATAAAGGACGATGATACTCCAACCACCACAAAGAAACCACCACCCGTTCTTCCAGTGTTTCCAAAAATAGAAAACCCTTACAACGGAAGAAAACCCACAATACCAGACATATCGGACAAACTGTTGAAACCCGATCAACCAGTCCCCGCCAAGAAGCCCAAACTAGACATTAGAGATTACAAGAAGACTTTTGGGGGTTTAGGTCTTGGACTGTTGGAAATACTGCTCCCGGCGGGCCTTCTTTTGGGGTTCGGAGGGATGCTCTCTGACCGTCTGGAGGATCGACGCAGACTCAATGCACAACCAGGGTTCTTACTTAATGGTGGCGTCGGTCTTAGTCCGGTTGCTGCTGAACATGGAGTGTTAATTGGTGAGCAGATTTTACCCTTTGGTGCATCGGCAGCCGCCGCTGGGGGTCTTGCGGGTGGTGCTATCAGGACAGGAGTACCTGGTGCAGGTGCTGTACCGGTAGCTGGCCTCTCTCCAGTTGTCACTGGACTGGATTTCAATGACGCGCAGCTTCAACAGATCATCCCGTTGATACCCATAATATCCACGCCAGAGGCACACCAGTTGATTCCAAAGTCATTTCCGGACAGCAGTAGATTAGGTTACTTGATACCGCTTATTGTAGAACGAAGACGTCTTGTGCAAATCTTCCCGCATCTCAATCCCCACCAGATAACACAAATGCACCTGCAGTACAGAACAATGCAGAGACAAGGACGAATAGGAGGCGGGATCCAGGGTCAAAATGGAATCAATGGCGCAAATCAAGGTCAAAATGGTTTTGGGGGCATTTCGCAAGGTCAAGGTGGTTTTGGCGGCTCTTTCCAAGGTCAAGGTGGAGTTGTAGGAGGGGCTAATATCAATGTCATTCAAAATGCCCAATATCAGTCCGGGAACCAACAGTGGTATTCTAACAATGTCCAAACTAATCAGAATTCTGGGTTCTTTGAATTGCCCCAAGATCATTCATTTTCAATCGATGTAAATAATATCAATTCAACCAATTCTGGCTCAAGACCGTCACGTGGTGACATTGCTAACCCAGAATTTGAATTTGACAGAGAACCGGGTGTTTTGGTCGAAAGAGAGAGTCGCAAGAGAGTATCTCCTTACAGCGAAAATTGTCCACCTGAAGAGCAAATTTGTAGAAGTAAGTTTACCTCTAAAGAACCCACGATCTACGGAACCATTTCTATCATGGAGATGATCTGTGAACTTGAGTGTGAGGATGGGAAGCATTCCTGTCCGGCGAATATTTGTATCTGCGCATGCCCAGAAGTTGACGACGCCTCGCTGTTAGAAATACTGGAATCCTTAGACGATCGGTCACGGGTGGCTTGATGTTACCATGAGAACAGCTTTGAAGATTTCCGTATTTGGCATCATTAAAATAAAATGAGAGAAAAAACAAAATCGGTCTTATTTTATTTACACAGATTTAGATGACAAAATTAGTTCGTTCTATACAGTTATGCATTGTACCCGATACATTATATTTGTGCATGTATAATCAAAATCATTAAAAATGAAAACTTGTATGATCCATGTTCCATGTTTAATGGCTCTCAAAATCAACTAATAAATAAACAACATTTTTTAATCTAATATACTGACTAGTCTAAACGCAAAATATCGACTGGATTGATGTAACAAACACAGTAACATTTCAACCCCGATCCATTTCTCTACTAAGTAACTGTCACATGTAACTCCGACGCTTTCATAAAAGCAAAGTACACGTACTTGCATAATATCGGTTCCAGGGTATCCGAACCATTGCAAGAAAAAAATTTATCATATACCGGATATGTACCTTATCTGCTAAAACTACATGTACAACCACATCTTGAATGATACCAATGTGTAGAGAACTACATACAAATAACGAAAACAGACAAGGAAATTGTATTACTCTCGCCAGGTATTAAAACTTAATTAGGTAATCTCGGTTCCTAAAAAAATGAATTTTAAGATTTAAATAATAACATTTTCTGTTTGCCTCGAGTAATTAACGGAATAATTTTTCCATAGGGGAATTTGTGGGAGAAAAAAACGTACTAGAAAGATGCATGGATATGAAAATGAAAACAAATTCTGTGCATCTGTCACAAAATTATAATACGGAACGGAACTAACATAGATAAAAGATAAAACCAGGGTGACCAAGGGTTTGGGAAAACATTCTATATTTTGTATTCCTTCACACGAGAACAATGTAAATTATCATTTACACGATTTCACAGAACAACTCAGTGGCGTCGGAAGAAAATTGAAAGTGTGTGTGTGGTGGTGGGGGGGGGGGCTGGGGGGGGGGCTAGACTAATCAGAAATCTTGACAAGCAGAAAAAAGGGTTTTGGTTATGGCGCCTATACATTTTTCGAATATTTATTTAAGTAATATCAATAAACCTTTAATTTTGCAAATAATGAAGGTTTTCATTATATCATTTAATTCTCTTTGTGAACCATTTCGGTGAAACTTGTCCCAGAAAGCCACTTTTGTTTTCTTGTAGATATAATTGATTTAAAACCCTATGTGTGTGGTTTCACTTTTATTTAAATATAGGGAATGATGTAAATTAGGCATTGCCGCTTGCTCCCATTCACTATGTGAGTAAAACATATGTAAATTAAATTTTGATTAACCAAAGGAAGATATTTTTATAGTCTCCAGATACTGTATTAAGGAAGTTGCGAGACGCATTTAATTACCTTTATCTATTTATGCTCCTTTTAAAACTTCTGTTGTATTTCCCCTCGTTGTTATACTGTTGTCACAGTATTAAAATACTAAATGTGTCGTGTTATAGACATAGTTTTACAAATTGTAAAATGTATTAAGACTATGAGTACAGATGAACCATAATCGTTATAGAAAATAACTCTCCTATAATTGTCCATTTATCAATCAGCGCAGTGTTGTCAATCAAAGTCAATCATAACTTCTGGACCGGATGCGCATGACATAATTACAACCAAAATGCTTTGTTAAACACAAACAGTAATATTTTAAACAAAATCCCCAAGGCATTTATTTTGTCTGTTGCGCATGTGAGACATAATTCGAAGAAGCGATCTATTTCCGTCGGGGACTGCAGACGGACGTGCATATCGTGTACACGTACTGTGGACCACAAGTCAAACGGTCAACTGATAGAATCTTCACTTCGACAGACAGATAAATATTAGTAGAACACCCTCGGGCAATTGTCATCTTCAGCCATTCTTAAGAAATACCGGAAACTCAAAATTAGAAAAAGCCATCTTTTACATTTCCTATTGCCATAACGAGACGTTCTCTTGCCAAAAATAATTTGAATGGCGTTTGAAAAAATGGACTTTGTTTGTGTCATTGCTGTGATCTGTTTGTTTGGGGTCGTTGATGGCTTCAGCTTTGGTGCCCCAGAGGATTTCTGTCAATATGAGAATCTCCAGGACCGGAACGTCAGAATGGTACCCGGACACAGAGGGGTGGATCCCATGAACACCCGGAGTCCAGCCGGATACCGGATCGTTGTGGGACCGGAAGAAGCCAATGGTGCCAGAAAAGGTAGATCACAACTGTTATTGCAAAAGTCATAAGTGTCTCATATCTTCAACATTCTCCATCTAGCCTTATCTCCATATCTCTTCTTTTTTCATATCATTCTTGCTTAACTTACCTATGCATATTCTAATTCAACTATTAATTGGAGAAACAAGTAGCGAGTTATTTGTGTTGTTCAGAATCAGTAAAATATCAAATCTAATAAAGGGTGGTGGGTTATTATTGATCAACTTAATCTCCTTTTAGAGACAATTATGTGGAAAAAAAGATACAAATGTTACCATGGACCATTAGGGTTTTTTTTCATGATAAATTATACTAACTGTCGTTCTTTTAAAAATAAGAATGAAAGAAAGTACAAGCAAATTTCTATAGTGAGGGATTTGAGAAACAGTTAATGGTTTCTCAGAAATGTTCAGTTGTTGAAAACTTGTATGCAAGTTCCTAAAGGGTTATGACAAGAAACTGTCTTTTTGCCGACACACCTTGCCAGTTGGTTCTTGAGGACAAACAAGGCCCGAATTCTTGAACTCTACCTGTCAATTTAGCGACATTTTTGAACCGCTGTTGTCAGCTTAACTGTGTTTTTATGTGCGATGTGGTTTCTTCATCCCACGGACTCCCACGCCTGAATGACCGCTCGTCAAACCGCCAAAAACCGCCTGTCTGTATTAATCCAGCAATATTTATGCAACAAGAGAAAAAACACAAGTCTTTGCTTGATTATTTTACTACAAAGTAATTAGTTTCTCCATATGACGTATTTTAAGGTTAAGTCTCAAATGACTTAGTTTGAATGGGGTTCAAAGATGAACAAGGGCATAAGGCGATATGACTGCAACAGACGGCAATGGTTTGTCCAAATCAAAATGCTTACTTTGCAATAAAGGTCTAAGATATCTAGACATAATCACACAAGTCTCGTTAATGCATGTTAAGTTTAAAACGATATCGAACATGCATATGGTATGTCGACTAGATAAAAACACGTGTAAACTTTTCCAGTGCGACATGGTCTATCTGATGGACCTCTCAAAGTTTTGGTTTTATGTACGATAAACTTCATTTTTCCATTATGCTGAAATTTCGATTAAAATCGTGATGTATAATTCCTCTTGTGCCTGTATTTTAAAAGTTCAAGTCTTGGTCATGTTAAATATACAACCGAATGACTCACGAAATTCTTTAAACTAGAACTCAGACAAGTTACATGTTCATCGAAAACAATTCAAGCAAACTGAATAATAAGCAATCTTGCTTTTATGAATAAACGTAGAACAATTCAGAAATAAATATATTCTCGTACAAATTAACAATGTACCTTCCTTTCATATATACTACCTGGACGACGGTTCTACATTTTTAAGTAATTATCCAAAGGCACGCATTGAAACCATAGCAACCCCGTACTTCACTTTCTAGACACAACAAGTTCATATACTAGTACATGTACTCTGATACAACATTGCCTTAAAATCATAATTTATACATCTCAATTCAAACTTTTCAGAAATTTACATATTTTTTAACTGTCCAAATAGGTAATGTGCACTTAATATTGTAAATTGGATTATTTTTTTTTACCTCTGTGTACAATATCTAAATTATTGTTTCGTTTAATCACATTATTTAGAAAGACTCTTGAAAAAGTGAAAACATAATACGAATGCGAAAACCGTCATGTAAAACAAAAACGATATAAATTTTTCCATACTGAACTAAAATATGTGCCTTAAAAACATTGTGAATCAAAGATTGCAAAAAAGAAAATAAAACAAATATAAATCGCCGGTTTTATCAATGAAAAAAAAATTAATAGTATTTCTAAGTAATATGATTGAACACTATAGATACTAGTAATATGGCAGGGAGTACCTCTGACTCAATGAAAGTTAGATTGTTTGCATACCGGATACATTTCTAGCTAACCTGTTATTAATCATGCTTTTCTAAATTTCTCTACAGAACTCTAGCCAAATCTACAAGTGCGTTTGACAAAATGACTTACGATTATAGTATGCCCCATGTTACCAATTCCTAAAAAAAAAATCGAGTCATAAGTATCTTTTTGTTTACTCGATTCACTTTATGATAATGATATCAAATATAAAATTCTGTTAAATGAAACACTCCCACTCTCGTTAAGGTTGACACGATCGATGATTGAAAATCTATTTGGATTTTGCATTCGGAGAGACTTCCAAATGGAAAGAAGAAAAATAGCATATTTCCAACAATAAATCCCCTTAAGAGATAGTTTCGGTCCTTTGAATTCTTTAGGTAAAAAAGAGAAAAATGTCTTCGATCCCCCCCCCTTAAATCAATTTAATTTAACTTCGAGAGGTACAAGTATGAGTATTTTCGTTGAAAATCATCTGAAAGTAGCTTAAACCTGCAATTTGCACTTTTATTTACTTAAATTGTATTTGTTGTTACTGATGAAATACATTGCAGGCTTCTAAGATTCTTTACCTCGAAGTGAAGTTTTGAAATGCATTGTATGTTACTTTCATATTTCAAAACAATATTTTGAGACCGAGATGCAAAATGCTTTCTAATGGAGGTCCAAAGTTATTGTTTCCGTAACATTTGGTCGATTGTTAATACTTCTATTTAATACACATACATGTGAAAAAAGTGCTAATCGATGAAAGGAAAAATATTTAAAATTTCTTCATTAATTCATTATTATTTTTCACTGGGAAAAATTCAGATTTCTTACCGAGAATGCTACTCACACGAATTACGTCGCACAATTTTTCAACTTTATCATTAGGGTACTTTAAAGTCTTATACAATGCAAAATGCTATCAAATACAAAATCCCTGTTACTTTTTATCATAAGCTGAGTATTGAAACCTGTTAAGCTAGAGGGGCGTTTGAAAAAAAAATCTTCTATTTTTTTTTATATTTTTGAATGAACATCGATTGAACCCTAAGGTATGATTGAGTAAATTGAAAATCGAAGATATATAAGGTGATTCATGCGGGTATAAAAGTAGCTATCATTGCAGAAAAATATATTATTTTTTCTACAATGTTGTATGAAATGATCAGAACGGTACACAAAAGGAACAGCCAGTTTACCATATATGTGAAGGTTACCATAGGAACAATTTTATGTCACTATCTTTAAAGCTCAAAGATTTTGATAGTATGAATATTCTTTATACTGGAGTCTACCATAATCTGAAAGCAAGTTCTAGTCAGAGCTTGTAATAATGACAGCTTTTGAACAGATACCCTTGACACACTTTAGTGACGCTGGTTCTTTGTGAAACCTATTACAACATTCTACAACATTTGTAGTACCTGCTAGTTTGTCCAGAGTCTGTGATCCATTGGTTGATGGGAGGGGGGTGGGTGTGTGGGGCTTTGGTCTCTGCATCAACAGTGCTCGTTGACGCTGAAGTCTGGTTTAGACAGGCCGAGGACTTAAATGGACATGGTCATGATTTAAGCTCAAAATTTTAAATTTTATTTTTTATCGTTTGCTGTAGATTTTGATATAATAACAAATCAAAGGGAAAACAAATTCCTCGATTGTGTGATTGTCAATTATTGCAATTTTGTATTAAACATAAAAGTACATGTACATCCGAAGTAGGTGGACATATGAAGAAGAAATCATCAAGAAAATGAGACATTCCAGATGCATTGTATTTATGGATCATTATCCAATGGAAGAGTTGTAATTAATTGTTTAAAATTTGGCAAGAGCTACTTGCACCCATTGGTAGGTAATTGTCAAAATGATATAACCTATTCCATTATTTCTTGTTCAAATCTGTTGCAGTTTGTTATCCTGTCGTTCAGCAAATGTACTTTGCTAGAGGTGGCCAGGTCTTGTCTTTGTCGGTAATCATGTTTTGAGAGTTGATGGCATATCTGAATGACACAGCTTTTTAACCAAACTTTTGAACATCTCAAACTACTTTAAAATTCGACTCTTTCCATATCGAGATGTCTCGAAGGCAATGAAAGTGATAAATTCTTCTTCTTAATTCTATAAAAAATTTTGTCAACCATCTAAAGTAGCATTCTTTATTGGAATAATTAAATTACAATTTTCTAAGAATTTTGAAGTTACCTGGAAAATGAAGAACATAATCAATAATGCAATAATGTACGAATATTTTACACACCGGAAATACACGATTTTTTACTGTTATGTAATTGAAATAATGCCAAGACAACTTAGAAATCAACCAATTAATATGGCAGTAAAATATCAAGCAGTGTCAAGAAAAGGTACGAAAGCTTGTAGATGTATACGAGATTTATATGGAGTGCATAATTATTTCAGATATGCAGTTAGATTGTTTATGGTTGAAGTTTATGCGACAGATATTCATGACTAGAAAAACTATATCATGTTACGTGACAAAAAGTAGACAACGATAAACTAGGTGTCAAAAGTTGTCGGCCCCTGAAAAACATATCTACTTTATTGTGATTCGACCGTCTTTGTATGCAATATTTTAGTGGAATGAAGGGGAATTCTGTCAACATAATTGTTAACCTCATTTCGTAGAAGTATCATTTCTTCACTCTCCCACGCTGTTGTCGCAATGCATATCAGGGAGGCTGGGTGGTTAACTATCTACCCGGGTCTACCTTAATTTTAGACATGATAATTTTAGACAGAAATTGACTTGTCATTTAGAAAAGAAACTTCCAAATAGTATAGCTTAAAAAATTGGATATTGTCTTAAATATATCAATATTAAAAACATTGATTATTTTAATAAAAATAGTAATGATTACAACATTATTAATAAAAATGAATATGTTTTGATGAATTTAATTTCATACAATGTCATAGGCAAGACACGCTCCTTGATACAGTAAGGGAGATTACTTGGCAAGAAAAATAGATAATAAAATCTTTATTGTATTAAAAAAATTTGCATGACTTGCATGGTTCTATGTTGGAACTTACAATATATCACTTTTTTAACTTCATGTCAATAGGCTTTTGTAAAACTTCAACCTAGACTAACGTAGCAAACGAGCACGGTACCTTTTGCTGTTAAAAATGCCTCGCTCATTTAAAAGTTCACCGTTCTCTCGGGCAAGATATTTTTAAAAAGTTCAACAGAGACCCCTGTATTTACATAACTTTCATTGCCGTTTAAGATATGTGTATTCTTTATCCTTTTTATTGTTTTTTGTCATCTAGACAAAGATGATCGATGCCCAATGCATAACTTATCATAAACTGATTGAAATGTAATTGAAAACATATTTGAACTTTGGTAGAGGAGGCGAGATTCTTTTAATGAAATTAATTCATAAATATCTAAGAAAATTAAATTGAGAATAAATCAAGATAAATGTATTTCATCGCATAATTTGATTTCATTCAAAATAAGTTAAAGAAGTTTTACATTGGAAGATCAGTAAGTTTCTGTGCATGACCCATTCAGATCTAATTTACGAGAGACAAAACAACCTAAAGTTGAACGTTGACTAGAAAATTTGAAGCAAAAATCATTTTGAGAGAAAACTAACTGCTGATTAAACCAACAAAGAAATTTCGACAGACATTCAAACGCTAAAAATCTTTTATCTGACTTTTCTTTTTAAAAAGAGATTTAAGATCAGTATTCAAATCTGGTTATATATTGAATCAATCATAGATTTTTTTTTCCCTGGTGATACATCATTTATGACGAGACGTGAAGAATAAGTGAAAGTAATTAAATAGACAACGCATGGTCTTTGTATCCGAAATCGTAAAAGCAGGATTTCTTGTCACCCCATTTGCTTGTTACTTGTGTGACGTCACTACAGAAAGAAAAAAGGTCCCACGCAGAAGAAATGACAAACGATTCATACTCAAAAGAAGGGAAATGACAACCGTTCTCTATATTTCCTGATTCAGTGTGAATTCAAAAAGAGGTGCATTTTGAAATGCAAATAAACAAACAAATTATAATCAAATTAAATGTCATTTTACGTGTTTCTTTCAAAATATTGAAATTGATATTTCCTTTACTTTTTTGTGGCAATGGTCTGCATTTAATATAACGACAAGTTCATTAACAAAAAGGTTTTCCCCATTCATTCCAAAATAACACTGGAAATTTTTATATAAAGCTGTAATTCTAACAAGAAAGTTCTGAACAAGTTACTGTCCTTCTCTGAAGCTTGCAAACTATTGAATAATAATTTGAGCGTTATTTTTAGACAACTTGCGCGGTCAATTTTCTATTTTCATAAACGAATATTCTTTGTTTATGAATAGTTGCGTAAAACCAAAATTTTCTTGCCGACCAATTCCATTTTTTTTTTATCTGGTCCATCCATCATTCGTTCCAAAGTGTACTAAGCGGTCCAGAGATAAAGGTTACCAAACCAACTGTAAAGATCTTACAATAACCATATAGCAGCCATTAATGGCCGACCGTAACGGAACAGCGCGGCACACGGGTCCTTGTTTGGCCAGATAGTGACGTTTATACATCGGAGTCATTGTTGTCATCCCTCTCTCTTCTTTGAACCGTGCGACATTTTTCGTCAATCACCCGCTCTCTTATTACCTCCCTGTCTCACATGACGGGCCCGTTGATTGACAAGTCGATATCATGTCATTGGCATATTTATGTCGGGCTTGTTAATTAATGACAGCTAAAACGACTTCTCTTGACCTAACCACGTGATCTTTATGCCATCTTTCTTTTCTTTCTCTTGAAATTATTAAGAACCCCCTTTGACACTGAAATCGTTATCCAAAATGGCCGGATTTCAATTCCTATCAGGACTGGTGCTTTTCTCTGTGACCGTTTCTGTTTATTCGTTTATCATTGGAGCCCCGCCGGACACCTGTGGAAATCCGACCACTTTCCATACGGAACCGCTTAATGAAACTCACGTTGGACAATATTTGGCTCAGAATTCCTCCACGGCGCCCTATAAAGTGATAATTGACACGAAATTCTATGAAAATGAAACGTATAGTAAAGTTCTGGGAAAACCACACAATCGAGTCAGAGGTACGTATATTTGACCCAGACCATTATTTTTTTTTCAAATTAAAGGTTTTCCAGTCATATAAATATTGCATAAACAATGATCTTGTGTTAGGTTTTATTCGCTTCTTCACCTGAGAGTGCAGTATGAATTTTGTAATTCAGTTTTGTCGGTTGTCTGTCAATGATTTTATATAAAGTTAGCAAGGTGCACATTCTTAAAATTGAATAAACACGTGTGCTTGGAAGTTTCTTCAGACCAAGTGAGGTGACATTGATTTATAAACTGTTACAGCTGAAAGCCAATTAAAAGGTGATTTATTTTATCATTATACAAATTTGATATAAAAATAAGCATCGCAATCCAGATATATCTTTTTATTTAATCAAAGGGCCGGTCAAATGTGGGATCTCTAATTAACGGAGAAGGTGCTATATGTAGGAGTTTAATTCAATTTCGTGGCTAATTATTTGTTGAGTTTCTGTATTTAAAATGAATTATAACTAAAGCGTAAATGTTGAGCAAGGACCATAAAACTATCAATACAATACAATAATCTGCCCTCTTATTATTGTAAATTCCCGATTTTGAAAAAAAAAACCCAGTTTATTTGGTCATTTAGCAAAATCTTCTGCTAGTGACGTCATTGACGGGAAACAATGCATTGTCCAGACCGGTTTTTGTCAGTCGTGACGACGCGTAAAATGACAAATGTCTAGTTTGACCTATTGTGACCTGGGGTGAAGAGTCATTTTATAACTAGCCTTTTATGACGATGACGTTTTCATGTTACATGTATAGTACTGGGCTTCCACAGTTGCATAAAACCAAATTTATTGTGTTTGTCGCCGAGTTTTCTATTTTTCTACAATACGAACTCGAAACAAGTTAAGAATTACAGAATCCATTCAAAAGAGAAAAGATACATTAGATTTTTAAAATCTATTCCATTAAAAAAGATGTCAAAGAAAAATATAAGCAATATATTTATATTACGCGTTTAACCAAAACTTGCAAAATTTACAAAATTAAAACTTTTCATGAAAAAATGATAGAACAGAAACTCAAAAATATGCTTTCAGGACGAGCGAAATAATAATTTTATAATTATTTACTTTTTGGATACTTTTTTTCTCTAGCAAATTCAGCAAAATATATTGAAAGAATTTTAAAGATTTTCTTTGTCAATTAAAGTGAACAATCTTCCACACTGGTCATTGATAGCATTTGTTGTTGTTGTTGTTGTTGTTTCATTGTCTAAAATATCAAATATATTGAATCCAAAATCAAAAGAATATTTAATTTACATAGGATCACTTCTTTTGCAACATATAACTCTTTGAGCTTCTCATAGAGCAAAGTGTTCTACCAAAACATGTTTTCTGCATTGCCTTAACATTTTAAATTAAATTAGTTTGTGTGATGGTAAAAAAAATCAATCAAATTAAACAATTAACGACAAATAGACTTTATTTTAATAAACGGAGGGGAGATCAACAAATACCAAACAGTTTTAGCATATAGATATATAGTTGCAGGGCTGTATATCCACCGAAAACCCGCACAGTAGACCTATCATTTGTTTTAAAGAAAATCTTGCAACTTACAGTGAATTAAGTCGTACGCCAGTTTTGGTCTGATTAACCTAATATCATTATCTTTGATTAGCGAGATTCTTTAAACATATTTAGTACTTATTCACATTACTTGCCTAAAACTTTACCAACCACAGAGAGTGAAGCATGTAAAATTCGCGTGCAGGTCCATGTTTCATTTCACCTGTAAACAAACCACACTTCTTTCTTCACCTTACGTGGCTAGTGTAGGTGCTGAAAATAATTCCAAGTGCTATTCAAAAGTATTACCCCTAGTAGTGAAATGTCTCACGATATTTTTTACCACATGGATACCACAATACCAAATACTACCGCAAAATGGTTTTTTTACGAAAATTGAGAAGTCCAAAACGAAAACTTTTGTGCGCCGTTGAATTGCTAATATAGTTTGAACTGCACCTCTAAAGCTATATTTTCCCGTAAAGCGTCAGAAATGCGGCTTAAAGATATGTCATGCGCTGATTTGGGGGAGGGGGGGGGGGTCGGGTGGCTCAGACCATCCCCCGGCAAAATTAAATATCTTGCTTGCTTTTAAATTTGTCATATGTTAACTTTTTGACAAAATTCATACACCCCCCCCCCCATAAAAAAAATTAATATTTTTACAATCAAAGCATATTTAATGACGCAGCATGCGTTGAGCCAAGCCTCCATAATTATATAATTTCAATTGCTATACCGTTTAATTAAATATTTGAATCAGTTTAGCTATTCCTGACAAATTCAGTTAAATTTGGAGTTGAACAGTTCATATTGAATCGATAAATAAATTCATGCAATCACGTTATATTTCAGTATTAATGAGATAAATTGACAAGAGACACCCTATTTTGACTGAAATGAGCACACATACTCTGTATGAATGACAGACAAAATCTTAACAAGACCTTTACAAAATCCAATTAACATTTTTCTTTGCCACCGATGAAAGCTTTGATAAGTAATTTATTGGTCAGACAGCGAGTAAGCTATAAATTTTAGCATCTTTCTGTGGTAATGAGGTGTTTTTATGAATTCCTTTTAGCATGTTAAGTCATGACATTGTCGCCTTTAGAGAAATATAGAAACCACTAGTCAAGTAATTATGATATCGACTGGCAATTGATGTTTTGCAGAAAATATGCATCGAGTGAAATTTAAAACCACAGCAAGCTTTCATTTTGAGCTTGTGAATAAATGTGATCATTTATCATTTAGGCGTGTGTAACTGTTATACAGAGTGAACGCTTCTTGATTTGTGCATTGCACAAGAGGGCAGCTACCATTCAGGGAGTGCATATTTGGCGCTTTATATGAACATGTATTTCTGGCCAAGTTAAAAATAACTTCGTACAAAATACTCAGAAAAACCATAAAAAGCAATAAAGTATAGTTGAAAAGAATGAACAATATGGGCATAAAAGCAAATTGATATAAAATATTCATCTGTATTTGTTCCTAAACAAATTTATTATCAATAAAGATACTTTTGCGTTGTTTTAAAGTAATAATAAATTCAAATTTCAAAGCAACAAAATGAGATGAAAATGCGTAAAAGCGAAATGCATTAGTGGGAAACCTTGCCAACCCCCAATATATCGTGATAATTAATATACCGCAAATATAATATTTTCTTTATTGTGGCCACAACAAATAAATAAGAGGAAAATAAAACAATACAGGATGCTTGTAACGAGGTGTAAAATACGTCAACAAATATATATCAAGGAAACATTCCCCCCAAAAAACTATAAAAAAGTAACAAATCCCCCTCTAACAACGGGTTAACAGGTGTTTGTGTGGGCTATTGTCAATATCGTGCAATTACATTTGTTAAATTGATAAATAGGGATATTTATATACATGGATTAAGTGCGCTGATATTAAAGCAATAACTACTCTCCGACAGCCGAATGTCCCAGGAATCCAACTATAGTGATAGAATCATAAATCAGGGGGTTTATGACCGCTTGTCTTCGCCATAGTATGCTAGCCATGTCATTAAAGAATGCCTAAGTAACTGTACATTGCATGTTTATATTTCGTTGACAATAAGTTGCACGAAGATTTAATATTCAAAGAAGAGATGCTTTTTGGAATCGTGCTATTTTCATTTTCACTTTTGGATATAAGTTTTGGATTTCCCGGTGGTGCTCCTCATAATTCGTGTCCGGACCCAGCCCCAATTCATCAGAGGCGTATAAACTCTACCCATGTTGGTATTTTTTTCCCTCAGAGTATGGCCACTAGTCCATACCAAATAACGACTTCAGCATCTCGGTATTTCAATGGGTCTATGATTAGAGGTAGGCTAAATTGTTGACACTGGTATTTTTTTGTTGTTTAAGAATTGATACGTTTCATGTAAATTGATTTTATGCATGCGTATTATAGAAGAGTATTTTTGTTGAGTTTTTTCAAAGTTGAATGTAAATGTATCAGGTCTTTAGAGATAGTAGTTTTGGTCTGTAGCTTTTAAATTTATTTTATCAATAGGAAAAGTTGTGCTTATTAAGCATTTGTAGAATATACATTTCTTGATTTATCGTTATACTAGTATATTACAACAGCAAGTCCGACAAAAAATGTGTTTGTACATGTTTACCCCTAGGGTAAAACACTGTGGGTGACATTTGTGCAACGTGCATGTGTTTCTGACAACATAACACCGTTATTCCGCCATCGATCAATGTCTCCGACGCGCCCTCGCCACTGACAGATATGTTACTAAACAAAACGTTTTTGTGATTCTAATGTCCAAGCACTGCACGCCATTCCTCGACATCGTGTTGTGGTCAGTCTAATAGATGCATCCTTTCCAAAATAGATATGGCTGTTTGTTATGGTTACATTTGGCCACAATATTACACCGAAGAAGACACAAACTGAATATTCAATTTTTTCCAAAAAAATATTTAAAATCATTTTTATTCACTTGATTCATAAGAAAATACCAAATATATTATCTATTCGGTTTCTCTTCTCTTAAAACTAGTAATATACATTTGGGTAGCTTTTGAGAAGTTTTATTCTTGTAAAATGGAAATATCATACCATGTAAGGAAACAATCAGGACAATCCGATTTCATCCCAAAGATGATTGTATACTAGTATGTGTGAAAAGAAATCGTGTTCCATTCTAATTTCCACGGGTAAACAGTATTGTGAAATGTTACAAATGTCTTAGACAAAATACAATCTTTTGTTGTAGGTTTTGTATTCAACAATTTCTCTTTTCTTTTCAGTGACATTAAGGGCAGACCCCGGCGATTATTTCCGCGGTTTCTTCATCCAGGCTACACGAGCAAACTATGCCTTGGACCGTGGAGACAGACCCGCCTATGGAACTTTCCGTCCGGCCGATACCAACTCACAGCCTCGTAGATGTCGCTCTGCAGTAGGCAAAGTAGGAGGCATAACTCACACCGGAAATAACAACAAAACAGAGATCTCGTTCGACTGGGAACCACCAAGGGGATGCAATCTGGGTGACATTCAGTTTGTGTAAGTAATCAAAAAGACGTTATACAGTGGATATATAGAGACAAGTTTCTGTATATCAAGATTAAATGAGCTCAGCAAAAAATTAATAATTTTGTGTTGTTGGATTTTTAGTGCTACCGTGGTGAGAGCTTACAGTGAATACTGGGTTGACGTTAGATCTGACGTCATCGCACCATCCGGCTTTGTTGGTAAATATTTTTTTGTTTTAGGAAAAGAATTTGAAACTGTCTACAATTGAATAAATGTATTTTGAACCAAAAACAAACATAGTGGAAATAAATTTATTACGATTTAACCTTTAAAATCCATTTTTTTAACAGGTGACCGAGGACTACTATGCCAACTTTACGTTAATCCATACAGCAAAATTTTGCAAAGGCGTGTGCTCAGTGCTCTAAGAAACATTCAAACCATGCAGCAGAGTCGACGTACCGGGGGGACCGCCGGTACACTCTCTACCCAGGGCTGAACTGAACATTCTCCGTCACCAACTGTTAACCAAATGAATCGACGCTGAAAACTGACGTTGTAGCATCTCATTTATGATTTTTTTTTAAAGAAAGATTTCTGATGAATTTTTATGGGGCGTTGAACTCGATTCGTTTGCTGTATTACACATATGATAAGTGGGGTAATAAATATTCAGAAAGTATTTCAGTTCCTAGCATTTCTCATTTCGTTTTTTTTTTTTGATATGGAGAAGTGAATCTACCTCTTGAAATATTTCCACAGTAACCTTCTGTGTGTGATGTTTATTTCCCATGCTGTTGGCTCATTATGAGCGGATTCATCTAGAGTTTTGTAGCTCTTTTTTCTTCTTACCAACAACTTTGTAATATACGCTTTATTTTTTCCTTTTCCCAACTTTCTTTTCTTTCCATGTGATTTGGTTTTGTATCGTGTGCGTGTGTAAATATTTTCAAATAAAAACATGTCGTAGAACTATGCGTTATTTATATCCGTTAATTCAAAACCACTAAACAATAATATTATATGTAACACTAAGTTTCAATCTGAATCATGGGCTATATTGCAATATTGAAAACAATATGCCAACAGTTTAGCATCGTTTTAAAATGTAAAATATTTCTATATATTTTTTTATTAAGATGGGAGTATATCAGCAAACGTAATAAAATTAATTCTTTCAAAGAGATCAGTTTTACAAATTCCTGCTAAAATTTGTTGCAGCAGAAACGAATACGGGTGATCTATTTAGTCCAGAGAGATTTCAATTGATAGAAGGTTATAATACGCACAAGAATGTGTATAAGTATATTTTATATATCAATGAACATAATAGATGTAGGTAATAATACAGTAAGCATTCTATTCTTCATTCGTAAAACCGAATCAAAGAAAAAGATAGGCGAACTAATACTTAGAAGTAAGTTAAAAAATAATTAAATTGACTTTGAATAAAGTTTAACCGCAAAGGTGAGTTAAAAATACGCCAAAAAATATCAATAAAACCTACTCCTTAGATTAGTGACCGTATGCATAACAGATGTAATTTTTTCATGGATATAAGATAAATTTAGAACTTTTAAATAATAAAGTTCTTAAGAGCGAATGAATATAATGATTCAATTAGGATTATTCATCAATATGATATCCTCCATCAGTTATGTCCAGAATTCCAACACTGACAGTAATGACGACATCTAAATTGTTCACACGGTTATATACAGACATACATGTACAGAAATTCAATCCGCTCAATATCAATCACTAGATGGTAAATGTATATAGCAATGTGAATGAAGAGAAAGCTGCCCGAAACTGCTTGGAGATCAAAATCTTCTACGTTATACAAAACATTACTTACTTATAATAATTTGAAAATTAAAAAGTATTATGTTTACTAAAAACACACACTAAGAAATTTTTTACACTTTTCACAAATTACCATACAGTATCGAAATACATTTATCTATACTAATAAAGAATTCATAACCTATGATATTATGTCATGAGAAATTCTACGCCGGTTCATATCTCCAAAAAGACCAGAAGAAGTACAAGAATGTCCCGATCAATAGAATAACTACCAGTCCGATGTTCAGACAGAGGGCGGCCATCTTGTTCTGCTTGAGTTCCGCCACTTTGGCCATGTGTTCTTTCAGTTTCTCGTCCTCATTTTCATCGTGCTTACCAGCTCCACATAAATATTTCAAAAGTATCGCTTTACATGAACTCTCGTCTAAAACAAAATAATCAAAATCGGAATTATTACAAATATCAGCTTGAGTAGCCTCATGCTAGATCATTAACAATCAACCATTATTTTCACCTTCATCCTCCTTCTGATTCCTATCCAGGTTCGGATCTCTGAATTTCTTTAGACCCGACTGCTCTACGGTATGATTATAAGATGTACCAGGCATCTTATTTGTTCCGTTTTCGACTGAGGATTCATTCAGATCTGACGTAGACATTGCTATGTTGTCAAAACCGTCTACATCGCGGATCTCATTTCCTGTCTTGCGTTCTGCATGTCTCGTCCAATACGTCGTCCGGAATAGCTAGAATGAAAAATTAATCTACATTTCATGTTTGTTAATATCAAATAATATATAGATAAATGACTATTTCGGGACGTCGTCCTACGTAATAGGCGTTCCTACCGTCTTAATTCAAGCTTTATAACAAACTATCTTTCCAATTGGTTGCATGGTCAAAAGAGATATTATGTAAAAATACCTGTTCCTCGGTAGGTCTGCCTGTAAAGTAACTGATAACAATTGCAGACACAGCCGTCATGAGAGTGATAAGTAAGGCAAAGTACATGTAATGGAAGTTCTTCAGTATAGCGGGCCGGGTGTCTGGGGTGAGACAGTCGCCGCTACTGTCGTTATAAATATACACAAGAATCATCCGGGTTACTCCTGTCAGTAAGCCAATCATCAACGACCAGAAGGCACCCTATTGTAAAGATACCAGATTTTATATACGGCCAATACAACGATTCCCACTAGTGGGTCAAGGTAGGTCAAGGTAACTATATGTACCATGTGTATACATGTACAACTCTACACGTAATTCTACGCAGAGTACCTTCTCGTTGACCATAGGTACCAAAACGGCCAATAAGAAAACAGCAGCGAACGGAGGGGCGAGATAGTTGGTTATCTCCTGTATATATATAAACACCTGTCCACCCTGTGTCTCCTTGAGTATGGGGACCCAGGCAATGGAGATCCCAATCATCACCACTATAAAGATCCTGTAAAATCAGGGCAGAGATGTCAGTTACCGTGGAAATCTGTACCATCATACATGTATATAATCAATTTGGTTTTTTTTATCATTCCGCAACATGTGTTGTTGTGATTTAACGTTTTGATGGATGATAGAAAAACTCATTCACCTTCCGACTATCATAAGTTCCTGCACGCCAGCGTTTTTTCGGGCTCTCTTGTAAATGTCGATAGTGAAGAGAGTAGAGGCGCTGTTAAAGATGGAGTCAAGGTCACTCATCAATGCAGCAATCATCACAGCCATCATCAGGCCACGCAAACCTACAAAAAGAAAAAAAAATTATTTTCGTTGGCTGAACGGATGTGTAACAGAAATATAAGAAGTCAGACAATTCATATAGAACCTTCTGGCATGATCCCGAGGACCAGTCTGGGATAAGCAATGTTGGTACATCCGGCGTAGGATTGGCAAATTTCGTAACAAATGTCTTTGTCAACACAAGCTACTTCATCTGGAAAAAATCCAAGAACATGTAAAGTAAGGCAAAATTGTTTTCATTTGGTCTTGTTTTCTAAAAAATTATTTGGAAACTTATGAAACCTATGAAAAATATAATTTGGCAATATCATTTCACAAGACTGTTGGGGTTTTCTTTGATATTTTTCATACCGGGGTATTTGATTCTGCTGATCATTCCGGGCATGACCATCATAAACAGAGGGAGGATTTTGATGAATCCGGCCATGACTGTCGCTCCTTTTGCGTGAGAGATGCTCTTGGCTGCAAGCAACCTCTGAACAATTACCTATGTACAAAGGAAAGATGACAAGTAGACACGGTTTAAAACGATAAAGTATTTTAAAAGCGCCATCTATGAACTCATTCAACAACAACCTAATCTTCACGACTTAAAATTCGCCAGATATAGTTGCATTGGTGAAATACATCTGAACAAAACATCTGAACAAGCAGTGTTTCTATCACAGGTAAATATTGGGAGTTCGTCTTTCCAGTTTATTTTGATGAGGCGAAATCAGGTTCTTACCAACCTAGCGACTATTACCTGATCAGCGCACCAATACCAGATGGAACCTGGAGTTTGACCCAGCAAGAATCCCGCCCAAGGCATATAGTCATCGTCTGCCTCTCTCAACATCCGGAAGGCATTTTTGTCCGGTAGGTGGCAGGTTGTGTTAGGGATTCTATAGGTTTCGTTAGTCATGGCCGTCTGGTACCCTCTCACCAAACCATCGTACCCACCTACGTCCTTAAAAGCTGTTAACGACAAAAAACATCTTCTGTTTCCTTAACAAGCTACTAGATTTGATGAATCTGTCTTCAAACGCAATTCTCGGATAAACCAAGATTGAACTGGCATACGTTTACTCAAGACAGGCAATGGGTTTCTGACAATTATTATTAGTCTCATCATCTCTTCAATGAAGTAATTGGTATTTTATGTAATACCGTTTGACTTTTTTTATTTCTTTACCTAATCCCATGAGAGTAAGACCTCCCCCGACCATCAGGAAGGCTTGTATGGTGTCCGTGTAGATGACGGCTGTCAGTCCGCCTATGGTCACAGAAGAGATTACACTATCACTTCCCACATACACTGATATCATACCTTTATAAAACTTTCAAAAAAATTAACTGATTGATCTGATAATAGTTACTTTTACTTCAATATTCACATGTGAATAATTGTATTTTGTTTTACAATTCCTCTCTAATTAACTATGATTTAACTATGATCTTATATATTTGACATCTCGTTAGGTATATCTAATTCTTATTGGATATATTCCTGTATATTTCTTCAATCAACTGTTATATCAAAGATTGTTAACTTTTCAGTTTAATACAAGATGACTATACAGAGAGACGTATACGGGTACCTGTGATGGTCATCAGTCCTGTGATTGACACTAGGATGACTATATGGTCATCAGTCCTGTGATTGACACAAGGATGACTATATGGTCATTAGCTCTGTGATTGACACTAGGATGACTATATGGTCATCAGTCCTGTGATTGACACTAGGATGGCTATACAGAGAGACGTATACGGGTACCTGTGATGGTCATCAGTCCTGTGATTGACACTAGGATGACTATATGGTCATCAGTCCTGTGATTGACACTAGGATGACTATACAGAGAGACATATACGGGTACCTGTGATGGTCATCAGTCCTGTGATTGACACTAGGATGACTATACTGAGGTACAGGTCCCACTTCAAGCTCTGCTGGATGAACAGCGCACCCGTGAACAGGTCACCCTGTAACAAACAATATCCACTTAGAATAAACTTTATCAAACTAGTGTTTGTTCATGGTTTTTTGCCTCTTTATTCTCAAATTACGATTTGATTCCATTACAGCAATTTTAACACAGAAATATTAACATTCATTTTCACAGTTTTGGCCTTGGTTTTTCAAGTGAGAGTTATTCTCTTATCAAGGCGACAATGTACCTTAAGCTTTTGTGTATTATTCTGACCCTACAACAAAGTAAAACTTTACCGAACATTTGGTGAAGATGTAGAGAACCAGGGACAGGACGGCAAAGTAGACCCGGAGGCGTGTCCCCCCGAACCTCTTGGACAGGTACTGGGGCATCGTGTAGGTCTGTGGTAGGTAAGTCATCAAGAATATATAAATCAATGATAAATTGATACATGTGTACGTATTATGGTTATCAAGAAACAAGAGAACGTACCCCACATGCGATATAGACTGGTATGAAAATCCATCCCAGTAACTGAAGCAGCAGAATTGCCTGCAATAGAAAATGTTCGTAGTTGGGAGATTTTTTCCGTTTTTTATTGCAGACTTTATAAAATAAAAATCAGCGAAGAATGCGGAACATAGTCTAATATAGGCTTTTTTTTTTAAATTGGAAATAATAAAATGAACAATATTTTTTGCCAAGTATGTATTTAAAATTTAAAATAAATGTTTATTTTTCGACATGTTTAGAATTTCATAAATTGACACGACTTTTGAACCTTCATAATGGGAAATAAAGTATCGTGAATTAACAGGAACCTACATTGAATTCCCAAGCACCAACGCTTATTCCGCTCCCTGCCCCTGATCCGGCTAGACCAATGAAATGTTCCGTACCAATGTTACTCACGAACAACGAGGCTCCGACCTGAAACACACGGGGCATAGAATCGTTATAGTTTGATTTATAATAATAAATCACATTGATGTGCTTTAAACGAAGTACATTTTGGAATACGAGTACTCACGGGTAACCAAAGCATAGATCTTCCCGCCAAAAAATATCCGCCTACCGTCTGTCGGTTAGCCCTGTACATGGCCTGTAAAAACGTATACGAACTGCATTAGTATTCAAAGTAAACTTGATTCATTGTTCTAATGGTTTCTAATTTATTGTGATTTTTTAAAGTGTATGTATCTATAATAATTATGTTTATCATAATTATATCTAGCGATGTTCAAAATACTGCCCAACATTACGCTGTTGGAATCTTGAAGGTGCTCGAATTGAAACACTCGTTAAACAACACATTGACATTCGGTCACTTACAAACACACCGACAATGATGATGACGATGAAGTAAGCCACCACCACCCCGATGTCGCCACTACTGAGGCCAGTGTCGCTGTGGAGCCTGTAGTTGGCCATGAAGTTGTGGTATGCCTCACTTTTCTCACCCATGGTTGTCTTTTCCTGAATGAAAAAATAAAGTCAGTCGGCAGCTAAAAACGGTATTTAGATCCATGAGTTTATGACTACTTTATATTTGACCTTTTATGATTGATTGATTGATGAGATTATTGGTTGATAATAGACCATTGCCATCTAATTAATCTAAAAGTTAAACCTCTTGTAGATAAATAAATACAATTGCACTGGACACTACGTGTAGTCATAGTGACCTTGACATCAACCTGAAAAGTTGTTCCACAGACTGGTAAAAATTTCAAACGAAATTCACAAATGTAGTTCTTTGTTAGCTATTGATACAAGAATATTGAAAAATGTCTCTTAAAAAGTTTAATAAAAGAGAGCGTATAATGACCATGTAAAACTTCTTTGCAAAATTACGTAATAGTCATTTCATTACATTTCGTCTTTTTGTAAACTGTCAAGTGTCTGATGACATATTTTGAAAAATGATCATAACCAATATTTGATGCTATTAGAAGATATATTTCTGTTATCGTTGATAGATTAAAATGTTCATCTATTTCACCTTTAATTAAATATATATATATATATATATATATATATATATATATATATATATATATATATATATATATATATATATATATATATATATATATATATATATATATATATATATCGAAAAATATCAGATTCTGTTTTGGAAAAAAAGATTGAGTTGAAAGGTTCCATGTGCAATAGCTACAAGTCTTTCAACGCAAAGATGTACATGCACGTAATGGGGAATTGGCTTGATAGCTAATATCAGAAATGGAACGGAATCAGACATTTTATGCAGCTATTTTAGAGGTATTTACTTTTGTATATATCAATAAAGGGGCATGGTCACGATTTTGGTCAAAAATTATTTTTCCGATTTTTTAAAGCTGCTTGGTCCGATTTTTATGTTATTACAGTATCAAATTTTTTTCCATACAAAACATTTATCTTAGAAAGTTATGGACTTTCTCCTATTTACACGAGCAGAATCAGTCTCTTTTCAAAGTTAGAAATATTCAAAGTAAATAAAAATAATTTCTTTTTGGGCAAACGAAAAAACAAACCAAAATGCATCACGGGAATGCTTAGAAAAGGAAACCGGTTGGTTTCGTCCCCGAATGATTGGGGTTATTCAATCCGCATGCTATGCATCGATTGTAAAGAAATCAAACTTCAGAAATATTAGCGAACAAAACGTACACATGTTTATTTGTAATTTGTCTGATCATTTCGACCTTTATTTAATGCGATGTTAAAGTCGTAATACAACCATACCCGTCTCGTCGTCAAGGGTGAAATTTAACATTAGGCGAAATAGCGCGGTACCCTTTTCTGTCGTTTGTTTATTAGCAAATTTTGTACGTATTTTTCTTCATTGATAGCTAAATTGTCCAGAAAAAACTGCTGCAATGTCTATTATAATACATAATTATACTAAGCATAACCATCGTTTAAAAGCGTGCGTAAAATTTGATATAAACTCAGACCAAGCAGCTTTAAAATATTTACAATGCTTTAGAAAGGCATTTTTGATAGGCAACCGAAATTTGAGTGTCATTTGTTGAGTTATAAGCGAGTTACAGAGCTTGAAATTCTTGTGTTTGTTTACATGTCTACATTTTGAACGTTTAAGTAAAAATTTCAGTTTTAAACCTAAAACGAATGTGTTAAACGTTAGGAACTGTTTATCTATGATTAAAATAAATAATAAGATAGACAAATAAGCTGTGGGGACCATTTTACGGGGCGGACCTTGAATTATACGTCATCGGGCAGATTAGGATCAGACATGATCAAATAAACCAAAAAAGATGAGGGGATTCTGTAATAAATATTACTACTTAATTTACTAGTTTAAAAAAATCATAATCAAATACATGCACAAATATAGTTGATCTTTGGTAAATGGTTAAACTCATTTGTGACTTCATTTCAGTTCTCTTGCAGATTACCAATCTAAAGCGTACATGTATCTAGATAGATGTTTATACATGTACATCTGTTATACGGTATCCATCACAGTTTTTTCACATGCCCCCTTTTAAATAAGAGACACATATAGGCCATTGTAGGTGTCCCTCTCCGTCTCCCTGACCAAATGGGCCCCGGAGACTAATATCAATTTACGATAGAACAATTTACCTAGACTTATCAAATTGCTCCAGTAGCTGTTAAAATGATTGGATTTATTTATACAGGAAAAGAACAAACACAGCAAGGATGTTTACTTCAGCACGAACATGTTTACAAATGCTCGTGTTTCAACAGCCACACTAAAACTGTTCACAGTGTTGAAATCGAAATATTTGCATATTTAAAAACTTTTTAAAAAATTAACAATTTCACTATATCGAGTATATTAGGTTAATACATTCACATAGAAATAAATAAGGCTCCCTTTATTTTTGTTAGCAAAGTTAAATCAACAATGACAGAGGTTATATGCTTAAATTTATTAAGAATGTAGCCAATATGGAGAAGATTTAATAGGGCTACATCGGAAACACTTGCTGAGATAGTCAAAAGGACCAAGGTAGATAATCATGATATTATAGACACACACAGCATGCGCGGATCCAAAAAATTTTTCCAGGGGGGGTCCGAAGGATAATTGTGTTTGCCAGGGGGGGGGGGGGGGGGTCCGAGGCATATTTTCGCGATAATTTTACTATGTAAATTTAATAAATTTTCATTTTCCAGGGGGGGTTGGGACCCCCCCGACCCCCCCCCCCCCCCTCTAGATCCGCGCATGCACAGAATGTACAGCAACAGGCCAGGGCATTTATTCATTGCTTAGTACAGCTCTAAAAGGTAAGGTCAAAACGGGAAGTCGTGTTGTAGGAGAAAGGTTAATATAGCAGGTTAATATACAGGTAGCAAGTGTATTTGTACCTTACATAAACGGTGCCATCTGCAACAGCAATAGCTGCTGATTTGGTAGTACACTTCTAGAGAACTGATAGCTCGATTGGGCTCAAGCAAGGGAAAGTGATCCACATTCAATCTCATTACATTGCACAGAGCGCTCTCTCTCTCTCTCTCTCTCTCTCTCTCTCTCTCTCTCTCTCTCTCAGTAAGATTTGAACATGTATTTTTCCCTTTATAATTAAAAAATCACACGAAGAAGCTCTTTCATTCTTCTGATAGACAAGTTTCAATTTCCATACAATGCAATGCATATAAAATGAAAGCAGAGAGTGAACTTCGCATAATTTTACAATTATTTGCAAAATGCCCTCGGGCTCAGTAGCAATGATTACCTGACAAAAATAAAACATTATGAAGAAAAATAATGAAATTTTTGAAATGATTTAACTGCAGAGATTTTCTTACCTGGATGTAACAGGTGTCCGACTTTTAGCGTCCACCGTCTCCTAGTGTTTACATGAAATGAAGCAGAGCGTTTCGAATGAATACAAATGCAATGTTTGCATTAACGAGGACAATTTCAAACAAGGGTGTTTATTATTCAAGGAGTTGAACATTCTCCGCTTGTTTCACCCTCGTTGGGCACAAATTTTATGCACACAGAGCCAAATTGAATATATACATTTACAGTAATGATTTAGGTTACGATAAACGGTTCAAAGCACTTAGTTTCAGTGGCAAATGTTTGGTCATATATATGTCATAAATAGAATCATTATAACTTAAGAAAGATTTTATATAAGTAATGCGATGTAAATTTTAAGATAAATATTCCGTGGAAATCTGCACCCCACTGCTTTAACAATCGGAGCACCGGTACAAGCCAACCTTGTAAGTGGAGTAATTCTATTGTATCAATTTTTAGGTTACAGCTGCAGGCAAAACTCATGAACATTTATCAATATATCAAAAATTAATCCTCCCCTTTTTTTACCGTAAAAATGTGTCTTTTTGAAGTGGTTGCTGATGAAATATATTAATAATTAGCCAAAAAAATGAATTATAAATGCATTGAAAGCATACTGAACACCAGATAGGAAAGTTTACAGTGTAATTTTGTCTAACGCGAACAGCATGGAGAGATCTTCATTGGTGGTGTACAGTGATGATCCAGGAGTTAAAGGGGTTCGAGTCTCACACCAAGACGAGCGGGTTCTAATGGGTACCACTTGGTCGAATTAATTCTGCTACAAAAAATGGTTCGTATTTTGTTTAAAATTTGTTTTTCAATTAAAATACGTCTACATATATATATTTTCATGTAATGTTACATGTAGTTGATTTGAAATACATATTTTTCAACTTTGGGGAAAATGTATACTACGATGATACCGGTGAAGCCACAAACTCTTTATTGTACTATCTCAATGATAAAGTAATATTGCCCTTTTAAGATACAGTTTATACTAGAAAATAAAACAGCGTAGAAAACAATTTTTTGCAGATATAAATGCCAGACAAATCAAAATATATGGATTAATAATTGTTTTAAGCAAGATATCCAATAGAATCACCCTGAATTCAAAAACTAATAATTTTGACAGGGAAGTATTTTTTTGCGAAAAATTTTCTAAAGAAAATAAAAAGGGGATCAAAATATGCAGCACAAGTCAAGATTCGACTCAATACACTGTTTTTAAATTTTATTTACCATTTAAATTCAGGGACACATTCTTACATGAAGATCCTGTTTGATAAGTAGCCTTTAAGTCAAATTAAAGTGTGTAAGGGATTGTGCGAAACTGGGAAATTGTTTAGAAAAAGTACAAGAAAATTCGGAGCCAACTTTTTGGAAGTCTTTCCAAACCCTATTTCTTGAAATTTACATTAATGACCCATCATTTCATTCGATTTCGAAGGGAATCTACATAAACTGTATTTGAGTGGCGGTAATATTCAAATCTTGACAAACTATATTTAACTGATGTTAATTTCTAAATTTAGATAAACTGTTCTTAATTAAAGTTAATATTCAAATCAAGCTTAAGACGAACTGTTTTTGATTGAAGTTATTCACAGCAGACTTTAAAAAAAATTGACGTTTCTCAACAGTTTTATGCGCACAAAGTCTTGTAAATTCTAATACTAATATGGCGAAAATTGTATTATTAAGACCTGTTTGCATTTCAAACGTAAATTTCACCCTATGTTTGGAAAAGCTTGATATTATCTCACTGACGAGTAAAAAAACAAATTAGGATAGTATTTTAAAATTTCACATCATTTCGCGTCTGTGGGCAAATAATTCTTATTCTCAGGGAATAAACTATAATTCTTCTTTTTGTGGTGTATATAGGGTCTATAATAAGACCATTACGAGCGAAAATTCGGAGTCCTCACTTCAAAAACAAACGCAGTTCCTTGTACGATTAGATAAAATGATATAGGTCGTTATTTGGTATATGCTATTAAGAAATTAGAGTTATAAATCCAGATAACGAAGAGTATATCGCCCAAAAATGGGAGGAAGCACAACAACCGTTCTATTCCAGTTTCTTGTATTGGAATGCTTTTGCATCTTAGTGGGCGAGTTCGATCATTAACTAGAGTTAAACCACGGTAGTAAGGAAAACTTATGGTGCGCATGTCCGTGTTCGAACGCACATTGGTCGATGTCTGGTTAAAAAAAATGAGAAAGATGTTAATTGCTACTCATAATATTACTGTTCATGAAAAAGACGATCAATACCTTGTAAACACATTAAATCATATGTGTGCGCGCTAAAATTTAATACATTGCATGTTGTGCTGATTAAAAAAAGCAATTTTTGGAGGTTTCGCTTTCCGCCGCCATCTTTAAACTACCTGACCAGAGACAGACCAGAGACTCTTCGTTGGTTGGACCACGGTTTCATTTTAGTCGGACTAAAGTGAGTTCAATCTCATTTTAGTCGAACTACGGAGACCGTGGTTTGTGATCGAACTCGCTCAGTGTCAGTCCAGCTCAATCTTACCCACACGTCATCGAGTGACGACATCAGATCTCTACATCAGGAATTGAACACTCTCAGACGAGACTACAACAATGTTCTGTCAGACCTAGCCAACATACGAAAATCACTGGGTACGTAGTAAATCTCTCTCTCTCTCTCTCTCTCATTAGCATTGATTTTATTTTAATTAAATCAATCAGCAAGAAAAGATTATTTTTTATTTAAACTTTGTAGATGCTTTCCAACCTGTGGGTTTCACAGCTTGTTTAACGAGGGACAAATCTCTGGGGATTTTGCAGATATGACAACGTCATCACAAACGTTGGCAATACGTACGACTCACGTCACGGTATTTTTCGGGCACCCGTGAAAGGTCTCTACCATATGACGTTGACATCAATTTCCTATTATGGTAGCGAGCTTTTTGTGGAGATGGTTAAAGACGGACAAAGAATAACTCATACGTACAGCGGAAGTAAGGACTTTCAATCGTCTTCTGCTTCCGTTAATGTAGTTTTAGAAGCAGGAAATGATGTCTGGTGTCGTCGTTACCAAGGCCCTAGCACAGTGACAATCAATGCGCAATACAGCGGAACATGTTTTTCGGGATTTCTTATAAACCATATGGTTTTAAATGTACATGTAAAACGATACTAGTAAATTCTGAAAAAATGTCCTTTTTTTCTTTAACGTGGTCTTTTTATGTGGAAGCTTAGCATTCTTCTGCGGGGGTTTTTGTACATAGTCTGAACCAAGATGATAAAATAACCGAGTTTCATATCAGTCTATTACTATGTCATCGTCGCAAACCACGGCAATTAAGACCATGTTGAGACAATATAAAACTCTTTGAGGAGAGGAGTTCTGTATAAATACATCAGGAATCATTCAAATTTTACAGTGAAAAAATATACAGTTTTATCTTTACTTGATACAGTTAACAGATAAAAAAAACCATTCTTAACCTAAGAAGAATGATTTTATTTCAGTAATGCGATGTACGCAGAGCGCCGTTACAAGCCAACCTTGTAAGTGGTGTAATTATATTGTATCAATTTGTAGATTACAGCTGCAGGCATAAATCATGAACATTTTATCAATGTATCAAAAAGTAATCCTCTTCTTTTTTACTGTAAAAAAAGTGGTCGCTGATGAAATAAATTAATCATTAGTAAAATTATAAATGCCTTGCATAATATATAAATTACATCAAAATATATTTATTTTAATGCAAGTTGATTTGAAATACATATTTTTCAACTTTAGGGAAAATTTATACTACAAAGATACCGGTTTAGCCACAAACTATTCAATGTATCTAAATGATAAAGTAATTGCCCTTTTAGGATAGAGTATATACTAGAAAAATAATTTTTGAAGAAATAAGTGCCAGACAGATCAACTTTCATAGATTAATAATTCTTTAATAAACGAAATCCAATAATAAAATCACATTGAATTCAGACATTAATAATTTTGACAAAGTAGTATCTTCTTGCGAAAGATTCTCTATAAAAAAGAAAGAAAATGATCAAAATATGCAGCACATGCCAAGGTTTGATTCCAATATACTTTATTAATTTTATTTGTCTTTTATATTCAGGAATATAGTCTTACAGAAGATAAGTCATATTTAAGTGTGTAAGGAGTTAAGCGAAAACTGAGCAATTGTTTAGAAAAAGGCTAGAAACTTCAGAGTCAACTTTTGGAAGCCTTTCAAAACCGTATCTCTTGAAACTTATATCTATGGCCCATCATTTTATTTGAGTTTGATGGGAATCTAGACAAACTGTATATCATAAATAATATTCAAATCTTTAAAAAAAACACCAATATTTAACTGATATTAATATTCAAATTTCGATAAACTAATAATAAGATAAATAATGTTAGTATTCAAATTTGGACAAACTGTTTTAATTGATGCCTTTCATAGCAGACAAATTAGACATTATCATAATAGACATTTTTCACCAATTTTATGCGCATAAAGTTGCTACAACTTGTAAATTCTAATAAGGCAAAATTGTATTATTTTGACCTTTTTTGCATTTCAAGTGTTAATATCGCTCTAACATGTTTAGAAAAATTTGATATCTCACTGACGAATGAAAAAACAGGTTAGGATAGGTTTATAAAATTCCTCATCATTTCGCGTTTGTTGGCAAATAATTCTTATTTTTGTGGTAGTATATAGGGTCTATAATAAGACCATTTTGAGCAAAAATTCGGAGTGAGCAAACCATTCAGATCCTCTCCCGCTATTGTTCCATAAAAAAGATCTTTGTTGATCATCCCAATGTGAATTGAAATTTATATATTAATACAATTTTTAAATATATTAAAACAATTTTGAAACCGATAATAATCGAGTAATTTTAAAAAATATGGCATTTATTTCAATCGACAGCATACACTGTATAGCGGTAAAAGATAATCATTTAATATTTATTCGTTTGATGAGATATCGGCGCTTCTGATTGGTTGAAAAATTTCTTTGATTTAAGAAATGAAGATAATAATTTTTCTATTGATCGACGTATCAAAGAAAAAATTGACCGGAAAACTTCATCAATGCGCGTAGCGCATTGATGAAAAAGTTTTCCGGTCAATTTTTTCTTTGATACGTCGATCAATAGAAAAATTATTATCTTCATTTCTTATCATTTAATAAAACATTTTCAAATAAAAAAATGTGAAGTGTCATTGATCAAAAATGTAAATAATGTAAATGAAGCGGCGCGTATGAATACAAAACAACAACAGCAACAAAATTCAAAATGGATTCGCCTTCTGCTGATGCACAGCTACTGGATTAAACACAAATAGTGAGTTAAAATCTGAACCAGCTGAATTGAAAACAAAAGGAAAATACATGCGATAGCTTGTGATATCATTCACTGTGCAGAAAAACTCGTATTAAAACTAGTTTTCATGTGAGATCGCTGGAATAACCATCCAAGGAAAAGCGATCGTGGACGAAAATAGCTGATAAGCCGACAGAGAATAGTATGTATAAGCGACTTTTGTAAACTTTGTGGTAACTAGATAGCCAGTGATGCACTTAAATGGTATATCAGCCGCTTGGAATGCGCAGAAGGAGTTGATGCATCACTCATAGCTTTTCTTTACGACGCTTATTTTGATGACCGATCATCTACGTGTGTAAATGTAAAAATTACAGTTACCAAATTTGAACAGCAGTGTTACCGTGAAAGTTTATAGGCCTATATATTCGTTATAATATTCCTGGAAAAGGAACAGCCAGCCTCGCTGTAAATGTTGATTGATCTCAAGCAGACGAAATCGTGAGAAGACGCTTAATTTTCTATTTCGTGAATCAAACAAAGTGTTTTGTTTATTTTTGAAGGTTAAACTTTCAAGTTTTTATATTCACAAGTTTGCATTTTGTTTGCTGACAATAAAACAGACACAACTTTACATTTTGTTGACAGTGTTTATCCTGGAAATTCCCGTTCTATAAATAGTGTTAGATCAGAGCAGTTGAGAAAAGTAGATCCGGCAAAAATTTTATTGATGCAGGTATCAAAGAAATTTTTCAACCAATCAGAAGAGCCGATATCTCATCAAACGAATAAATATTAAATGATACCTGCATCAATAAAATTTTCGCCGGATCTACTTTTCTCAACTGCTCTGATCTAACACTATTTATAGAACGGGAATTTCCAAGATAAACACTGTTAACAAAATGTAAAGTTCTGTCTGTTTTGTTGTCAGCAAACAAAATGCAAACTTGTGAATATAAAAACTTGAAAGTTTAACCGTCAAAAAATAAACAAAACACTTCGTTTGATTCACGAAATAGAAAATTAAGCGTCTTCTCACGATTTCGTCTGCTTGAGATCAATCAACATTTACAGCGAGGCTGGCTAGCTGTTCCTTTTCAGGATTTCAATATTATAACGAACATATAGGCATATAAACTTTCACGGTAACACTGCTGTTCAAATTTGGTAACGATAATTTTTAAATTTACACACGTAGATGATCGGTCATCAAAATAAGCGTCGTATAGAAAAGCTATGAGTAATGCATCAACTCCTTCGGTGAATTCCAAGCGGCAGATATATACCATTTAAGTACATCACTGGCTATCTAGTTACCACAAAGTTTACAAAAGTCGCTTATACATACTATTCTTTGTCGACATATCAGCTATTTTCGTCCACGGTCGCTTTTCCTTGGATGGTTATGTCCAGTTGCATATTCCAGCGATCTCACATGAAAACTAGATTTTATACGAGTTTTTCTGCACAGTGAATGATATCACAAGCTATCGCATGTATTTTCCTTTCGTTTTCAATTCAGCCGGTTCAGATTTTAACTCACTTTTTGTGTTTAATCCATTAAATTCAGCCCAGTAGCTCTGCATCAGCTGAAGGCGAATCCATTTTGAATATTGTTGCTGTTGTTGTTTTGTATTCATACGCGCCGCTTCATTTACATTATTTACATTTTTGATCAATGACACTTCACATTTTTTTATTTGAAAATGTTTATTAAATGATAAGAAATGAAGATAATAATTTTTCTATTGATCGACGTATCAAAGAAAAAATTGACCGGAAAACTTTTTCATCAATGCGCTACGCGCATTGATGAAGTTTTCCGGTCAATTTTTTCTTTGATACGTCGATCAATAGAAAAATTATTATCTTCATTTCTTAAATCAAACAAAAACTCACAAGCTCCTCACTTTAAAAGCAAATATAGTTACATGTACAATAAGATAAAAATTAAATAGGTCATTATTTGATATTTGTTATATATGGGTTATAAAAACCAGATAACGAAGAGTATATCGCCTAAAAATGGGAGGAAGCACAACAACTGTTCTATACCAGATTCTTGTATTGGAATGCTTTTGCATCTTAGTGTCAGTCCAGCTCAATCTTACCCACACGTCATCGAGTGACGACATCAGATCTCTACATCAGGAATTGAACACCCTCAGACGAGACTACAACAATGTTCTGTCAGACCTAGCCAACATACGAAAATCACTGGGTACGTAGTACATATCTCTGCGACATTTTTCTTTGTTTTAAGAAACCTAGAGTAAATACTTATTGATCACAAAATATTGTGGATTATGTGTTGCATTTTAGGAACCAGTTGATCTTTATAAATCTATCTAAGACTTTGAAATCAAGTGTATTTAAAGAACATGTAGTAAAGTACATGTACATCCAATGTCAATCCGCTCTGCTCTCTCGCTTCTGGCTCTCTGGCACTTCACATTATCTCTCTCCTTATATAGATCTACCCGCCGGCCGACACCCATCTTCGCTAGCCAAGGGTTTTACGATCCGCTCCTCTCCTCTTGTACATGTAGAGGAGAAGAGCGGATCGTAAACCCTTGGCTAGCGAAGATGCCCGACACCTAACACATTAGGCTAAACCCGTTAAGGCATTAGGCTCCCTAGTTGGGGTGCTTTTACGACATAAAGCTCCTGTGTTAGGACCATCGCTAGGTGTGAAGACACCTAATCCATCTTGGGCATCCAACATTAGGCCACTAATTAGGCTCCAGTAGCCCTTTTCACAAAAAATCTTAAGGTTTTGCTTAAGATTTCAACTAAAGAATATCTTACGAGAAATTTTAGGTGCTTTTCACGAACGCATTCGTAGCAGGTTTCACTTAAGAATTTACTTACGAGTTATTCTTTCCCTAGCAACGATTTGAATTCACTTAATAATTCTTATAAAACAGGAGAAACGTAAAGATAAACCAACATTCTCTACAAAAGGATGCACAACTGAAATTGTTTTGCCTCGGACTAGAATGTCGCGACGTCATTGGATGAAACGCGTTACGTAGGTGCCTTACAAATTTCTTTAAAAGGCAAGCGTCAAAATTTATAGCGCAACATGGCGGACGTAACGTTATTTGAACTGATTTTCTACACAAACGTTTGTTTACATATCAAACTTTAGGTCCTCGACAAAACAAAACACTTATTAGGTTTGTTACTGACTGTTTAAAGAAATTTGTGGGGTCGATAAAGTCCATAGAAGGCTCGGCTCCGCCTCGCCTTCTATGGACTTTACCGACCCCACAAATTTCTTTAAACAGTCAGTAACAAACCTAATAAGTAATATTATTTACCACTTACATCGAGTGAAATCAATGTAATGTAGTAGAAATCAAAATATGACGTCACAATCACAATGTGTGTTTAGTATGACGTAGGAAAATCTTACGAGAAAAATTTGCCGTAAAATTTTTTTGAGAATTTATTTGTGTGTTTTTTCATCAATAACTGCTATGTAATGCGAAATAATGGTATAATTTGGCTCAAAACATTATATTAAGCTGTGTTCCTTGTATATTTTACATAATAAGATTATTGTTTACAGTTTTGAAATAATTACGAGAGGGTATGTACTATCGTAAAGTTACGACAAATTTTACACGTAAGAAATTTATAAGATGTTTTGTGAAAATGAACAAAAATTTAAGTTTTCACTTACGATAAAAATCGATCGTAAGATTTTTTGTGAAAAGGGCTACAGTATTATGGCACTAATTAGGCTTCGTGGTTAGGGCTTTTCTATAACTATAACAATTCTATTATTATTATTATTCTATTATCATTCTATTATTAAAAAACAAACCAAATAAACATTGTCATGTAAACAAAAACATTACGGTCCTCTCTCTCTCTCTCTCTCTCTCTCTCTCTCTCTCTCTCTCTCTCTCTCTCTCTCTCTCTAATTTGCTTTGATTTCATTGCAAGAAAAAATAATTTTTCATTTAAAATTTATAGATGTTATCCAACCCGTGGCTTTCACAGCTTGTTTAACGAAGGACACATCTATTGGGATTTTGCAGACGATTATATACGACCACGTCATCACAAACGTCGGTAATACGTACGACCCACGTCACGGTATTTTTCGGGCACCAGTGAAAGGTCTCTACCAAATGTCGTTGACATCAATTTCCTTGGTCGATAACGCCATTTTTGTGGAGATGGTGAAAGACGGACAAAGACTAATTCATTCATACAGCGGAAGTCGGGACTATCATTCGTCTTCTGCTTCCGTTAATGTAGTTTTAGAAGCAGGAAGTGACATCTGGTGTCGTCATTACAGAGACTCTAACGCGGTGATAATCAATGCGCAAGACAGTGGAACCTGTTTCTCAGGATTTCTTTTAAACCGTCTTGTTTGAAAACAATTTTGAACACGCACTCGTAAAATGATAAATATACTAAATGATATCCCGCGCAAGTGCGGGAATGAACACTTTACACTGTAAAAATTGTTGAAGGTGGTCACCCCCCCCCCCCCCCCCCATCCCCTCCAATTTAACTTTCCCGTTTCATGCATACATTATTTATTCATATAGACCGGTTAGAACACAGTCTGTCCGTTGTTTACAAATTAATTAATGTGTAAGGTTCACTATCAATCTATCATGATATAAAAATGTATGAAATCATAAACCCCAGAGTATGCATATTAATTTGCATTTTTAAAACCAAAGTTGTCATATCCAAAGTATGTGCCCGTTGGTTAACTCGCCCTACACTTTCCGCCATGGTGTGAATTAGTCAAACCGAGTTCCTGGACATCCCTTCTGGAAAATAAATTCTTTCGCCCAAAACTAAAATTGCATCAAATTGTTCCATTCTATTTAATAACTTTTTTTTATTTACCAAAGATGTCCCATCCAAAGTATGAATATCTGCCAGTGATGCATAATGAACCCGTCCTACACTTTTCGCCATGACGTGAATTAGATAAACCGCGTTCTTGCATGGTTACTTCATTCTCTCACCAGCCTGGGCTGCGTTCAAGATCGTAGCAGCTAGTCTAGCCGCTAGGTCGTAGATATCTAGGTCTATTGAACGGACCGTTAGGTTAGCCGCTAAGTCTCAGATTTGAAGTTGGAAATATTCAACTAAAAACTTATTACATCGACAAAATTTGTTAATTTCAAGTGTAAATATACAATCACGTCAAAATTCATAATAACTTTAAGGATGAACAAAATATCACTATTAAAAAGATTTCATGTTTTTTACAAAGTGGTAACTAAGGTGGCCATCTTGAATTTGATGCTTAGCATAAAATATTTAGGCTACGAATATCTACGTAGCGGCTAGGCTAGCTTACCGTTCAACTACCTAGCCCTACGTAGCAGCTACGATCTTGAACGCAGCCCAGCCCAGCGGTCGCGCTTCGCTAGCTTCCATCTATCAATACTAAAAGATATACAATAAGAAACGAATTGCCTTATTTCATTTATTAAGAATTTGTCAAATCTTAACTTCTATGTTTAATCCATGTAAGTTTCAAATAAATAAATATTCCCTGTTTATGTAATCATTCAATATTATTTCACTGCAAGTATATATTTTAATGCTCACTCACATTGAATTGGATCCGCCAAAGCGTATCCACCATCTTACTCTCATTTTTGCTATTTCGAGCTGGTTTATCGTAAATGAAAGTAGGTTTTTGATTAATTTTACAATAATTACTTATCAGGTAAAATTCAATTGTAACATACGGACATCACACTTGTTGAAATACCACAAGTGTAAGCAGTGATTCTGGTGCAGGCATTTTTTAGTTTATTGGCAAAAAGCCTTAAGTATAGATGTACAATTATTAGAAGAAATCTTTCACATGGATTTTCATCTAGTCTTATAAGTAAAATGTAATCCCAAAAATAAACCGGTGATACTTTCAAGTCTCGTTAGTCTCATTTTCTATGTCAGCCTATGGTGTACATGGTGTATCAGAACCAGACTTAATCCGTAAAATTTGTTTATTTCTTCCTTGCGACTACCAAAGATGATATAGCATTTTGATAATACTTCTATATTTATTTCATGGATTTATATTCCCTCTTAGTATATGGCCTCAACACAATGAAAGCACTAAATATTTTACTATATAAGATTACAATTTTAAATCTTTTTTTTCATAAATTATCAGTAACCAAAATACAAGCAATTTTTTTTCATAAATTATCAGTAACCAAACTCCTAGCAATAAGCACACCTCTGATATATGTATAACTGATCTGCAAAAGAAAAATTTCCTATCTTGAGAACTGTAGGAGGAGTTATCCGTACAATGAGGGTACCCTATATGCAATATTTTGCCAAAAATGACTAAGTTCAAAAGCTGGTATTTTTTTCATAAATTATCGAAAATCAAAATCCTAACAATATGCATACCTCTGATATATGTGTAATTGATCTGCAAAAGAACAACTTCCTGTTTTGAAAACTGTAGGAGGACTTATCCGTACAATGAGGGTACCCTATATGCAATATTTTGCCAAAAAATGACAAAGTTCAAAAGCTGGTATTATTTTCATAAATTATCGAAAATCAAAATCCTAGCAATATGCATACCTCTGATATATGTTTAATTGATCTGCAAAAGAACAACTTCCTATTTTGAAAACTGTAGGAGGACTTATCCATACAATGATGGTACCCTATATGCAATATTTTGCCAAAAAATGACCAAGTTCAAAAGCTGGTATTTTGTTTTCCATAAATTATCAAAAAAAATTCTTTTCAAAAAAAATAGAAAATGTTATTTATCACATAACTAATAAAATTACAATTCATTACAAATTTGCTCACCTAATTCTTAAAAAGTTTTGAATTTCAATTGAAAATTTAAGTTTATAGTAATATCTTAGGAGTTAAAAATTTTTTAGATTTTTTTTCTCTATTTATATGGAAATAAATATTTAAATTATTATTGTGTTTAATTCTATATATTGTATACTGCTGATAACCACTCTGTCTCTTATTATCAATTTCATCTAAAATTCACAAGGATCCAAATGACACGGGCCGAAAAGATCAGGGGTAGATAAAAGAAAGCACCCATTCACGTTGTTTACAAAGTGAAAGTAGTTCACTAGTTGGTTTATGTAGATGTACTTATCGCTTGATTAGGAAGTTTTGTTTCTACAAGATCAAACATTTGTGCATTGTCAATTTCGATATGGATACAAAATCATCTATTTTGCAGGCTAGTACATTTCATAACCAAATTGAGTATGTAAGCCCAGCTATCGCATGTGTCTCGGTGCTAGTGTATTCATCCGCTGAAACCGAGACATATTGTTTTCAATAAAATGTGAACATTTTTAAAGACGGCAACCATTCCGAATCTGCAAACTTGTTTTGTTGACGTACAGTTCTGCTCGAAATTGAAGTATGTCATCTATTTTTCTTGAAACACATACGAAAACTTTGCACTCATTTGAGTTGTTTGGCTCCTAAAAATGTAACTTCCGGACGTACGATCCCTAGATGGCTTTCGAGCTTCGCTCGACGCCATAAAAATCAATAACACTGTGTTTCAGATGCTTTTTACACTGCATTAATAAAAAGTTTTATGTTCATTCTATATTTAGAGGTCGCATCATCAAACACACTGTTGATGTGAGGATCACGTGACCTGGTGTTCACATTGAGATCTATTAAGTTTTATATGTATAGCTTTCTTTCCCAACTTTTGCAGAGGTAAAATTACATTTTCTGTAATATGTTTCAAGCATTTAATCAACTATTTAGGCAAGGTTTCAGACAATTTTAAGTATAGTAAATGGAAAAAAAATAGATTTTTTATCATGTTTATTGTGATTTAGAACCACCAACAAACACTCATTTTTATTCAATAACAAGCAACAATCCTCATTGTTTTGTGACGCCATGATGAGTTAACAATTTCTTTGTTCAACTCCACAACAGATCATGACAACATACTCAATATAAGTTCTATAACCGGCATTTACCTGAATTGTTCATACTAAAACTACTCACATACAGCTTTTAAGTCTGATCATATCAAAATCGTCACTGAAATTGATTACAAAAATTATATATAAACACCTGAATTGATTGTTAAAGTACGAGTACTGTCTGTTGTTAAAAATGTATGAATATTTTCTGATTTTAAGGCAAAAGAATGTTAATAACGGCAAGCTATTTTAACAATACAATGCTTTCTTTGGTGATTCATGTGGAATATTAAGAAGACAACATTGCAGAAAAAATATATAATCCGTGTTAGCAGGTTAGATAATTTTTTTCTGCAATAACGCAGGTTATGTAAATGTTTTCTGCAACGATCTCTACCTTCATAACCCACATGAATCATCGAAGTAAAGCATTTCATTGTTTAAATAATATAAGGATTAAATTTAGGGAATCTACTCACTATCTGGTTAAAATATAACAAACAAATTTTAAGTTGATATTACAACTCTACAGGTATATCTCACTAAATATGTTTGAGCAAAATTCAAGATCAAATGCAATTATTCAAAAATCATTGATGGAACAGCAAGTTGTCCCTGAATAATATAATATGAGTTATCTTTCTTTATATTATAAGAGATTCTCTAAACAATCTTATTAAAAGCAAAAAATAATTATAGTGCAGATAAATTCACTGTTCCTTCTGCTTCAAGATCTGATATAAAACATTGTTTCAATCCTAAATTGTTCAAATACTTTGATCAGATTATGATAGCAGACACTTTATCAGCTACAAGTAGTTATAAAAAAACATTGCTTTGGATTACACAACATAAATTATATATAGGAAAAAGAGAGATCCAAGCCCTTCCAAAACAAAACAAAGAGACTGTATGTGAATTAATACATCTCGTATTGAATTCAAAAGAATTCGCAAACAATATAAATTAAAAAGAATACTAAAACAACATTAATGCAATAAATTAAAAACAATAAATTCTTCATTGAATTAATACATCTGATACTGAATTCAATAGAATTCATTGTAAAAATACTATCAAAATATTACGCATAAACAAATAATGGAAAGCACCATTTCACAATAAAATTACAGATGGAAATGAGTTAATATGATTGATTTACAATTGATTCACTTTATAAAATACAAACCACAGGTATCATCAACACTTATTTCAATATTAATGTCTATTGAAAAAAATCCCAATAGTTTGTTCTTGCATCAATATGTATTTACATGTAAAATACATTCAAACTAAAAACTAAGTAGTCACTTTCAAAACTCGACGTTATAGAATTAGACATCATCTTCCCATACATCTTCGCTAGCCAACAGTTTACAATTTGCTCCTTCAGCAAGCGTAGATGCTTCATACATAAAGGATGTACAGTCAATCAATAAAATTCAATGTATAACATCGAGAATTAAAAATCATCATTCATAATTGTATCCAGAGTTTTTTTTTTAATCTGAACCAAGTGCAGGAATTACATATCTAATATCTTTCCAAAACACATCATTTCTTGATGAACGATGAACACTATCAAATGATATCAGTTGCATGAGTGATGAATGATAATCAATGTAGAGCAATTATCTAAAACTGCAAATGGACTTATATTTGAAACACAACCAGTTCAAATTGGCCTTGGCCTTATACCTACTGGTAAATAACTGCCAACTAAGAAAATCATTCATTGCTAATAAATAAATCTGATAAATTAATAAACTTAACCATTCTAATGTTGCAATTCCATAAAAGCAATATGTTGCTCGGCAAAACAACAGACAAGTCATATTTTATAACAATTTTTCAATCTTATAGTTTGAAAAGAGTAAGATTTTTATTTATCAGGAATAATTTTTTAAGTACTTGAAATTGGTTTTCTTTTTAACGTGAAAATAAGGGTGCATATATTTGGAGAAAATATTTCATCTTAAACTTGTATGACATTGGAAAAAAATTTCCTTCCTAAATCTCAAAAGAAAAGACAGCTAGCTCACATTTCTGTAAAAAAAAATTTTCTCATAAATATTTTTAAAATTAGCACAAAAATACATTATACTGATTAACATCATATACTTCTATACAGAAAAGTTGTAGCATACCTCCTTAGAAATATCTGAGCCCTATTTAATATTTAAGATTAAAATGATAGATACTGGTATATATCCTTAGCAAAAGTCTAAAAAAATTTACACGACCAAAATTTGCCTACAAATTTAGTATAAATAGAATATTTCTAGCAGCATGTGTCCACTTCACAAAACATACTACACCGTACATTCAGAAGTAGAACTACATAAGTACCGTAGTTTGGCCACTAATTTTATCACTAACTATGTAACGCCTCAAATTGAACCAACAACAAAAGAACTACTGATCCTGCAAAGTATAATATAATGCCTCAAAGAATTGAACTGTCAACAAAAGTTGTAAATTGAAAAACCACTGATCATATGACATATTTTTTTATATCATAACACAGAGAAATGGCACTTTTTCTGTATATTAGGACTGGACTCAAATGAGGATTTGTACTTAAGCTTTTGGAAATCAACAAAATACTTGAGCTTACATAAACTCCAGGAGGGAAATTTTGTACACAATGGAATCTGATGTGAGATATCGATACCATTGTACAGTATTTTCAGGTAGTGGGGATTCACTTTTTCGTACTGGTTTCTGTATATCTCAATGGTAATGTGCGACCCTGGGTGAGTAGCCTTCACATTGCGATATCTGAATGACGACATCAAGTAGGATAAAAATGTCCTGTCTACTGCTGAGATAAAAACTTTTTCAAACTTTGAACTCATCATTTTAACTCTTTTGACAAACAATTTAAACCATGAGTATGTATGCAAATCAGCAAGATACTGACAATCTTTCTGGCTACTACACAATTTCATTCCTTTATCTATTTGAAGTATGGAGTTTTGAACTGTGTCTTCTGTTGTCAAATTTCTAGAGTTTTGAGACAATGAAGTGCATATATTTGGCAAGACAATAGATGAAAAGTTTTTTAGTCCATGAAAGTCTTCTGAAAGTTTACCGAAATGCTTGCTGAGGTGATCAGTTAAATTATGCTTAAAATTACATTCCAAATTTAAATTATTGCTGTTTGATTTTCTCACTGTTGCATCTGCCTTATGTATAATCATATTCTGAAAATGAATATGTGGCAAAATGCCATGCATAAAGGACACTAGACTAGATAAACTGTCTCCCTTGTCCAAAGAATGGAGCCTGAAATGTTTTGGAGCAACATGACTGCTCTCAAGATTCCATTTCTCAATATAAAACTTTTTGTACAGTTTTCCTAACTCATGTAACTGAAGATGCGCCAGGGGATGTAACTCCTCCTTCAGGCAATGAACACTGCTGTTTGCAGTGGGTATGTTTCGGAAACTTTTGTTAAGAGATGTGTGTTTCAGGAATTGGTTGGTGTGGTTTGCCAGCTGATGGCTGCTGTTTGGAACACTGACACAGTTAAAGTCGTCTTTTGAGGATGTGATTCCTGGCTGAAGAACAACATGGACCTGCTCTAGAACAAATCCCTCAGGAGCATTACCTACAATGGTTATTGATAAATCAAAATAGGAAAAGTGAATAAATAGCCATTAAAACCAAAATGTTACTTTACATTCTTTGAATTTAAAACAGAATGAGAAATTCACTTTAAAATTCAATATTGCTCATTGACATATTTTAAGTACCCTACTGGCATGCAACCAGTTCTGACCGTGTACCATTTTTCGCCAATGCATTGCTACGTTATCTTATCAACACATGAAATATGAAAAATGAATGAATATACGAAAAATGACATAACAATGCACTGGCTAGAAATGGTATTCGGCCAGAACTGGTCGCACACCAATAGTATATTTACATTAAAAATGGTGTTTGAGGGGCTGGATGCTCAACAAATTGCCCATCAAATCTATTGTAAGATTTTAAATACAATTTTAGCCATCAATTAAGTTATTTGTTATATTGTAAAAAATTGCAAATATTAAAGGTCTAAATTTTAAATTTTCTCTTATATTTTTATGCAGACCTCTTTGTTCCAAGCAAATTCATATTAATTTATCTTAAAATGGCCACAAACATCCAGACATTGCAACTTATAGGTGCAGTTGTACTCTATATTTCTCAATATCAAAGAGAGATAGGAGACCATCATGAATGGTTGCTCTGTTGGTTGCTCTGTTGGGACAGATAAAAAGAGGGGGTGCTTCAGTACTACGTCCTTTTTTATTATCAATCTGTCAGCAGGTGCCAACAGATACAAACTACCTGTCATTTCACTCAGGGGCTATATATTAGGTCAATGTCCTTTTTCAAACACATGTCAATGCAGCCCCCAAGTTTGCATATGATATCTTTTCTGGACAAAATTTTTAAACAATATTGTTCCAGTTAATTTCAAAGTAATCTTTACGATGTTAAGATATTAACTATCATATTGTAAAATAATCCAAATAATGTAGCTTTTAAATTTAGGTATTTTCTATATTTTTATATACTAGAGCTCTTCTTCTTAAAGAATTCAAAACAGTTTTAAAAAGGCGACGACCATCAAGCCAGGGCTCAAGGAATTTGTAGCATCATTTTCTTAATTTTTTGAAAATTTTAGCATACTTTTTGTTTTAGATTATTACATTTTCTACAAACAGAACTTCAAAAAGGAATTAAGAGACTGCCAATGCAAATGTCATGCATAATAGTGCTTGCACATGCATTTTTCCAGAATTTATATTTTTCATGATAATGAATATTTTTGTGTGGTCTTTTTAAAAGATTGCAAGTTAATTTTGTTCTTTTAAAAATTACTGAAGCCCAAAAGGACTATATTTGGTATGGTCAAATATCTCCCCCAATTTTAACCAATTTCTAGATAGTGTCGTATGGAAATCATATCTTCATAAATCATTGTACAGAGAATGCTTATCACTTCAATCTTGATTTTAGTCATCATTGTTCATTTGCTGCATGTTTATCTATGACGCAATCTAATTAAAATTAGACGTTCTGAATCCGCTACCACTAAAGCTACTGTTTGAGAAGTGGTAGCAGATTCAGAACGTCTAATTTTAATTAGATTGTCTATGACGTGACCTAAATGACCAAATTCCCGCAATTTTGCAAACAAATGAAAATATCGTCATTTTTTCTTTACATTTTGCATTCAGAAGTATAGAGCGCAGGTCTGCTCAAGTATGATTTTAAAATATGTTTTTCTTCGTATAATTATACACATTATAAAAAATGGTGCTTGAGCAAGCCTGCGCTCTATGTTCTCCAGTCGAAAACCCTCGGAAAACACCCATATTTTGCTACAAAACATCAGTTTATCAAAAGAATACAATCTTCATGACGTCATTTCTACATTGACTTCACTGTGGTGATAACCTTTTGCACCCATATTTCTGATATGATTTCAACTATCTTCTACTTTATTTTTAAAGCATTTTAAAAAACTTTAATTTTGGGGGCGAAAAATGCAGAATATTGCACATAGTCCTCTGACTATTTTAGTGGACAATTGGTTTCTATTTATTACATATATACCAATACAAGTAAAAATCATTAGAACTGCATGGTTTTATAAATGAAAAAATATGTGATGTATCAGGTAAATGGTATGATCAAATAAACTTTGTAAGTTTTGCCAAACAAACTATTATACATGTAGGGCAAGAACTGAAATGTTATTTAAACAAATTTTGCCAAGTAACATGTAAATTGTATCTGTTTGTGATAATCGCTCACAAAAATACTGAAAACCATTTCAAGGTAAAGTGCATGGAAGAACATCAGTGTATTGTTATAAATACATTGCACTTCCATGCATTTCCATTGATTGTTATCAAATGAATGACAGATTGCAGCACAAATTTAGGCTATTGTCAAAACATGTGACATCACTGCAAGGACTATATCAAATCATGTGACATCATTTCAAGGACAAGCATTTCGTAACTACCCAGCTAACCATGCATAGCCATGTATTGAATAATTGGTACACTGCAGCATAAATTAAAACCATTCTATTTTACTTCCTATGAAATATGATTAAAAAACTTGATATTTTCTTACATGATCATCAAAGAACCAACACACTTTAAACCTTTTATTTTAATAAACATCCACATTAAAAAAATAATTATATTAATACATTTATAAGCATTCAAAAATGAAATACCTGATATGAGATAATAACCAAAAAATTTCATATCTAATCAGGTACTTTACATTGATGGTTGTCTCAAATATTGGGTTTCTTCCCTGAGAACAAGGTGACTTTCAAAAATGTCAATAAATGTCTAAAATCACACCCTCATACCTGCTGTAGATGAACTTGTATCTGGCTGTCCAAAGCAATAGTGCTGTAACCACTGGGGAGGCTGCGAGTCATTGGATGGAGATTTGTTGAGGTCTGTGGGCAGAGCACTCCTGATATGTCGGGAGAGAAATGGGGATACATGTTTTCCATTGTTCACTTTGCTAGAGGTAGATATCTGGTTATGGAGGAGCACAACGCACACTGCAAGAAACAAAGTCATTGTGCACTGAAAGCAGCCACGAGCTGTCGTGCAGGACGATTTACAGTTTAAATCCAAATTCTCATGACTTTATACAGTAAATGAGCATACACTTAGCACATGACTTGTTGAACTCAATCAGGTAAAATACAGACACGTGAGTTGTTAAGCTCAGTAGAGTAAAATACAGGTACTGGATGTATAGTATAGTTTGCATTTCTGGTTAGGCCTTACCATTGAGGCAAAAAGAACAAACAAATAACATAAATCAGTAAACCCTTATCTTCTGGAGGGGTATCTAAATCATTTGCATTAAAGGCCGAAAAATAATATTGAGTCCAATTATAAAATACCCTAACTGGTAAATCTTTCAAATGTCAGTTGATTCAGAAATTATTCTGGACATTTTCTACCACCAAAACATCTATAGCCCCATTTGTTAGTATTTACATGGTCTGTAAGAATAGTGTTCAATCTAACAGTGTTTCCAGAATAATATATAATTTATATATTTCTAACAGATTGTTTATGGTTAAAAAATGTATTATTATTAAAACCATTTCTTTAAAATATTCTCAAATTTCTTAACCCACTACAGATCACTACAAAACAGAGTATTTATGCTATGCAGCAATTTATGTATGAATTGAATCCTTATATAAATTCTAACATATTCTGATACATAATATATGGTATTTACAAAAAATGTGATCAGAATAGCTCACTTGAGCTTTCAGCTCAGGTGAACTAAAAAGGAGACTGTCATAAGACTGGTAATTTTAGCGATGATCTTAATTTTGCTTTTTTCCACAATCTCTTTCATACTGCAAATTATTGAATACGCAGAAATTATATCCTGTATTATTTTTAGATAAAGCAACTTTTTATTAGATTTAAGAAAATAAATAATTCCTTCAACTGAAAATGCATCCTTTCCCAATGACAAGCAGTGAGTTTTCTCCAAAAGAAGAAAGAATCTATGATGGTTTTTGAACTGAATAACAACCAGAAGAATTAACTCCCATTTTCATAAACTTGTATATATGAATAAACATTGATATTAAAAGTAAGTTGAATTTCATGGATTAAAATAATTAACAAGTGATGGTCTTGTATTTTCTTTCTTCTCCAACTCTCTTCAAATTAAATTGCAAATTTCAGTTTGCAACTTAAAGGAAAGTTTCAGTTTTAAAATGATTGGTTAAAGGATTGTACAAATAAGCTTTAAAAAAAAGAATTTATTGGGGTTTTTATCAAAACTTTTGGAGACCTTATATATCGGTACAAATCAAATTTTTTTAGTGAGATCATCTTTTAGATAGAATAATCTTGCTACAACAGCTTACACACATGCACATATGGTAAAAATACTTTTTTTTTCCATAAAATAATGCAGTAATACTCCCATAAAGTAAATCTAATGTTATGGATTCAAACACCTTGCAGATCAGTGAATATAATGTATTGCCTATGGCTAATATCTCAATCATTTTACAATCTTTTAAAGGTTACCACAGTAACAAATTCAAATGATATGTTTTCAAGCATAAACCTGAGGAAATCATTATTGATCAGCATATTTACCTTTTAACTATCTGGATTTTAAAGTAAACAGCATACATTTATTGATATATATTTAGGATCTCTCATGATTTGCGATGGTATATGATTTTTATCCAACGAGTTTTGTGTTTTCTATTCTCGAGCCTTGGCGAGGGGATAGAAAACACACAACAAGTTGGATAAAAATCATATACCATCGCAAATCATGAGAGATTCTTTTTATCACATGTTTTACCACGTCTTTTGTTAAACCTTAATCTTTTCTGTAAAAGTTATAATCGTGAGCCGCACAACACATTTACTGCAAGACGTCAACAACTTTACACATGTAAAAAAGTTCCTTGAACATTTAACAAAGAAACATTAACATTTCATTTCCGAACATATCAATTCATGAAAGAAATAAATACAGTGACATTAAATGCCGTTTAATGTACAACTCCACACTTTTCAAGTAAAATTGATTAATTTTTAACTTTTTCATTCTTCGTCAATCAACCGCCTCAACCTACGTAATGTTTTAACTATGACATCACATGGCGTAAGAACACACAGTGGAATATAATAAATTTATCCAATGAGTGATATCCACCGTATATTGAGATAAACATGTGATATTACTAAAACCGATTTGGTTTGACTTTTCCGATCGCGTCGCGTTCAACTTTTTCAGCTACGTCATACATAAACAATACCCGCACCTTAACCACAGTTTTTTTATTGGTGGATTCAGCTTACCGCTGATTGGCTGCTGGTTAACTAAGACTAAATTATGCACGGACAGAACAACAACATATCAGAGAATGAAAAATTCCCATGGGTACTCGTGACTGTCGAAATTGGGCTATTTTTCGAAAGTGTACACTTGTGATAAAACAATACATACGGTACATAACATATAGAGCTGTAGCTCTGTGTATAAATTTTGGGTTAGAAAATATAAAGCTACAGTGCATACAATACTTACATGTACAAAAAAACTTTACGGCAATTTGCCGCGTATAAAAATAACACTATTATTTAAAAATATTTACATCATACCATACCACATTTTGTGCAAATAATCCATTTAAATAATTCTTCATTTAGTTTACTACTGTTAATAATTGTAGCTTTACCCGCCCCAAACTTTCTCCTATTTAACAACCTTTAACCGTACTCGGAAAGCGGATCAAGAACTGTATTTTTTATGTATGTAAACAAACCAGTGTTCATGTATGGAGCGGGTGATCGGGGGTTCAGAGACAGGTAAAATAAAGAAATCTGCAGTAAATGGTTTGTGGATATTTTAGTATATATATTTACACCGAAAGTGATAGGGCAACAGAAGAGAAACGAATCGGACACTTGCCTAATGAAGACGCACATGTACAAACCTCCTTGCACTCTCCAAATCCGTCTCGTTCTTTCACACCATCGTTCAATACTTTTATTGACTGTCGATTGCCGATCGAAAGATGTAGAAATCGAGGAATTCATACCTATCACTTTGACTGGCAAGTAAGTAGGTAATACATGTGCAATATACATTTACGGTATTTACATGAAATGAACGCTTAGCACATGCAACTTTTAAATATTATATTTTTTATAACGCCGTACTCTGGATCGTAGCTTAAGGCTATGGTTTAACGCCCGTTTACAGAGAGAGAGAGAGAGAGAGAGAGAGAGTTTAAGAGAGAGAGTTTAGCACAGAATTTAAACATACGGGGTAGTCGATTTTGAATGAATAATATTGGGGGGAAATAAACTGTTCTGAGAAATCCTTCAGCTCTGGCATTGCATAAGCGTATACTGATAACTCGGCCTAAAAATAGGAGTTAACCAATCATATAGTTTTCACACCGGCGGCGTGTATAATTTATGCATGACGTAGCTGACAGAAATGATCGTGACGCTATAGGAAAAGTCAAACCAAATCGGTTTTGATAATAAATACTGATATAATCTGACCAAAAATATTATTCATGGTCAAATTTTTCTTTGAAAAGAGCAGAATTCATATACAAAAAAAACTTTTTTCCTCATATTGATGTTATCTTTGTTCACTCATATACATGATAGTTAAAGAGCTTGAACATAGATGAGCACACAAAACATCATTTGCTTGTTGAAAGGATGTATGTGTCACAGTTAGATTTCCTGGTATTATCTTGTAACTACAAACATAACTAACGCCAAGTTTACAGCTATTCATGTTTATTGTACCTTGATTGTATTTTTATTTTTTTTTCTTGGAGGGAGCAGGAAATCCAGCAAAAAATTTCAGTTTGAAAAATTGATATTCAAAATATCCATATGTTTGGCATAAGTACATATTTCCATTACTTATATGTGATACACTAAACACGAGTGAAATAAAGATTTTCCAACCCCCAACACCCCCCCCCCCAAATAAAAAAGCTCTAGCTATTCTGCAGGTGGAAAATCCCATAAATTGACCTTTAATACTGTTTGTCTTCTTTAAATAATTGCACACATTAATATTTTAAAACAAAATGCAATTGCAACCAAGAAGCAAAAGTATGAGGTCACAAACTAGTCCATATGTTTCTGTAAATATTTTTGAACTAGAACAGATATACCATACTTAAAATAAACAGATCTAGATGTCTTCAATACAATGAACCAGTCAAAAAAAATTCAAATTGCTTTTCCATAATCAGTTTGAATTAAAGGTTGATATATGCAACATCTTGGCTAGCTGTGGCATTCAAAGATAATAGTTTATAAAACTTTACTATTTATGAATAAGCATACTTCTAGATAATAACCAAAGAAGTTGTCTTGAAAACTTCCGATATTAATTTGATATTATTAGGCATATTAATGCAGAAATTCGTGGTACATGTAATTAGTTTTTTAATGCAGTAAAAGTACATAAATGACTTTGTATCATAACTATCCCCTTCCCTAGACCCCATCACAAATTTTAGTAAATAGTCCCACTCTTACTTATATGCATCTACCCCGTCCTAATATCAGTTCACCCTTAAAGCATTCCACGACCCCACTCCTATCATCATTATCAATACAAAACTGCTATAGGAAATGGAAAATAACCAATGCTCAACTAAAGTGTATACCAACTCTTATTATCATGATAATAACAATAAGGTTATACATTACTCTTCATTTTAGGTGCAAAATATCAAATTAAACATCAATTCAAATAATCTTATATTAGCTCATATTCTATTCAGCTGATATTTCAGATTTTTTTTTCAACCATTCACATTGCAGCTAAAAGCATAGATACTTACAAAAAATTCTTATAACATGTACGCAATTGATTTATGATTTATTTATTTCATCATCTAAAATACAATCGGTGAGTTACTTGAAGATCACGGAAGGATTGGCTTTATTATCAGGAGAAAATTCGGTAGAAATCAATAATTTTAATGAAGGACAAAACAATAACTTACATAATGATGCTGTTATGCAACTAATCGCTAATAAGAAACCTCTGTCAATTTTCCATATCCTTTTCTTGTGTCCCTTCACACATGTCACGTACATCCTCTGGCTTGTACATGACAACTGAATGTTCCATATTCTGGAACACACACGTGTTTACATTACATGAAAACTGTGAAAATTGTACTGTTCCACGATCCCGAACAAAATTTTCAGTACTTAAAGATTGATAATTAATGTGTCTGTTTAAGATATTCTTTTTCATGATTATTTTACTTCAAGCATATTTGATGTTATTTTAAGAAACATAGAAATAATTTTCGATGGAAACGGATTTTCATCGGGCACGGGATGCGTTTGTGTTGATTAAGATAAATATTTATTGTCGTCAAGCAAGACAGGGCATGCGCCTAGGTGCTCTATCTAGTGATTTCAGTCTGTAATATTGTGTTAATACGAGATATAATAATAATAATATATTGTTTTCGGCGAGCACAAACATTTTGATACACTGAATTGTATCGCGCACCTGCAGGATGAGGGCCTTTTTGAGAGGTCACGATGGGAGTGACCACCAGATTCTCTCCAAGCTAACGACCGTGGGTTGTGAAGGATGCGATCTCGTTATCAAGGTACGTGGGGAATTTTTATGCTGAATATATATGTCCATAATAATTAGATCAATTTTATCATATCACGTAGAGTATGCAGGCATGCAGTTCAATGTTAAGATATTATGGGAGAATGGCTCTAATTATATGTAAATTAAACCTCATGAGGCGCTTTAACAGTTTAATACATGCATGGCCATGCACATACTAATGTAAGTAATATCCACACTTTTGAAAATTGACTTAACAAACCTTTCCTTTATTTCTTGTCAAATGTACCCAATTAAACAAAAAATATTATAATATTTGCATGACTATAGAATCATCACATTAATTGTCTCTATAACTTGATGTACTGATACAATTTAATATTTATTGTTTTTTCAGACTGCTGGTGTTGACATGCAGCATGCAGTAATTGAATACAATGACCAAGAGAATGTATATGTTTTGAAAGATTTGAATACTGCGCAGGGAACATATGTTAATGACTGCCGCGTTCAAAATGCCGCAATAAGAATGGCACCAGGAGACCAAATAAAGTTTGGTTACATGGGAATGCCCTATGAATTTTTAGTGGATAATCAACCAAGTGTAAGTAATGCATGCTCCATTAACCTATATGTATGTATTGAACATATTATTCAAAAGGAGTATTACAAATTCAAATTAACTCAGTGTTTGATATACCAGTACATGTATACATGGATGTAGTAAATAAATGTGTGATTAAATGATTCCAGTAAAGTTATTGCTTTTCTCTAGAATGTATATATTACATTAAGCTCTGATCTTATTAATGAAGAGTTATTTTTCCAAAATGATAAAAAAAAATTACAAAAATTGTTAAATAATTTTCCACTTACCTATACAGGTATCCTGTCCACCTGTGCACTCCCAGCAGACCTGGAACCAACCCTTGACCCTCCTCCAGGAGGTGACCAATGAACAATCTATGCTAGGTCCGCCCCAGCAGATGAACTACTCTACAACACAGGGACAAATCTTCAACCAGTCTTCAACTCTGCCATTCCTACAGACAGGCACTGCCTGCATCACCATTCCTTCCACTGTGTGGACACCCTCGGACCGCAATAACCTTCCCCGCCCCCCAATATCCATGAGGGGGAGACCCCTGAGTGCGGGCTCAGCCCGCAGAGTTCAGACCATGGGGGCACCCCCTATACCCTCACCTGCTCCATCCATGCAACAAAGTAAGAATAAAATTGATTTCTTATAAGTTCATAAAAAAAAAATGTTATCAACACAAATATAAATGAATAATATTTCATAATTTTACAGGTGTAAGAAATGGTTGGGTGAATGGAATGGCTGGTAGGCAACAAGTTAACCAGAATGTAGACATCAACAAGGTGCAGGAAAAGGTAGTCATTCTGTTAATGATATTTCTATCACTGTTACTTAGTAATATTGTAATATTGTTTTACTGGTACTTGAATCTGTAGTTGAAATCATATACTGTAATCATAAACCTAACCTTTATCATAATGAAATTAAGTCTATATTATTTGTGAGACTTGTATTACTTTAAACTTATATCTATATTTCAAAAATGCAATAACTGGAATTCTTGATCTTTTTCAGGAACAAAAAATAATGCAGCTGAATGAGGAGGTGGGTAGATTGAGAGATGTAGAAATGGAGTCCTTCCGTAAAGACGCCTACATTCAGACTCTACAACAGCTGGTCAATGACCTAAAAACCAAGTTTGCCGAGCAGCAGCCATTGATAATGGGACAAGACGTAAACCTCACTCAGAAAATCTGTCAGCTAGAGAATGAAGTCACGTCTAAAGAGCAGGAGCTGAGTGCAGTCAAAGAACAGGTAACAGTTAAGGAGTTACTCAAAAATGTGCAAAATAAAATAGGCTAAATAAATAAAGTTAAAAACGGTATTTATAAGTTAACCCGCTAGTGAAACTTCTGTATTTTTGTTTGGAAATACTTTGACTTATTTATCCATTTTGTTTTAAAAATTGTATCACACGTTGGTATGATAATGCGTCAAATGTCTTACTGTAATTGATCATTTATTGTTTGATGATTTACAGCTGAGTCGGTTACAGCTTCACCAGCCGGTTTCTCCGGTGTCGGTTTTCGATACAGAGAGTAAGGAGACCAATCAGCTGAAGATCGAGTTGGAGAGAGCCAAGAAAGAAAAGAACATCACATCGGGACTCGTCACTCAGATGCAGAAAGATATGTCTAATAAGGTTTGTTTATATTTCTTATATATCACAGACAGTGTAATTGTATTCATAGAATTATTGTATTTAATATACTTGTATACAATTAGGTAGCTAATAGCTGTGCTCATGAATATATCTATACCTGTAAATCATCGTGAGAATCATGGTTCAGAGTTTAAGTTTGTTTGTACTTAGGTGTAGAATCAAACGTGTAGTATGATATCCATATACTATAAATAAATGATGAATAATTGTCGGTAGATATAATTAACGTTACTGTTCGTTGTTTTAGGATACAACTATTAGTAAACTCACACGAGAGATTGAGACTCTGAGAAAAGAAGTGAGAGAACGAGACATACAAATTTCTTCTGTTTCAAACAAGGTAAGGAAAGTTTGGTCTTGTAGTAGGAATTGACTGAATGTGGTTCTCGAGATGAAATGAATTTTTTGAAAATTATTTATTGTCACACTCTTAAAAAAAACCACTCTGTTCCAGCTTTCAAAGTCAAAAGACACACCACTGAGATCATCAGAGGATAGGGATGCACGTGAGAAGGAAATTATGAGCCTAAGACAGGTAAGATGGCTGCCATTATTGATTTCTTTTTACCTATTCTAAAAAGCTCGGAGGTTAAAGGGTGGGATGAAGGTTTCTGGTTTGACTCATAAGTAATCATATTCAGTCATTGCATGCTGTAGATCACTTCTCTATATGTATTCTTTATGACTTATGAATAAGTTTTCATAGACAGATCTACTAAATGATCACACACACCAAAATTCTTATGCTACAGACCCTGAAAGGTTTTGCTTCACCATTTTGCGCTCACTAGCAATTGAAATGTTTTGTATTTTACTACTTCCTTGTCACATTTTGCGCTCTTTCTCAAAATTTTGCGCTCTCCTTAACATTTGCGATTCTCATTCACATTTTGCGCCTTTGTTCACTGGTTACGCATTCTGTGTTGCCCCAAAATTTTAGTCGCAGTAATATATTTTACATCAAAAGCATCTTGTTAAAATTAAAGTTATTTTTAATTTTCAAAAAAGAAACAAGAGCATAGCTGTTTGTTTAAAGCTATGTCGTTGGCGTTTATTTGCGCATTTGCCGATAACATTGCCTAGCTCATATATATACTTCATTCAATCTCAGAATAAAACATTTCAGGGCCTGTTGATTAATGCAGTTCTTATTTTACTTTCTATGTATCTATATTTTTAAAACAACCCATTACACAAAACTGTAATATATTCTTCAATATCAGCCGTTAAGAGGTACCGATCAATCATATAATATTCTTTTTTTCATTGCACATTTTAGATAGATTTGGATGGGCTACAATATTAATGTTTACATAGCTCTTTTATCTGTTTATAATTGCGACTTTTAACGCATGCTTTTTATGTAAGAGACTGCCCTTTTTTGTGCACCCTTACACAAAACTGTCACTTTTATTCTCTATGTTTGATATCAGGACTTAGATTATTTTGAGGTAAGTCTTTTGTAGCATATACACACTAATTTTGTTTGTATATTCCAATCAATTATTATTATAGTGCATGATTCAAGCATTCAAAAATGCAGCTATTTTAATTATATATAGCCATATATATATTTATACATAATTTTACAGATTATGCTATATTTACAATTCAATGACCCATATATTTACTGTCATTAACTAAATTCAGCTACTTTGATATACATTGTAAATGTCCAAATGTACTTCCATTTACCCTCTCTGTATTAAATTGAATCGGTTGTAAATTAATTACCAGTAATGTAAAATCCAGATTGTGAATCTATATACATTTTTGTTTCAATTTAACTGTTAACCATGTTGTAAATGATCATTCACATTCCATTAAATTTTTGTTTGGAGTTTCCCTAATCAAATTGATAACAGTAACCGATTCTATATATATTGCATATGAATTGAAATAATCATACAATTCACAATAACAACACAAAATGTATTAACTTTGCCACATATCAACAAATAATTTCCATCTCTTGATAGTATGAAGATGTAAGTATTGATGATGTACCGATAAATTACAGGCCAGAGGAAAAAAGATATTTTTTTGCTAAATGTGCTCTAGCTGTGAAAAAATTTTAAATTATGGATATGAAAAAATAGAAACTATGAACAGTCAAGTGTACATGTATAAACACATGTACAGCAAGGTTTGTGTATACTAGCTGGTAATCTGGTTGTGCGGCTGTTAATTAGGAATATGTAACTAAATATTGTTATTTTTTATGATCATATCATATCTGGAAATGATTATATAAAATATCACTTGAAGGAGAATTTAATGATTTCGAAGTTAATGTTTTACTGAAAGGGCCAGTTGGCCTTATTGGCTATCTAGTATTTTACACTGTGGTTTACTGTTTTGAATAGCTAGACACAATAAGATATTTTGAGTTTTTATTTTGCTAGAATTTTTTTTTTATTTTTTGACTGATTAATTCACTGCCAGATCTATCTTTATGATTTAATTTTTAATTTTAGTTAATTGCAATTAGAGTTTTTATCAATTTCTATTATTGAACGAACAATGAACTGGCTATTTGAAATCTGTTGATATCTTGAATGGTATCATAGTTATATTTATGGGTATAAGTCAAAATACAGAATAACAAGATCAAAATGAATGCATCAAAATTTACTAGCCTTGTAACTTGCACAGTATAACATCTACATGTAATTGGTGAACTATATCAAAGATTTGTTTCATTAAGTTCCCTTTTCATTTTCCAACTTTGAATTATAAGCAAATGAGGGTAAAAAAAAAAGAATTTTTTAAATAGAGAACTATTAGAATGGATTAATCTCAAAGTTTAGGCTAGTGATTAAATACTGATTAAAAATAATGTAAGACATTTATATCCAAAACAAAACTTGTCTCAGTCATATAAGTTATGCCTTTTTCCTTTCAGAAATACAAAACTGCTGAGAATAAAATGCAAGAGCAGGAGGAGCTTATCAACACCCTGAAACAGGAACTTGAGAAGTCCAAGGTCAGCATCTTTGATGAGAAGAGTCAGCAGAAAAAACTCGAGACACAGATTGATCAACTCAAGTCAGAGCTGTCTGATGTCCAGAGGACCGAGCGAGTGGTCAGGATCGACCTGGAACAAGCCACCAAGAGGGTAGGTCTGCTAAGTCCTACACACCCAATGTTCTATCACATTCTCCATTTAAACATGGCAACCGATCTTCATTGAAGTGTTGAGTACTTGATATTCTGAAAAACATATAGTATTTCGATGAACTGCCTGTGCCACCTGCATTTGCAGAGTAGATACTTGAAGTTTACTAGGATATTGGTTTCTTATTGGTTACTTCATTAGAAATATATTTCTTACTTAGATATTGTGTTTGTTTCAATTCAAAATCTCATAGAAAAGTTTAAGAGCTTCAACAGATATTTGTTTTTGTTTCAATTTTGTTCAGTGTTTGTGGTTCCTTAAGATAAACCCTTTTACTATTCCACTCTCTTTACATATACCATAGATAAGTTTTTCTTAGCATTCTGAGAGCAGTAGGGTAAATCTAGTTTGTGTGAATTTTCAGCTTGAAAGATTCAGGAACAGAGTGGTCCAGGCTGCCTACTCCTCGGGCTCCACAAAGGCCCCAGAAGGGGAGATCACTGATGACCAGCTTGTGGACACACTGAAGAAACTGGCTGAGGAGAGGACGGAGTTCCACAATAAGGTCAAGGACATGGAGAAACAGCTCAAACTGACGGACAGCAGCAGTAACGTGTTCAAGCGCAACATCACCAAACTACGCACCGACCTCGAGAAATCTATCGTAAGTGATTCTCTAGACATTACATTATAACTGATTTCTTTGATTCCTATGCTAAATGTGGAGAGGATATCCAAATCATTATGTTGATACCATTTTTAAAACTATAAAATGAAGGTTTAGATGTTTATTTTTACATCAGTAGAAACACTGATAGAATTTTATCGTTCCCTTATAGTTCCATGAAAAGTGTATATATTTCTGATTGTTTTTAGGAGAACCTGAAGACCAATGGTTTCCTGGTGAGCAGCCTGAAGCACGAGATGGAGCTGTTACAGTCCGTAACCGGGGAGGAGTCGATCCTGTGGATGAGGGACTGCCTCGTACAGCTACTGACAAACGTCTCCGCCTGGGAGAAGGAGATAGAGACTTCTCTACAGACCTGTGGAATCAACATCAACCTCTCTAATGATGGTAAGTCATAATCAGTCCTTATGATAACTTAATGAAAATGGATTTACTGAAGTCTTTCTGGTTGTGATAATTGTGAATACTGGTTAACATTTCTTGGTAATAAATTTAAAAACACAACAAAAACAAAAATAGTTTGGGTGTTTTGAGTGTTTCTTTAATTAGTGTGATTTTATACTAAGTATATTTTACACTTGGTATGCAGTAGTGAGTTGCATGAAAAAAAAATCAGAAAAAATATTTTTATACTTCATTTATACATTTGTTCCAGGACCTGGAAAACACATTGTGAGTATGCATTCCAAGTTACAAGTCCTGCAAAAAGAGAAAGAGAATTTAGAGACCAAGTTAGCTAATACAGAGAAAGAGTTCAAGTCAGAGCTAGAGATGAAGATCAAAGTGATGAAGGAGGAAAATGAGAACCTTGTGAAAGACGCAATAGAAAAAACAAGGGCAGAAGGTATGTGTTTTTTGAGTTTCCTCCCTTTCAACAGCAATTATATTGACGTAAGTTTGGTATGAACAGCTACTTCCCTCGTTTTACATTGATGACACATAGAACCGGTAAATAGATGCTCTTTTGTAATGATAATTCTATCAAATGTCTATTTTTTTGTAGGTGAGGAGACTTTGAACAAGGCAATAGAGGAGCTGAAATTTGTGGAATCAGAAAAGAGAGAAAATGCAATAGCAGGAGAGCAGAAAAAGATTGAAGAGCTGCAAGTTACCATTGACCAGCTAAGAGTGGTAAGTTGACAGAGCTGACCAAATGTAAAGGTCACTCTCAGCCACATTTTTATTTTGATTTTGTGGATAACAAACTGTCTTGATGAACGTACATTATTGAGGGGGAAGGGGAATATGATGGTGAGGGATAATGTAAGAAGAGGAGTGGGATTCTAGATGTATAATTTTAATAGAAAATTTTTATTTAATTTAGATATAAAATTCATTTTAATGCATATTTCTTGCATGTCTAAATATTTATTTCTATCTCTCAGAACCTACAAGAGAGGCAGAGAGAGTTTGAGGAGAAGTTACAGGAGGCCTCCTCCACTATCCACCAGATCGACGAATACAAGGCCATCCAGGAGGAACTGGAGGCCAGGATCAAGGCCCTGGAGACGGAGAAACTGGAGCTGAGCACCCAGCTGTCCTCCGAGGCTCAAGACAGGGACAAGAAGTACGAGCAGGACATTGAGGCCTACAAGGAGCAGAACAAACAGCATTCAGTCACTATCTGTGCCATGGAAGAGAGGTTGATCAAGCTCATGAAGAAGAACAAGGATTACCAGGAGGAAATTACAGTGCTGAAGAAAACTATTCAAGGTAATGAACTCCTTTAAATTAAATACACAGTAAAAATGACTATTTTGATGTCATCTATATTCTTGAATGACAACCACCCATTGACTCTTGATAAAAGTTAGCAGGTCTGTTGATTTCATGTCTCTGCTTTTATAGAAATGAAGACAGAGATGATACAACTGAAGGACAAGGCAGCTGCCGCTGCCCACACCAAGCCTGCCCCGCCCCCCAAACCAAAGGTCATAGTTCAGAAGCCATCACAGGACTATGTAGCAATGGAGCAGTTAGTGGTGGTGTTGAGGTAAGGTCCATAAAGGGAGGCAACTGTATCAAAGTTGAAACAAAATAGACTTTGGAAATCAAATTTTTTTGCCTGTATTCAGATTTGTATACTTCACAGAAAAATGCAACTTTCAAAATCATACTGTTAGGAATTGCAGAATTTCTAAAGTACAAATATTTCATGAAAAGTAAATTTGTAGGAAAATGATGTTTTGGTTGTTACATATGTACTGACCTCTTTGCTGACTTTTATTCTCTCATATCTAGGAAAGAAAACAGTGATTTGAAGAACACCATCCAGAGTCGGGACGATGTGATCCTGGGTCTAAGGAGGGACCTTGCTGGTGCTCATGCCAGACTGTCCGATATCACAGGTACCTATTGCAATACAAAAATCTAAGAATATGTACATGTAAACAATGTCTTATAGGAGGTCACCATGTCTAGTTGTGTGATCGAATTGAGGATGGTGAAGCAATTTGAATTTTGAGAAAGCAGTTCACTTTTAGAGACAAAAAATTGATAAAGTATTGATGTAATTACAGGTGAACTAAGTGAGAGTCAGAAGCAGGAGATGGAGAAACACAAGGAGAAGCTTGTCCAGCGGGAGAGAGAGATTGAAGGACTGAGGCTGCAGATGGCCAAGTTATCCAAAATCATCGACAAACAGAAAGATGAAATCAAAAGCTTACAGAAACAGCTCAGGTTAGTTGAAAAAGCACTGTGTAATTCAACTGCTTTGAATTGGAATTTTCATTCATCAACCAAAAAAATCTCCCTTCCTTTGTCTGCGACAGAGAAAGTTTAATGCTTGTTTTACATAAAAATGTCTATAAATATATCAAAGACCCCAAGTGTTAAAAAAAGCTATCCATGTTATTGGGCATTTAAATGCCCACAGTTCTTTATTTTAAAAGCTCTTTGAAAACATGTTAAAGATTTCAGTGATACAATTGTGAAGAAAAAAATCAATAGGCTTATTGACTTAAGATCATATACCTTTTGTAATATTTAATTAGTTACACATTGGCCTTTTGAGGTAAAGGAAGCAGACCTCTTATATATGTCTTCTTAACAGTGAAGTCTGTTGCTTATTGGTTGGTTATCTGTTTTTGAAACTAAGGAATGATTTCTGTTCTGTTCAACTTTGTAGTGAGGAGAAGGCCATTTCAATCAAGTTCCAGTCCAACATGGATGAGAAGAACCGACGAATCAAAGAACTGGAGCTGGAGGTGGAGAATGAGAGAATGGAGCAGAAGAAACAGCTAGATCTCCTGGATCAGGAGGTAATCTTAATCCCTTTATATGAGTGGATTATTGGATTAACATGACCCTGTTATTCTAAAAACTCCATTGCTTCACATCTTAATTATTCAAATAAATTACTGAAAGGCTGTAAGTCTTTTGCATGCATGCAATTTTCCTTATGCAAATTTGATAAAGTCTCAAACTGAAAATCATTGGTCAATAAATCCAATCTAATTGAAAATTAATGTTTCACTATAAAAGTGATAATGCGTTGAGTAAAATCATCCTATTTGTAAGGAGCATAAATCACTAAATTTTATTGATACATAACCCTTATGAAAAAAAATCTTCATTATTACATATTCTTTTGTACAATGGTTTATTCAAGAACATTTCATGAAATTTAAAGTTAAAAACTATCCATTGCAATTGGCCCTTATGAAAATGATATTTCATAATTGATATTCTGCATCTTTTTTTATGCATTTACTATTTAAGTGTATTTTCTTACAGGGTAGAATAACCTCTGAGCTGACGGCTCTTGGTGCTCAGTGTCGTGGGGAGAGACATGAACAGGTCATCACCCGTCAAAGAGAGGCTCTGGCTGAACTACGCCTCAGGTGTAAAAATCTAGAACAGGCCAAACCACCTCGTAAGTTAAAATCAAAATCTTAATGATGTATATGCATATCATAATATTTTCATTTGTTGTTAATATAGTCCGCTTAATATAAGATTTTTCCTGACAAAATAACTATTATATTAAGAGGGGTCCACTGTACATTGAATAAAGATTAAGTAATCATTTAAAAATAATGATTTAAAAAAAACAAAAGTAATTTTATGTTTGCATATCAATTCCAACAATAAGATGAAACTAAATGTTCAAATTTTTTGTTATTAATTTTTAATTTATTAAATAAATCTTTACCTTTACTCAGTGCCAACTCAGGACCAAGCTTTACAACAAGTGATCATGCTGAAGAAGGAGCTGGCTGAGATCAAAGCCAATCAGGCTCTGTCTGAGAACAGCGAATTGTCCTCGGGACTCGAGAGGGAAGTCTCCAGGGCCAGAGGCATGCTGGGATCTGTCAATGCAGAGGCAGACATGGAAAGGAGTGCCCACCGAGAAACTATGGACGCCCTAGATGCCAGTGAAAGCTCAGTAAGTGGCAAACTGTTTGTGAAATACTTATATCAATGCTTTATGAATGGGTCAAGTTTCTCCCTTGGTCTTGCTTTATGTAGAAATTGAAAGTATTCAGTTGCATGCATATTAAAATTAGATGTGATATATTTTTGCATATGTTGCAAGAGTGCAAGTGAATCTTGCATCTAATTATATTCAGATTATTGTAGTCAAACATTTTGAACAATTTGATGTAATGGATGGACTTGATGAAAATATCCATGTTTAACAAATAATTTTAATGATAATGTATATTTAGATATAATTATTTCATCTATATGAATAAACTTATTTCAAACAATTACAGTACATTACATTGCTGAGAGCAATGGCTAGCTGCCTCGAGATGGAATCTGTGGATGGGCTTCGTCCCATTGGCCATATTCCAAAGGATGAGCGAGAGAGGCTATTGGTCGAGAGAGAGAACACCTGTCAGATCCTGGCCAATAGAATCAAGGTCCTACTGGAGAGAATTGCCCGGAAGGAGGAGCTGCTCCAGGGATACGAGAGAGACCTGGCCAAACTCAGGTGAGACACACACACATTGCTTCCCTTATACAGTTTTTATAAAGATCAAAACAGCTCATTCTAATTCCAATAATAGCACTAGCTTGAACATTTATTTAGTTCAACATCACAACCACAAACAGAACTTTTTTGTCTTCAACAAAAAGTAATGGTTGTTTATCCCTTATTTATTTGAAATGTCAAGAAAATTTTCCCAATAGCTGACTAAAGTTCTGTCAAGAATAATAAAAAAAAAGAAAACAGTAGGTCTTTTTGACCGAAAATATATTGACTGAAAATATATGTTCAGTGTTACAGGTAGTGGGCAAAAATTTTTATTTTTGTATCAAGTCTGATTCAAATTCTATCATAAGTATATAATTCATCATAAATCTGTAGTGTTTGGAATCATTGAATTGACAAAAGACTAATACAAAAATAGTTTAGGTACATGTACTTTCAATATTGTATAGCATTTATCTATCTTTGAAATGACAAAAAATACTATGAAAAATAAATATATTTGGTATATTTCATATTGAATTGTATATCATGCACATGTACTTATATGTACAACAGACACTCAAAAAATCTTCACTTTAAATATTCCCCTCATTTCTTTTTCATTCACATTGAGAATATTGATCCAATTTGTTTATTGACATTTTATGTGATATTTATTTATGTACAAATAATGTGAATGTGAAGGACCATAAAATGTCAATAGGACATTATTGAAATTCTTTACTCTGGAACATATCATGTAATCTATACTCAATTTATGATTTTTAAAAAAATTTCTTCACTATGCAAAATCATTCGGTTATATGTATTTGGGACAATGAGTTCATTGTAATTTAATTAGTTTTGACTTGAATGATGAATTTGGTGCACAAAATATCATAAGCATAAGCTTTCCTGGATTTGATATTTGCATGCACATATAATGCTAATAGCTTTTGAAATAAAATGCAACATATAAGAGGTTTTATGTGGACAAGGAAACAACTCTTATTTTGATGAAACCCATGTGTGAAGAGTCATTCCCACACTCAACTTATAGAAGAGCACTTTCCTGTATTCACAGTTAATTTAAAATGTAATGAATTAATCTCTTAAACTTAATAAGTGTATACATTTAAAGACCTTATGTCAGTATGAGAGGAATATTTTTAATGCATGAGGTTTAAGCCATATATAAGCATGTATGTCCATTTTTTTTTCACTGCATATGATATGTCTGAATTTACTACAAGGAAGTTTACATTGCATGGTTCAATGTCCAACTTTTTCAGTAAATCACAATTTGGTGTAAAGTACCGGTATATTTATACCATACAAGTTTTTGACTACATACATGTTCATAAATTAGCAGAACAATTTGATTAAAATGAGTTTCCAAATCTGTTTACCCTTGCTGTCAAAACAATGATTGTCGAACATATTGACATGCCCAGTAAATATAATACCTGGTAGTTGTTTATTATTCATTTAAAGATTCGATCAACACACGAAAACTAGACTTGAAAAACATTTTAATGAACTAAATAAGCTTGTTCTGTGTATTTATTTAATAGATAAGTTTTAGATACAAGTATTTGATGTACAAAATTAAAGTACTGAAATGCATGTTGCACGTTTACTTCAATTTAAAATTTTGTTTTCCTTCAATGTTAGGACTTGAACTGGAATGTGCAATTTTCAACAGAGTTACTTTTCATATTTCATTCAAAATGGAAAAAAAACTAGTTATTCCAATGAGTGACTTCTTAAATTTGTCAAATGACTGTCAATTTCTTATTCAAAGCAAAGTCCCAACAATATCCTCTGTTGATTAAGATTAATTGCTCAAATATTTATACATGTATTCATTTATTTCAGACAAGCTCAAGAATTGGCAAATAGAAACTCAACACAAGTTGAAAATCTTGCTGTAAGTATTGTTATGATACAAGTTTTAAAAAAAATGATTTAATATAAGTGTATGTCTATAGAATTTAATTTTATTTCATTTCTTAATTTTAGAATGATGTGAAGAGTAGAACAGAGGAAACTCAGTATCTACGAGAATCTCTTAGTCGAACTCGAGACCGTCTCGATCAGGAGAAGAGACTCAACAAAGCAATTAAACAACGCAAGGTATTTGAACATTTCTTTATGAAAATACGCGAGACACTGTCAAGTGATGCTAAAATTAAACTTGATACAAGTTGTAATATTCAATACTTAAATGTAACTCCTCTAAACTTATTTTAGTGCGCTTGCATGATTAGAGAAATACATGTGATAGCATGTTTGCCTAAAATAAAATCTGTGACATTTCTGTCTCCCAGAACAGAGCTTTATATCTGTATATTGTAACATTTTTCCAGACTTTCCACTTGGAGAATGAAAGACTTCACCAGCAACAAGTTCCCGCCTCCCACCATTGTAAGGAGGAAGATATCTTTGGAAAGGTCAGTTATTTGTATACTGTAGATTCCTAGTTAAACCGAGTAATAAATATCCACGTAAAATCACAAGAAGTACATCTGGCGAATTTTAAAATCTCACTTTTTTTTTTGACATATGTAAACTATATGAAATAATTATAAAAATTCGACATTCACGATTTCATGTTCTCGAGATTTGATGGAAAACAGTAGAATCGCAGATTAATGTACTCGCGTAAAATAAAAACTGTACAGTAAAACAATTCAAGAAATATTACTAAATGGTTTATTGATATTTTAAAACTATGCTTTCAAAATTCGTATGCATGTTTCTATGTTATAAATTGACAGGGAGAAGAATAAGTTCTGATGGCTCTTTTATATTTTTACAGAGTTCAGCGAGGAGGAAAGCAAGTAAGGACTCTCTTCGAAGGAAGAACTACGAGATAAGCACACTGAAAAAGGAACTCTGCAGCAAAGAGCAGTCCCTGTATGACACAGAGAATAGGCTTTACATGATAGAGAACACTGTTGTAAGTATATCAAAAACAGAATTTAATCTCATAAGGCAAAAACCTGAAATGAAGCCAGATTACAATGTACATAAAATTTCTTCGCCAAACACGAGTTCAGAATATATATATTTTTAGATCTTTTTTGATCAGAGAATCTCATTCAGATAAAAGCAAAATACTATGCATTGCATGCATATATATGATATAATCATTATACATGTGTATGGGAAATAAATAATTTATACAATATATATATTTAACAAAAAATTAATAAATTATCTATACAATATATATACACATGTACATATGTATCTATTTAATGATATATGTACCAGGTAATAAGAAATGTACTTTTTTTTATTTTTCAGGGGATGGAAAGAAAAAGAGAGCAAGAAATAATTGAATCATAGTGATTAACAAATTTATTTAATTACAATTGGCAATTCCATACCCCAGAGGTGCATTTCCCAAAATATTAGGAATTTGGTACTAGTGCGATAGTGCTTGCATTACCGGTAGTTAACAATTGACCATATTATGGTCATTAATTTAGCATGCATGACGTTCGACATTTTGACCAATTGATAGACTTGAATGTCTTGAGCATAATAGTTGTATCTATGCTTTTCTTTGGGTTAATTAAACTTCAATAAATACAATGTAATATGATAATATATGAATTTGATATTGTTAATTGAATTAGAAAACAAAGTTAAGATTGATTTTTAATGAAAGATATTGTATACTAAAGGGAGTATTTTAATTGACCAGTATATTTAAAGTTTTTTTAAATCTAAGATGTACATATATGTATTTCTTATTGTATAAGCTAAGAGCATAGAGGCCAAATTCAAGATTAGTAACTTTTAAATTGCAACTGGTTCATAAAGCTAGTCCTTAAATATTTAACAAAAATATGAAGTTTTGTATGTGTGAGAAATGTACGAAATGGATGTTTTTATCATACAAAGCACACCTGTGATATTGTATCTATAAATAGACTGGAGAAATCCTTGATATGTAACTGGGTTAAGGTATGCTTCTGTAGTGATATCTCTACCTAGTGTTTTCTCTTTTTAGTGGAGATTTTTATACTGTTTTCATACATGTATTCATATGTTAAACTTATTCTTACAAGAGGGAATAACAAACAAAATTTCTACTATTTTTGAACAACAAAAAATCATGCATAACATATGATGGTATTCCTCATAATTAAATCAAATGGATGATTTTGATTGGTTATTTCAGACATTTACACTGAAATAATGATTTTTTAAAATTTAGGTTCATATTAAAACTTTTTTGTTAGAGATCATTTTATATACATTTTATATATATATTAGTATGCTTTGTTTTGTTGATGTAGAATTCTTGACAGATTGTCAGATTGTTGTAATAAATGGACGTAGAAACAAGTTTCCTAGTTTTATTTCAATATGCTCTAGCAGCCATGTTTTCAAATACATTTTTTGGGGTATTTATGTAAGATAAATAATAAATTCATTTTTGGAATTCAGTAGTTGAAATATGGGCCAGGCGGGCTTAGAACCAATTTGAATTTTAAAAAAAAATAATCAAAATTAGTTTGTTAACAATGCTTCAAGAAGGTATTCGTAAATTGTAACCAAAATTTGAATGCCAGTTGTGACATCAGTAACAAGCGAGAACTCACAATTCTTTGTAATGTAAACGGCTTTGTCATGTGTTTATTTAATACACATATTGGTCAGGCTTAGTCAAAATCAATTTTTTTATTTTAAAATTAATAATGAACACCATATAATATTGTGTACGTCAAATCCTGTTTTTTTTTTCAAATACATGTATGGTATTTTCTATTCATCGATCTGTATTGAAAACATGATACAAGCTTTCTTTACCTTACAAGGAATTGCGAGTTCTAAATCTTGCCAGCAACTTGACAACCAACTTTCAATTATTGAGTTCGAGATATCATACCCAACTTAGCACTTGAAACATTAAAATAGAATTTGAACATTCATTGGTTCTAATCGTGACCCTACTCCTTTTAAGGTATAAAGATCATTATTATTATTATTATATTATATATTATTATTATAAAGATCAGGGTATAGATTATAAGCCATTTAAAGAGTTCACATTTAGTATAAATGTATTCATACTTATAATCTAAATATATAAATATATATACTCAATCTAATTATCATTATGATGGTCATCATACTACTACAAGATTGAAGACCACTTTTTATCACAGCCTTAAGAATTACTAATCGAACACTCGATCTAATTCTCCTTACAGCTCTGTGTAGCCTATCTCATTCTGCACTACTATTCTACTAATGATCAAAACAACACACTTACTCCATAACAGTCATTCTACAACTTGAATGATTGCCTTAGGATTTCATTAAACCGTTGTGATCACTTTATAACATAGCATTTGCGATCACCAGTTACAACGAGCTTTCACCGGGTAAATCTAGTACTCCGTGAGATGTACCACTGGAAAAATTCCATCGCATCCTATAAATCTCTGACTATTTTAGATCAATGGAAAACATTCTTTTTACCAGTCTGAATCCACTTGAAGAACCCAAACGATCAACTGTATAAAAAAAAAAAAAAAAAAAGATGAAGAAAATACAAAATATTGGCGTTTTTTTTGACATGCTATAGTGCTAAATATTCAAAAAATTTAAGTAAACAATTTAACATATTTAAAGATTTTTCTTATGTTTTTCGTAATTCTGTTTTTCTCCTTTTTACCTAATTTATGTCTCCTTGTGACAGGGTTTGGATCTGTGACGTCATGTTGCGAACCAACTGATGATCGTGGCGTAGCTATCTGTTCCGTATTTAAATAGTCCGCTTGTGACTTAAGGCGGGAAATCTTCGACGAGACGCCCCTACTATGGTTACGCCCCGAACGATGGGATCTGTGCGATTTTATAGAGTTCGTATCGTTAGTGTCTCTTGATGTTCTTTGCGATCGAAGTGAATTTGTATCGTTGGTGTCCTGGGAAAGGTTCCTCTGTGCAGGTCTCGCGACTTGCGTGTATAACGAGCTTTGCGAAACACAACTCGTGCAATTTGATGACGTTCTCAGAAAATCCCGCTTCCTTCTATTTCGTCTGCAAGACGAACAGTAACTTCTCTCGGACGCTGAAGGCGTACTTGGTTGAATATCAATCCTGGGAGCTTGAGAAGGAGCCACACTAGGTTGTGTCTCGTAGGAGAAATTTCGATAATAACGAACATCGTCTACATACGAAGAGGACGTCCCACCGGAACCAAAAGATGAAGAGGACGCAAGAGTCTGCATACTGTCGACCCTGGCCATAGGGGGCGCTTGCTGCAGTGGCTGATGTCTGACAGCAGGAGCTCGTATAAACTGGTGTCTGACGGGCGGAGCAGACGGCAGGTCTGCCCGTGGTGGCAGTAGGTTCGGTCGTTCAGATATTGGTGAGGTCGGGTCATTTGGTACACGGAGGGTGTAAGGATTTCTACCACGTGAACGCATGAAAATGGTATCATAGACACTGCTGAGGGTCATCTTCTTTCTGGTGTCAGAAGAAATGAAAAATGTTGGGTATTAATTTTCATGGACAATGAGCATTCGCTGCCATATGACGTCTCATGCGTTACAAAAACAAAAAACAAAAAACCAAGATCGTAACACAAATGAAATAGATTTTACCTTCTGCAGTAGATAAATAAGCCTATGCAAAAAGACAGGGCCATGACGACAACAGCGGCTGATAGACATATCATCACAATCCCTGTCACTCCCAGCGATTCTACAACAGTCAGAAATAGGACGGCGTGATTCTAATTGCAATATCAGGCATATACAACGAAATCATCTAATGCAGAGAGTATATCAATAATATTCTGAATTGGTACAAAGTTAATTTTAAGTAACGTTGGTAGTTTTGTTGCCTCACCAGTGTCACTTTCATTGCTATCTTTCATGGGGTACATGCCCCCGGGATTTGCAGGGTGTGGGACAAAGACTGATGTATATTCCCTATTGTCCTCTTTGTATTCTATGGTGGTGACCATGACAGAATCGGTTGTATCTAGTACAAAGCATTGTTAAAGAGATCAAAGTTCAAATAAAATACTAAGACACTATCCTTGACTGAAACTCATAAACTTTTATTTCATGCAATAGAACACAGTGTACTTGAAAGTAAAGATAATATATTGTAAGATTGAACATATGTACTTGCAAGTAAAGAATAAAAAAATATTAGCTTAGCTAAATTTATTTTGTTTAAATAATGATTAACAATCGTTTTCCATTTATTCGGTACAGAAGTTTTCAGACGATTTTCAGAATTAGATGTAACCAATTAAAACACTTTAAAACGGCGTTTTCCTACAATGTGTCACGCTGTTTGACGAAAGGAGGATGCGTGAGACAAAAGGAATAAGGAAATTACTAATGTGTCCTAATTCAACACAGGAATAAGACAAAAATCTATATAATAGATTCCTTGTTTCGTTTAACTATGTCGGAGTTTGTTGTACACCGGTAAAACATTTCAGTGGTGTACTCACAATGTTCACAAAGGGCACAATGGAATTCGTTGCATTCCGTGAACATCTTTCGGAATTCATTTCCTCGCTTTCTGGCCATTTCACACTTGAAATCACTGTAACCTATATAGATTATAAGATATGACAGTATAATGTTTAAAAATACACATTTTTCTCAACTAAATGTTAGTAAGTATAAAACAGACTATCACATATCTGTTTAAAAAAAGTTTCGTCTCTGAGTTTGCTATCATTCTAGAGACGTTAATTTTGTTCTTACCCCTAAATTTGACATTACTGATGATGAATTCTTCGCCAGATGCAAATCTTGTCAAGTTTTTTCGTAAACGTTCTACTATGTATGGTGATGTGATGTTGACGATGCTGGACTGTGGGCAATACTTTTTGATTACGACTGAATCATTCTCTATTTAAAAAAAACCCCAAAAACTAACAGAATAAAGAAATAGTTCACCAAGGGTCAACCACGTTCTGAAAAGCAACAAGTTTAAAAACTTCGCAAGTACGATGTAGTTTACTTGCCAGTATGACATAGATGTTTGAAGTCAAAGCTGATTAACCGTCGATGTCTTATCACAATAAACGAACATCTATCGCCTGAAAAGTAATGCAACAATTGACAGTTGAAAAAGGGAATTTCAAGCAAATATGGTAATACAGACGGTTTTTATATTTGAACATGCATATTTAAAGGTATATGTACGTGAATGGTGGTTCGTTAAAACACCAAGTAAAGAAAAACCCGACACACACATACAAAAGTTATATTGACACATTAAAGTGGATTCTAAATATTAAACATCCCTGACGAGGGTACTCTAAATTTCTTGCCTCTACATCCTAGATCATATGCTTTGCTGTCCAACCAAACACTACCATAGTTGTTAACGTTAAGAAGGTTGAATGGTCCCTCGATTATGTCCGCTGCAAGATGTCTGTACCCAGAACCTTTGAATTCCACCGGGCAAACCTCGTCCGCCGTTTCCCACGTCATCGGGTTCTTTGTGACCAATATTTGCATAGTATTAAGAGACCCTATTTGGGGAAAAAGCACATTTCTATTCTGTGTAAACAAGAACAACTAAAAAACAAGAGGTCCATGTATTGGTACAGTAGTCATTGTTTCAACAGTTTAGAATTATACAAGTTTTGGTGTAAATATTGGCATTTCTGGTGCTGTGAATCTTGAGAAGAAGATTTTTTAAGACACGCACCCTATTTTAACTGTTTTGTTATTATCTTTCTAGTAAATCATGTTTTGTCCTTTTTATCTTAACAATTTAGAATCCCCTTTCCAGAAATATGCTTTGTACCAAGTCTGGTTAAATTTAGCCCAGTGGTTCCACAGAAGAAGCAAAAACATGAAAAGTTTACAGACAGACGGACGGTCGATGGGAACAGGTGTTCAGAAAAGCTCACTTGAATCTTCGGTTTAGGTGAGTTAAAAATGAAATTTAAATGAAAAAATCGATTTTGTTTTTTGTTTGAATCAAGGCCTGCTCCTGTAGGTTTCGTTTATGATTTAATTACAAGTATTGTAGTTAAAGTTGTTAGTGGTTTTTCATTGTTTTAATACTTTCAATAAGTTTAAGCATTTAAGAACTTGGCTTATAATGGTTTCTTTTCTTTTTTGTCACCCCCCCCACTCCCCCACAAAAAAAGATAAAAATGAGCGGGTTTTTTTTTGCGATGTTACCCTTCAATCTTAGATTCTGTACTTACCCAAGTGAAAACATGGGAACAAAACCCAGATGATAAACAGAGTCTTCATTTTGACCCTGCTGTTGATGTCTTCAGATGTAAATCTCTTGATAGAACGGCCACAGACTGTTTCGGGAAACGTTTTTTTTTTCATAAGGAAGTTTTGTTTCATCACATGCTACGCTCTTATAATTTAATATTAACTTCATCCATAACATTTAATTTCCTTACAAACTCTATTTATAACCACTAATTACATATCTGCACGTACATTTTCATTTCAGTTGCATGCAAATTTCCATTTCAAATGCCATTATTTGTAGATTTAATAACAAATGCATGAAAAAATTAAAATTATTGATTTTCGAAATAACCATTTCTACAAGATATTCTGATAACATATTAAGGCAATTAACTTAATGCTAGAATTGTTAGAAAACGTGATTGAAAAAGACCCATATGTATTTGATATTAAGAAAACCTTATACTAATCGAATTCATTTTTTTGTCGATGGAAAAAAAATTCCGTGTAAAAACTGATCTTTTACAAGTTAACGAACAATTCATACATGTAAGTGACGTGGTGTAACACAAAAACTCGCGATAGTTATGTATTTATCCGTTTATTTTGCATGACATCGCAAAAATACGCAATTACATGTACTTGAAATTATTTTTCTTTAGATACAAGTAAATATGAAAATGAGCTCAATGAACCTTCGTCAAAGAAAACTGAGAATAAATAAAATTGAAAAGAAATCTTCAAATTAAATATGTCCACAACGAACGGGTTTTGAGTCCATTAACCGTTTACTCGGTCGGAACGAAAGTAACCGGTAACAAAATCAGTAATCGGTTAGTCGTATGAAATATGTAAAGTTGTATATTTAACACAATTTCATAATTTTCGTCTTTTATTTATTCATGTAATGATGTTAGAATCTCTGTTGAGTACCGTTAAAATTAATCTATTAATTTATATACCTTTATTATGTGCATGTTTTACTTTTTTCATTTAAAGAAAACATTAATTTGTTAAATAATAAATGTTTACAAATATATGTATACATTAGAAAAATACATTCAACCACGATAACAAAAATTTGGAGATCTAGAACATGTTATAGGCAAACCTTTCCTAATCACCTTTTACTCGACAAACTGAACTGATTACAAAATTACGGACCAGGAAATATTTTGTCGACTATTTGAATGTGTTTTTTAAATATAGTTTTTCTTAAAAATTATTAATGTAATAAAAAATAGTGTTCATATAGACTTACATATAATATTTCTATCGTGCTATCTCTGGCAGTTTATTGACAGTAAATTAAGGAAAAATAATATGCACAATTTTGTAAATTTTGATACAATTAACTGGTCGGAACGAATAGCAAATCTGCAATCAATTGCCATCCCTTAAATAATATTAGCTTACGGGTGTTATTGGGACGCATGCAGTTGAAGTTGGTTTCAAGCTTATCATGTGAATGATTAAAAAAAATCAAATTTCTATTGATACTGTATGTCCTAATTATAATTAAGGGAAGGAAGGCAGGAATATTTTACGTGTGAGTAGTAAAAAACGTATTGAACTATAAATAGCGTATAAAATCCTAGTATACACAAGGTTAAAGCTTCTTCAGCACTTTGACAATGTCATTTACTGTTCTAACTCCAACATCAGTTTTAAAAGGTCCATCAAACATGATTAGATCATTATGGAATCCGTCCGGAAAGTGTGAAAGCTGCACTTCTACATTAAGATGTCTAAGTCGCTCAGCAAACATGATTGCGTCATCACGAATGAGGTCATATCCGGCCGCCATGACGTATGTGAACGGAAATTTTGACAGTTCTTCGTCTGACGCCATCATAGGAAAAATCGTTGGTGTCAAAAGTTTATCTTTTAATTCATTAAATAAAGTCTCATTTCCCACTTGTTCGATATCGTTTCCCATTTGTTTGAGTTTAGCTGATCGTATATATTTAGCTGGAAGATATTTTCGTTGATCAAACAGAAACCTGTACTTTCCCTTTTTAAATTCTGCAGAGGTATGCACGTTGTTCCTAAAGGCATTGAACAAAGAGTGATCCAAACTCATGTAATGAAAGAAATAGACTACCTGGCCGGGGTTGTTAATACTATTATGAAGATACTCCACATTTTCTGTAAATCCTAAGGTTTTCATGTTGACCCCCTGTAAGACAGGGACAAGCAGAAGTAACATTGATAATTTCCCGCGTGTTTCTGGTCGTAGTTGGACAGCCGCTGCTAGGTTTCCCCCGGCACTGTCTCCACCCACAGCTATACGGCCCGGATCTATCCCTAGAGATCTTGAATTCTCAGATACGTGCATGACAATGCTAGTGACGTCATCCAAACCGGCGGGATAAGGGTTCTGGGGACTAAGTCGGTAGCTGAAATAAAAAACATGTAAATTAGAACATTTTAATAGAATTTTTTACCTAATTTTCAATGATGTAGATATTTTTTTTAAAATGTACTCACTCTACAGATATTACTACAATATTTGCATCCTTTGCCAGTTTTTGACACAGATGATCGTAGTTATCTACAAAATCAATACGACGCTTGAAGTTAAACATAACAGTTATTCATGTCGAACTCGTTCGTGCTAAAGAAAACTATGGTAAAAAGCTTGCCAATCGAGAGGAAGGCCCATCCTCCCCCATGTAGGTACAAAAGTACAGGTCTGTTGGGTTGTTGAATGGAGGACTCGGGCTCATAAACACGAACAGGTATTCCACTCATTACCTGGTCTGTTATCTGTCCAGATCAGAAAATGAACATATTGCTGAATGTATGATATTTCTTTTCAAGAAATAAGAAAAAGAAAACAGGATTTCCGATGTCCATTGGATAAAAGATGTTCGGGTGTAAATGTGCCTTCATCTTTGCAAAACGTAACACCAAAATGTGTTGGACAAAAGAGATGTTATACATGCATATATGAAAACAGACCATGAAAACACGAACAACAACAAAATGATGTCATTTCGTTAAAGAAAGAATTTCACCAAACACTAGCCTCTATGTAAGCTTTGTTTTGTACAAGTCATATCCTTAAATTTTTTCAGAAGTACTTTATGGTAGAATATGTTAAATTCATTTGCAAAGATTTTGTTAAAAATTAGGTACTAGATATCAGTCCGAAACTGCGCCCTGTAAATTGCAAGTTCTCTGTTCACGAGGAACGCTCTGTGACATGTCAACCAGAATTTTCCCAGAGCGCTACCGATCAACAGCTATACAGATCAAGAGCAATTCTTTTTTCAGAAACAGAATGTTACCCTGAGTCCCTTGGTCTGCGCCATCCATAGTCTGCCCGTTGTGCACACTCTGTATATGTTGTTCCCAACTTCCTTTAAAAATGGCGAGTTTGCTTCGGTTAAACCAAGAGCCACTGATGCACCTATCTGATTTTAAAATAATAGCTATGAAATAATTTAATAATTATGCACTCTGATAACTTTATTCTAAATTTTCCTCTAACCCATTCCGAGTTTAAATGATTTCATAAATACTGATATTTTACATCAGATGTACATGTATGAACTAGGTATGCAGTTAACACGTGCACCGCAGAATTGGGTTTCTTATCAAAAGTCTTAAATTTGCAGATCCACCTACATGTACTTATCTGTCAATCAAGACGGGTTATCAACTACCCCATCTATTTGAACTTAAATCCACACACACACAAACTGAGATATCGGCTAGTGCAAATTACACCGTATCTATAATTGCTGTAAATAAAGATCCTTTGGTCGTTTGGAAATCTCAGAATAAAACTATTAGTCCTTTTTTATAGTAAGTACTATTTCGTATGTTCCGGCGACTCACAATATAGCCAACACCTTTCAAGCATCCTTCCATGATTCTGAGAGTAGTTTTCTCCGCGACTGGTTCCGGAACCCGCACGTTGAGCCCGAGGGACAAGATAATGGCCACCATTAAAACAATGAACGTTACCACGTAAAATAACTTCATTGTGGACTGTAAGGTTGTCGCTCTCTGATAAGGAGACAGGTTAATCTATCCCTCTCGCAAACACTCTGACCCGTCAATATCGTTTGTCCAGCAATGATATGACCACGCATCCTAAATAAATGTCTTGTTTACTAAAGAGATCGTAGGAAAGTCACGTTGTACACTCTTAGTGTGTGAGTTTGAATACTGGCGGTTCTAAGTCACAGTCCCGACTAGTTTGAAAGATGGGCAGTTGTATAGGCAGTATTTGTTTTACTGGTACTGTGAAAGGTTCAAGTGTAGGAAATGGTGTTCTTTCTTTCCTGTCAATTTTACATAACTGGTTACTCTTGAATGGTGACTGATTCCCTTGAGATTTCCATAAAATAACACTGCATCTTGAATATCCATTCAGATATTTAACTCAATAAAAAAAAAGGATTAAAATTTGATAAAATTTCAGTGGTAGAGTGAACAGGGCTTCAGCTTGAGTTGTCGTCCTTTTCATTTGGTTCTTGACTGAAAGAGCGATAACGTTGATAAAACAGAAATTATGTGATCTTACTCTTTATTGTTTACATTTTCCAGTGTCTTTGTCTGAGATAAAACTACGAATCAATTTTGTAATGTATAGTCCAATACATTTCATCAAAGGCTATTTAAATATTGAATCGTACAACTGCTGAAAATTATGTAACAAGTAATAGGGAATCATTCTTTAAATATTAAAAGAGCTGATCACCTCATATTACTCAAAGAACGATTCTTACGGATTCCTTAGATAAATCTGTAGTTTATATTGCATAAAATCAAGAGCCAAAGCTCCTTAATTTTCTTATTTAAGAAATCAATAGTTTTATTCAACCCATATCTTTCGAATGGTATACATATGGAACCTTATTCTCTTGAATTTGTGACACTGGTATTTAGCTGACTAATGCGGATTATTATTACTAAGTGATCTTGGGGGGTTTGATTTCAAGAACAAAATCTTAGAGCATTGTTCAAAAACACTGTTAAGAACAAAATGACCTCGGCTTTCATTTCTGTTTAAATGTCTTGAAGGGTTATACGATACTTTCCAAGGTTCCTAATAGTACTATAGCGATCTAAAATGCGAAATTTCCTTTTTTGATCAAAATTTTTTTTAAGTTTCTTTCTGCGACAAATTGATCTAAAGCAGGCATTATGCCAAAATACAAGCTGACCTATTTTGACCTCAGAGGAAGAGCTGAGCCCACAAGATTGCTCTTTATCGTGGCGGGAGTTCAGTTTGAAGATGAACGGATCGGACAAGAGCAATGGAAAGCCATCAAGCATAGTAAGTACATGTATATCTTGCGTTGTTTTTATTAACTCGATCCCAGAACACATACTTAACTATAAAAGACTTAAAGCGATTACTGTAGTACATTGATATTTGCTTGTGTTTATCCCAAGCCAGTAAACTCTACAAAGAGGCTCGTAGCCCGGGGGCCTGCTTGTCCCCCCCCCCCCAACACGCACACACACTCCCCACTCCCCATTTTTCCTCGCAGGAAACATTTTTCTTAAGTTTAATTGAAAAATTGAATTATAATAGAGTTGGCTCCCTTATTTCTTGGATAAAGAAAATGAAATGAAAATGAGGGAATTAAGAGTGAAATTGAAGTTATATGTATACTACGCTACCCCCTTTTTGTACTTTTTGGATAAGTCTGCCCCCCCCCTCCTCCCCCCTCCCCCAAATTTCGACGCTACGTGCCTGTATAGTTCAAAGAATTCTACATCTGAAAGGGTTGTTAGTTCAGAAATATCAAAGAAATAGAGTTATTGCTTTTTTTGGTAGAGGTCCCAGGGAATTCGCTGCCTTTTTTGTCTGTTGATGGTGTGGTTGTATCACAGAGTATGACAATCAACAGGCACTTAGCAAGGATATTTGGTGAGTTTGTCTAAGATTAGAAAGGCTTAAAGATATTTTGGTAAATGGCATTATTTAATTTAAAACATAAATATAAAAACATGTACTTTATAGTTTAGTTTCTATTGAAGGTTAGAATTTTATTTGTTCACAGGTTTAGATGGCGAGTCGTTGTCTCAGAAACTAAAAGTAGACGAAATAGTTGAATACCTTGTTGCAATGAAAAACAAGATGGTGGAATTACCGATGATGAGTGATGACCCAGTACGTCTGTCCTCAAAGACGTTGTGGTAGTTAAAGTAACTCTTAATTTCAAGTTAAACATTATTGGTTTTCAAGCTAAATCTTTGTTCTTGACTTCCTCTCCTTGGTTCATTAAATTCTTCAAATCAACAGAATCCTTGTTATCGTTATACATATGTATATCACTTGTGACAGATTATGTAAGTACCTATTTAGCTGCTAAGTGTACGTATATTGACACAGATGTTCTAGTATTAAGTTTTACAGTTTACATTTTACAGAGAACTCAGGCAAGGGCTGAGGAAATCCTAAAATCTTTCAAAGAGTTAATGATGAAAGCCTGCACTTTCATCGAAGCACAGATTCAACGGAACATGAAGGAAGGAAATGGATTTGCTGTTGGAAATCGAGTAAGCCTTTTAAGGTCTTCCAAAACAATAAATCCTGATTATGCTATAAAGAAATTTGACCTAATTTGGCATTTACGATCCTTTTTACTTGTGTTTCAGTTGACTTTTGCTGACATCATGATTTTTGAAGCATTTGAGAATATTCTAGCGACCAATATCAACGCTCTTGATAAATGTGTTGGAATAGTGAAGTGTCGTTCTAAAGTGGCCAATATGCCTCGCATCAAAGACTACCTCTCCAAAAGAAAATACACCAGTTTCTGATGTAATGGAGGCTGTGATTCCACGTTTCCTAAAATATTCTTGCGTGTTTGATGATTAATATCCTTAGATGTGACGAATTAATGATGGGCAGAAAAACAAGTTTTAACAATATTAACATTTTCGAGGTTTCACTGTCCGAGATAACACTTCAAGTTCATCTTCAAAGAACAAGGAGGGAACTAAATCACTTGATTCACCTCGTAAACAAAACCGACTAAAATCAAACTAAATGTGTTAATTAACCACAAGTTTGCATTTAAAGCATGTAAATTTAGTATGAATAATAAACATGCACCTTTCAAAACACACGTTTGTACCAAAATCTTTCTTTTTTTTTTCTTTATTCAGAGTAGCGTTTACATAATTAAAAGCACATTTATAATGCATTTCTCTAATTAATCTTCATATTATTATACGGGTTTTTGAATCACTTACAGGTACGACGAGCTGTACTTACTTAATTTATTTAAGCTCACTACAGCTTAAAAATATGTTAGAAATAAACAGAAAACTATTTTAATTATTCTGAAGGCTATAATTTGCAAAATTACAATAGAAGCAAGCTTGTATCAGGAGGTTTTAGTACAGTCATTACGTTTCGTTACGTGGGTCAGATAGAAGCTCTCAAAAACGAAAAAGGGTAGATCCAATTTCAAGAATGTATAAAGACGAAATTCTTCGTCATGAAAGTGAAGAATGTTGTGAGCAAAATTATCATTTAAAAAGGGAAATGCCAGTGTGAGAATGCCTCGGGTATCATACCATAAAAGTAGGGCTATATTTTGGAAGTTTGGATGATGGGATTTCAATCTCACAATGAACATGTGAAAATAGAAAAATGTGAAAAAAGAAAACATTAGTGAACTGAAACGGTGAGCAATGTAGTCCATGGGCCTTTCGTTTGATCTGCCTCTGTCAGCTTTATTAACACATTTATATCAAACTCTCCCTTTTCTGAGAAAAATTTATTTGTAAAAATCTAGATATTATTGTTACAAAGCAACTACAAATATATCAAAGCATTCAATTAAAAGTTTTAAAAAAAGACATTTGACTATGCAGATTAAAACAACAGGTGTTCACAGTAATACTGTCTCTAACTAATTAACGACTTTAATGACTAATTAGTCACGGACTCGTTGACAATAAAAAACTTTTAATAAGTAAAAGACAATACTGTGAAAAGATAATAAATCTTTCCACATTAATTTATTCATGCCTTATTTCATCCCTAGGGAGATTATGACAAAATATATACACAAGAATTGCAAGAAATCAGCAAACATCACAAACATATGTAAATAAATACATAATAAGAAAATACATGTACTAAAAGGAACAAAGAAAACGAAACGAAAATGTGGTTAATAAACATATATATACACGTACCTGTAATAGTCTAGAAACTGTTTCATCTTACAGGGTAGGAATGGGAATTAAGCGTCCTGTGTATGATAACCTGTATGATAGAGGAGAGTTCTGTTGTAGTGGGCTGCACATGCACGTACAAGGTGAAAAGAGTTGTCTAAGTGAATGGATTGGTTGGCAGTCGGGTAGAGTCATTTAATAAATCGTGTTCGGAAAGCCCGCTTGTTTCTGTGCGCATGTGAAGGTCAAAGAAATGTGTGATTGTATTCCACCACCACGTATTTCTAAGTTCCAGGGTATGAACTATGGCAAAAAACATCAACAAAAATACGATTGCATCATAATCACGTATGCGGCTGTTCACTAGCGATACAATGCATATTTGTACTGAGTTTTGCGATGAATTTACAGAAGCTAATTTCGTCGGGGTTTGTTGGTAGTTTCCATATTGAGGCTGGTGGATTTTTAAGAAAAAATTTTCGGAAGAAAGAAAAGTCAGGATCATTAGACATCATTAGACATGCGTCTCTCTCTCTCTCTCTCTCTCTCTCTCTCGTGAGATTATTCAACTGCTTTTCTAACATTTTCCCCAGGGACTTTTGTTTGGAAAGCTTCTGTTGCCCAGTCAATTCTGTAGTTAGAACATCAGATTGTAAAGTTGTAGGATTGATTTTATTAAGTCAGGAATGAACCTTTTTTTGGTTTGTTTGACATTTCATGTGAAAATGATATCAAACGAGTTTGACGGAGTATTACAGTCCAATCGACATAATCTTCCAAAGAAGAGTAATTTTCGAGTGTCATTTTCTGATATTTTTTGAAGAACGTTGAAGAGTGATTCAGATATGTCAGATCTACATAGTATACAAAGATCGAGCGAAGTTTTGCAAAAAACTGCTGGGGTGTCACCTTGTCGAAGGCCTTGGTACTTAGAAAACCATCTTGATTGTTTTAGATTAACCACGGCGGTGCAAACAGCAGTGTGTGGCAGTTTTGAATCAGAGATTATATTTTGATAGTGACGCCAAGTTTGAAAAGTTTAAATAGAAGCCCATTTCTCCACACAGTATCAAAAGCGTTACTAGTAGATGTACCTAAGAAAATGACGAAAATGTTGTTGTTGTGTTCAGGATTAATATTGTTTCTTGCAGATCAAGGATGAAGTTAAGCAACCGCAATTTTCCTGAAAGCCTTGTTGAGAGTTTGGAAGATCTGCATGATGTAAGATATGCTCTATTATGCGTGAAAGTATTAATTTTTTAAGAATCTTGAAGATGCATGACAGCAAGGCCTCTAGTCTGTAGCTTTTGCAAGCGTCATTTGGTTTGTCTCCCCTTTTGTATATGGGGATAATTAGTCCTTCTTTCAAAACAGTGGGGGTTTTGCCGATGAGTAAAGAAGCTTTAGGGTGCGGTTTTTTTCAGTGCCACCTCCATGCTTGGTGTGTCCTTTTGTAATTAAATCGTAACTTGTGGCTTATCGTAACTTCAAAAATTCCAAGACTGACGTCATTTCACCCACTGTAATTTCACCAGCTGATAATCTTAAAAATCGTGTTCACATAATATTGTAACCATGGAGATTTTAATGGACCTTTGTTTTTTCTGCCTGTCAGCTTTATTCACACATTTATATCAAACTCTTCTTTTTCTGTGAAACATGTATTTGAAGAAATCCAAATAATAATGTAATTACAAGACAAATTCAAATATATCATAGCATTTCATTGAAAGTTAAATAAAGGACATGAGACCATGCAGCATAAAACAACAGGTGTACACATTAATACTGTCTCTTACTAATTAACATTTCAAATGACTAATTAGTCATGGACTAATTGACAAATGAAACTTTTAATCATAAAAGATAATACTGTGAAAAATTAATTAATCTTTCCACCTGTTCTGTTTTGAATTTGGATGAAGGTTACCTTTGTAAGTTTTTTTTTTACTGTTTTGAAAAGAACTTGATGGTTTATAGTTTTGCACTAAATTAAACTGTCTTATTATTAAAAAAAATTCATTACAACTAATTTACCTTTTGTTTTTGAGAGTTTTATGGCATAATCTACATATGTTTTTATTATTCAAACATAAAACCGTTTAGCATGGGGTTTAAAAATAAAACGACAGCTTTGAGTGATCTAGTTTTCTTTTATAAATAATTCTCACAGGATATTGGGTCAAATTAACGTCAACTAAAACTCTGTTCTCCTTTCTTACAAACAACACACAGACCCAGTGACACACAGAAATACACGTACAAGTTATGAGCCGGACACTCGTACAATGAAATCACATCAGTTTGTGGTCACTTTTTCGTAAGTTCCTGAAGCTGTGCCTGCTTTGCGTACGTTCTGTTCATAGCGTTATTCACAGACTGGGAGGTAGTTTCCATGGGACTGGATTGTGTATGAGAGTCTCTATATGTACGAACACTGCCCACTGTGTCCGTTTTACCGTCCTCTGTTTTGCCCAGAAACCTTATTTTCTGGGACTCTGTGAATTTGCTATCAATGCGATGGTGTTGCTTTGGAGAAAGATGTACACTCCTCGATGATGACATCACTTCTTGATCTCTCAGAACTTTGGCCTTCACGAAAGGCCTCGTGGTCGTGTCCCCAACAAGGGGTTTATATCCAAGGGAGCCAAAGCCAGCAAATTCGTCGGAAGGTTTCGAAATGCTGGGAAGTTTTGGATACGGAAACAAAACCAAGGAGCGCTGATACATGGCATGATCCTGTAAACTATCCCACATTGTGTTCTTTTGAGGCTTCATCTTCAACAAATTAATCAACAAAATCTGTGTGTCGTATCATAGACTCCCAACTTGGTTTAACATTTAATCCATGTTGTCTTTATGAGCGTCCACCGAGATTTTGGTCTGGTCAAGTTTAAGGAAAAGTCAGTAGAGAATAAGAAGATTAAGACTGACCGTCAATACTTTAATCTTGTACAGTTTATGCAATCAATTCATAATCAGACCTTCGGTCCCTCATAATAGTACAATACAGCCGATTTAATCGGAAGAAACAAAAGTTTTGTTTTCCTTTGCTTCCACTTCATTTTGCAGATATTCAAGAAAGCAATACAAATATTGATGACGCCATCCACCCTCCCCCACCAAAAAAACACTCATTTAACATTTCATTTACTAGTATCATGCTCAAGATTTCTGTTGAATCGATTAATTTCTTTTGTGATATTTTCCATATACATATTAATTTTATAACTCATTTGATGTAAGGGGAGGGAGTTCAACAAAACTGCCATACTACCAAAGCTTTTCTAATTCTTAATGGAAAGATATATATTTATGATAACAATGATAACAATGAATCACCATATTTACAAACGATAACCAAATATCTGTTTCAGATGTAGTACAATTTATTGATAAAAAAAAAATAACTTAAAAAACAGCAACAACGGTACATGGGACACAGATGATTCTGCAGGATACAGTAGAATGTAGTGCAGAGCAGCAATATAAAAGGACGTTAAATTCATCAAGACAGTATCGATATTGAATAACAGCCAGTCACTTTCTTCCAGTCACTTATGTAGGTCCGATAGACAAAAGAAATTAATTTTTTCAAATATTTTTTTTCAAAACTTGTATTGAAGCTGTTTATATGTTGTCTAGTTCAATGGCACGACAAACCCCCGCAAATTCTTCATCTGCAACACTTAATTAAACGGCACTGGTCACATCTCAACGCGGGTTGAATATTCTCGATGGGACTTAAAATCAAACGACTTGTTCAATCTTGAATTTCCTCTTGTGCTTTGCGTGGAATTGCTTTTTTGCTTTTGCAGTTCACATCCTTCAAGCTGAGGCAACACAAAAATACATACAAGAAGAATTATTTCCCCAAAAGCTTTGCTCCAGTTACAGTTTAAATGAAGCGGTTGGCAATGATAACCATCGATCTAGATTCTTCCAAATATATTTTAAAGTCAAGAGACTCACAATCGGAAACAATGAATTTGAAAAAATGGCACAAATAGCACTTGTGAGTAAACGTTCAGTGGAGTTACTTCCTTATCATCTCCCTCAGTTTGGCTTGTTTCCCGTAAGTCCTATTCATGTCGCCAGTTACTTTTTGGATGGAAGTAGTCGACAGTTGGCTGACGTCGGTACCATGTACAGGTCGGTGAGACGCGTTTACCCGACCCAGTTTCTTCTCTATTTCTGTGTCGGAATTATACATTCCATTACGGTTTAAAGATTCAGAAAATCTAGCGTTCTTTCGATTTTCTACTTTTCCGCTTATATTGGTATCACTCACAACAGGGTTATTAGGAAACTCTCTCAGTAGCTGAGCTTTGAAAATAACTCTTTCGCCAACTAATGGCTTATATTCATAGGACGAATGATTCGAACTAAAAGTATCCAACGTTTTGGCACGTTTTTGTGGTGGAAAGAACACGAGAGATCGTGCGTAGTTCTTACTAACAGTACTACAATCAGATCCTAAGCACCGGTCATCCAAAGAGTTAGACCCCATTTCATGTAGGTTTGTGCTGCTCTTGTAAAACCACTTTGGTGCCGGTTTCAGCGATCGCTTGAGATGTTCTGATGTATCAGCAAAATCCTGTTTGTTCGTGGACACGAATGTTGAGGAGGGCAGTGTTGAAGCAGGTGCTTGAAATTTCAGCGAGTTTCTCCTCTTTTCAGACACGGGTCTAAAATGGTAATTTGATCTTTTCACCTTTTCTGCCACTTTCGATTTGTTCTTATAGTCAAAGTTTGTGTCTGGAGCAAAGGAAATTTTGACGGGAGAAGCTTTTGGCACGTATCTAACAACCGTATCCACCGGGAAATCTGTATTAGTGGGATATCTCACGTACACCGATTCCGGGGTACTAGTATTTCTCGTTCCGGATTTCAAGTCAGCCGAAACTTGGTTATATACAATTGAACTAGTCATTGTAAATCCACGAACCTCTCAGTCTTACATATGTTTAAAATCCAGTTTGTAACTCTAACTAAAAATATACTTAGTCCGTCTATTACGATGAAGGCATGCGAGTGGGTTGATACGCAATGAAAAGAAATACCACCACCTTAAATGCATAAAAGATATCTTCAGGTGTACTGAAATGGAAAGCGCTGTTTGTCCTGATTAAAAGTGTTCATTCTTCGTCTATATAAAGGTAATTAATTTCCCTGCAGTGAAAGCTGCGGTTTCATTCATTCCTTGCAGCGAGGGGTATCTCCAGATATTAAGTTGAAGAGATTTAATAAAGTATTAGAGACTGAATGAAAATCTAAATATTTTAAAACGCTTGAACATTCACTAAATAAATATTCGCTTTTGTTCTCAAATGAGATTAAAGGAATTTAGATATGCTTCAAACAATTAGCCTGGGCGACCCAAAGCCAGCGAGGGAGAAATAAAGGGACCAATCTGGGGTGACAGACTTAACAACGTAATCTGCATGGCATTGTTACAAAGCAATACACAAAACATTCAATCATTTTTATTGTAACTCTTTATGTACCTTCCATTGAAGATTTTCAATAACGTGCACGATAAAATCTGTAATTATTCAATTCACATACACACACACAAAACAAAAAAACGAAAAAAAAAATAATCGCACGTACAATAGCTTACAGTCAATAATTGTCCACACTATAATATACGCAGATTTTAAAATTAAAAAACTCAAATGCATAAATCAATGATCGACATTAAACAAGAGTAACTTTAAATCTAGTAATGATATTAATTAATATGTTCAAAGTTCGATATGTTTAGTTACTAGCATACAGTCCTCTTAATTTTTTAAACTATTTATAGAATCATTTGGTGAGAACAAACAAAATTAAATCATTTTCTATTGAAGCATCAATTATCAATAGATGTGTGGGTCAAAGTTTGAATTTTGAGATGTTCCTCGTTATAGATTTAAACTCTTGATCAACTCTTGGAGAAAGTGGTTTCTATTGAGGATGTAAGCGACTAAAGCGTTGCGTGGCCGCTTCATTGGAATAAAACAGGTGAATCTGTCAACACATACTTACATTCTTCAAACACATATGGACATATATACAATCATATCCGCATTTCTATTCCTTTTCATGAAGATTCAAACTATATTTTGAACATTTTGGTCACATGCTTTTCAATATTTTTGATAGCTTATCTCTCACTACAACCCTTTTAATTACATATTTCAAGCAAATAAGAAAATTTCATGTACAGTCAATTAAAAAAAGACATGTAGAGCACCTAAAATGACTCCGCCACATAAATATTATTTGACATCTAGTTTTTGAACACATTTGTGGGGTTCATAGAACCAGTATCTCTGAAATGTGAATTTTGGTCACAAAATAACACAGCAAGCACATTGCGAGTTTTCCTCTACCGGGTTGTCGTATATTCGCATTTCTCCCTTATTGGTCAAAGTGGCTTCTTTCCTAGAATAGAATGCCAAGGGAAACTCTCAAAGAAAGAGAACCTCTATGATTTTAGTTTTTAAAGCTTTTAATAAAACATAGCTTATAAAGTGCATTCTTAAATTTTAGATGTTGGATTTATATATTTTTGGAATTGTCAAAATTCGTAGACTCTCTTCAGTACCTTTACTAGGTGGCATAATAGAAATCCTTCGTTTTTTCAATTTTTATTAAAGAAAATAACCTAGTCCTTAAATTGTAGACAACTGAACACAATCAATGCCCGAACTGACTATGTACTTATTGATCTTTAGAAAAAGATCCTTTGTTGTCAAAACCAAGGTCTCTTTCTTTTAAAAGAATAATCAAACGATTTCTTTTCTTTATAAAATGATATATAAGATGTCTGAATTCCTACATATCTATCCCTTTTACATCGATTTAATTGGTTTATATGTTAACCTTCCCCTTTCCCTTCTAAAACTAAAGCTCTAAAACTTGGCCTTTGCCTAGAAGTAATAAAGTACTCATTCAACATTTCTGTGTTGCTGGTTATTAGTATTTGTTACCGTAAAATTATTGATACTCACTCCAGTGCTTGTTTTTTTAATGTCTCAAGTTTTTCTATTTAAAGAAAAACATAAAACCAGTTATTTATTTTTTTTACATAATTGATACAATTCGTTTAGAAAAGCTGTAAACTTAAGTGTATATTCTTAAAGTATATATATATATATATATATATATATATATATATATATATATATATATATATATATATATATATATATATATATATATATACACTATCGATAAGGACATTTAACAACATTTATAACGATCTAAAGAGCATGTATATTGACTTGAATTGTTGTTTTAATTATTATTTGATTAATAATACACACCCATATTCCTGATCCTTGTTACTTTCATGTTTTCATAATCTTCACACTGGGGTATTTTATTGCTCCTATAAAAGTAATAAGAGAACAATATTAATTCGATTGGACAGTCCTATTGGAAAACATGAAAGTATGGAAACTTGTTTATAATACTGTGAAAAAAAAATTAGTCCTTACTCTCTACTGCCTGCAACCTCCTGGCATTTACATTTTATGTTCGGATTGGCTAAAATAATATATGACTAAATTTATTTTTATCTCTGTTAATTAATATGTTTCAGAAACATGATAAGAAGAGTGAAGTAAATGAATAATGTATCAATTAAATTAAAGAAGATATTTTATGAAAAAATTAAGATTTACAAATTCAGTTTATGTACTGCAACCTGTTTTTATTCTTGTTTAAAAAAGAAAAGCCTCTTATGTTATATATGTACATAAATGTACATGTAAATGTTAACCTCTTCAAGTTTTACCTTTGAAAATGAAACAGTACAGTATACTTCTCTTAATTTTTACCATTTAATTGACATTTCATACATCTCTTGTCTGTCATTAGAATATACCCCCCGTGAACACCTCTCGAATTTTCTGCTTGGCTCGAACTTAGAAAAGAAAGAATTCGTAAGTATAGTGCATTAGGTTGGTTATTTAAATAGAAACTAACAAGAAAGAAATCTAATTTTGAGTACCTCTTGTCTTTAGGAACATTTTCATAGATATCACCTGTAATGAATATTACACAATGCGATTTCAAACAATCTGAAATCCTCTATAGATAAGATGAATGTTTAAAAGACATATGAGACCAGACCATTATGCAGTAACTAATCTTTTTAGTAAATATAGAAATCTTTAATTCGTATAAATATTGATGAAATCAAAACAGAATTATTGCAAAATTAAATTTAAAAGTGCAGGATTTGAGTCGTACCATCTTCCATATTAGTTCTTCATGCTGATTTTCCCTTCACTGTGTAAATAGCTTTCAATGATAACAACAAACAGTTGTTTTCGTCCTATTGTTCAATTTTGTACTTTCTTAAACACCTTGTTTCCTCATTGACATTTTTCACAATATATGTATACCTGAAATATTAGTAAAATATAAATAAAAAGGAACGGCAACTCTTAATGAATGCAATTAAAGAGGCATGGTCACGATTTTGGTCAAAAATTATTTTTTAGATTTAAGTGTTTACAATGCTTCAGTAAGGCATTTTAAAAAGGCAACCAAAATTTAAGTGTCATTTGTTAAGTTATAAGCGAGTTACAGAGCTTTCAATTCTTCGCTATGTAAACAAAGCTTTTGTTTACATTTTGAATGTTGAAGTGAAAATTTCTAGTTTTTAACACAAAATGAATGTGTTAATCGTTAGGAACTGTTAATTCATGCTTAAAATGAATGAGAAGATAGACAAATCAGTTTAAAATAGATTTTTACTGGTATATTGAACCCATGTAAACAAAAACAGGGCACGAGCCCTGTTCACATGACGAAGAATTGTGAGCCCCGTATCTTGCCTAAATCTCAACGACTGTCACCCAAATTTCATTTGATCATTAAAAATGCATTCATAAAGCATTGTAAATAATAAAAACAGAAAAATAAAATTTGACCAAAATCCCTTTAAAAGGACATGGTCACGATTTAGCTCAAGTTCTATTTTTATTATGTACAATGCTTTAGAAATGCATTTTGTGATGATCAAATGGAATTTTAGAGCCAGTCGTAGAGTTATAAGCAAGATACAGGGCTCTCAATTCTTTATCATGAAAACAAGGCTCGTATCCTGTTTTTGTTTATATAGGTTCAATGTACCAGTAAAAAATCTTTTTCAATGTAGTGTGTCTATCTTCTTATTCATTTAAGGCATAACTAAACAGTTTCTAACCTTTTCATTTTAAATCTAAAATTGGCATTTTCACTTCAACATTCAAAATATAAACAAAAGCTTTGTTTACATGGCAAAGAATTGTAAGCTTTGTAACTCGCTTGTAACTCAACAAATGACACTCAAATTTCGGTTGCCTATTATAAATGCTTTACTGAAGCATTGTAGACATTAAAATCAGAAAAATAATTTTTGACCAAAATCGTGGCTTCTTGGTTTTTTGAAAAATTGAATCATCTATTGAGCAAAGTAGGGAAGCCCTTTATTATATAATTACCTGTATGTTATACAACTGTGTAAACCATAAAGCTATATGATCAAGACGTTGCCTATTAATTCTTCACCTCCTAATATTATAGATATTTGTGCTATACTACCATGTACATATAAAATTTTGATATTCGGACAGACGTTTACAATGATTTACACAGAATGTCTTTGAATATCGTCTTTCCTGTTAATTGCAAAACAGGAAAACACAAGGTATTCTGGGTGCTATATAATGAAATTTGTTAATAGAAGTTCTTAATAATAATAGTACAAGACCCAACTGAAATCTATAAAAAATCAACAAGGTCTTTTTATTTTCCTTGTGAACTGTCTTACGCAATCAATCGGGATCAGGTATTATGAAATGGGTTGCTTTGGCCAGGACAGGAAATCCAAATTCAAAACACCTAATGTACAGGAAAACAGTCGGTGTTGCTGCAAACATGTATCTAGCTTTTCTATTATCATTTTATCATTTGATATATGCATGTATAATTCAATCTCAGGGTGTGTTATAATGTTGTGCTTTTTAAACATGTTGTTTTTTTCATTAAAGATAAAGATATAATCATATATAAGTAATTTTCTTAAAAACTCAATATAAATTTTGTGTATTGTAGTTCAATTTCTCTGACAATAAGCAAGAAATTCTTGAATGAAAGCGAAATCTACATACCTTGATTCCAAATGCGGTTTATGTAATTTGTAGAATTTATTTTTCCACTTGATTTTAAAGCATATGTTGAAAATTTATATACTTCCGGATGATAGTGTTGATAAGTCGAGTGAACAGCGAAAAATCATCTCAATTCATTTATGTCGGAAAACGGGAAATGAGCGACGGGGAAGTGATTGAATCGTGATCTCTATTTTCCTGAAATTGAGAGATTAAAGCTAATTCAAGTTTTGAAAAAGCTGGATTAGTTTCACATATTTAAAATAAAACTTTTTTTTTTTTAAAAATAATTATTGTTATAATGACTAAAATGATATAACATTTTTAAGAACTATAAGAAAATATATTTGCGAAACATTAAACGCCTTCACCGTGGTTTGATGAATAAGTTTCTGACTTTAATCTTCAGTAATGTGACAAATTGTTACATTAAACTTTTGTAATTCAAAGAAATGAAAACTATAACAATCATGTGAAAGGTAGTGTTGAATTCTTTGAATTATAAAAATTTTAATGTAAGAAAAGTACTTATAATAAGGATTAAAAACACCAGCCGGGCGTGATCAATTTCAAATAAATTAATAAAAAAACATTCGTACCTTTCTTCATCTTCTGCCAGGTATCCTGCGCATTGGTGAATTTAATGTTGATACTATTACAGGAAAGGTATCCAAAGGCAGTTTTGATCCACAGCATGATCTAGGGTAATTGTCCAGTCTCCGGCAAGCTTTAATTGTGTCAAGTGTTCGTATATCTTATATATATTTCATCTGTTCTATATGTTTTATATAAAAATCAAAAGAAAAACTAAGCAGTGTTGTACAAAGGTGTATCACAATGTTTAACATGATTTGATAAAAAGAATATAGAAAATGTTTTAGTCATGTAATTAATTGACTAAAATAAAACTTGGCTCATCGATAGCTGCTAAACTTTGTATAAACCTTATAACCATTGATCAGGTTGACTAATTTTTTTTGTGTTTGACTTTTTATAAAGAATATATTTTCTGACATTAACAGATATTCAGTAAAGAGGAAGGAATATGAGGATTTCATTGAAAATAACTTTGAATACTGGTAGGATATCAGCAATTTTGTTTGTTTGTTATTAATTAGTTGTTTGTTTTGTCCAATTGTTTTCTATGTTTGTTGAAGGAATAATTGTTTAATAAATAAGTACATATACATATACAATGTATATCAAAGTACTAGTTATTGAATTTTAATAAAAAAGAAGGGAAAGGGATACTCATTGCAAAATACTACTGTTGCACGGATCGTGTGCCGAGTCCTAACGACACATATTTATCTGCCAAAACTATGTACTAAATCAAGTTTTCTACATGCACTTCCGGATTTTCCCCCGTGCAGTGAGTAAGACAGTTCGTCCTATAAAATCTGGCCAGTGTCAGGTCGGTATTTGAAAGTTTCATTGGTTCCGCTGCCAGCCATCTTGTTCAGGGTCAAATAGGTCATAACACTTTGACCGAGAAAAAAGACCCGCGTTAAAAAACATCCCGAAGGCATATGTTCATTTGCCGTCGCGAAGCGATACACCGGACCCTTGTTAAAAAGATGTATCTATATACTAAAATACTTAATCATTCACATTGTTACGTAATGCTTCGCAATCAAAAGCGCATGGATGGCACTTGGCTCACCTTGTCATGAAACCTTTCTTTCCCAACTCTCAGTGTTATATGCTTACACCGACATGTATTTACCGTCCCAACAGACCCGTTTATATACCTTCATATTATAGTTTTCGGCCCCCTTTTTGGAGAGGTACGTGGGGTTAGGGCTGGGTTGGGTGTACATAGAAGTTGAGATAAAGGAAGATGGTTTGTCTTTTCATTCTTTAAAACATTAGTGCTGACTCTAAGGAAATGGGGTTCTGGTAGGCTTAGAAAAAAAATCATTTACAGGTAAGCTAAAATCTGTTTTATTGCATAAACTAAGGGTAGACCATTGTCGATAATAAAGTAAGACATGCCACTAGTTAAACAGGTGATAGTTTCATAATGTTGGCTTAGAGCAAGGAAATATACCGACCCTGTTCGTGTTGGGTAAAATTCTCAAAACGTGGGAGTTTGTTTAAATAACAATATGCATTTTGTCTGTCCTATTAAAAAAACAGGAAAATAATTATGTTTTAAGTGCCTTTTAGCATTTTATCGTATTCATATTTAGAATTAATTGCAAAAATCTGTGATGGGTAGAGTAAATGTATTTTAATGATGAAGAAAAACACCCAATTAATGACTGCACGGAAATTTAGAATAAAGAGCCGGAGCAAGTCGTAACTTTCGGGGTAGAACTTTGTATCATACTTGGTCTAGTTAAAGAATGGTCAGTGATTTGATAGGAAGGTCATTTAGACTAACACTAATTATATATGTGTCTCGTTTCGCACTTTACTGGCGAAGGGATAAGAAATTGTGAGGCATCTTTATCGGGCAAGCGTAGACTGATCAAGATACACCTGCACGAGGATGTCATAACCGTTTTAATAAAAATTTGACGAGTTGACGTGGTTTTAGATCAATGATTTAACAGAAAAGAGAGTTTTTACTGAGTCAAATTATAAATTGTGACTAGTAAATAAAATAAATTTAGTAGGATTAAAGATGACTGCATAGTCCCCATTGTTGACCAAATATCTGAGAACAAACCTGGAACAATTTGAATGAAAGCGTTCAATCAAGTACATTTTCAAACAATTTTAAATAATTTTTTTGAAACATTATTTTTAAAGTTCCTTTTTTTCATATAATAATTCTTCTATAATCGGGAAAAACATTACAAATTTGTTGCAGAATTAAATTTTATTTTAGTATGTCCATGTCCGCACGGGCGTAATCTGTCAGTAAAGTGTGAAAATATAGACAGCAATGAATTGACGTTTTGTGTCATCATCAAAGGGTCACATCGGTACTCACCAGGATATGTATTCCAAACAAGGGGTGTTAGCCGAACGAGTGTAAATATTATACAATATCTTCTCCTCGTCAAATATAAAGACAAGACTATTTTTATCTAGTGACATAATTTCTAGGTGTAGAATTGCGGGAATAAAAATGAATGCAGTTTGAATAACGACACGGTTTCTTTACGAGACAGCTCTTGGGTCGCTTCCAGTTAACAGTGACTACATTGACGCACTCACTGACTATGATGTTGTAGTTTATGTTTGTCTAAACCTGATTTATGTATTGTATGGTCTATTTTTGTGCGATGTTGTTTATTAATTATGGTATAATTAGATCAAAAGTATGTTTACATGAATGCGCATTTGTGTATTAAATTGCCATTCTTTTTTCTCGGTTTAAACACGTCTTCTCATTTAAGAAAAATTCAAATAATGACTCGTTTTTTTAGAACAATATTTAATAAACATTTAAACTTAACAAAATATAGTCAGTATCATTAAGTAGATTTCAATTCAGAAAGAAATTAATGAGATAAAATGTAATTGCTATAGTAGACAATTCATCAAATAAATAATACAAACAACGAAATATACAACAACAAAAAATGATAAAGTTGTAGTTGCATAGTAAAGTCTTCACTGGAAACAACGTTATATTATTTTCATTTATTTTCTTATACGATATATTGGGTCACATCTAGCGCTTTATACTGGTTTGCGCTGTCAAGATAATATTCGCCAAATTCCTTTATTATCTATTGAACTTGTGCTTGATTTTTCAAGCAGCCCCTCCAAATGGGCAGTTTTTCCATTGCCAAGTCCATGGCTTGCAGAAAGTGCCATACGAAACTCATTCGTGCTCACGAGTACCTCTTCTGCTCTACGTCAACACAACTGCCCTAAGATGATCCCCAAAACTCTTGCTGACAATACAAACGCAGACAATACTTTTGCACTTCAGGGCAATTTGTAAATTATTCCTGCATAAAAATCTATTCTCGTCTCAGCTATTGTCAGCCCGAGCACATCTTTGTTCCCTGCAGTTGGCCCGCCATTCCCCTTGTAAAGAGTCACACATTTGACACAAAACATCCGCCAGTAGCACCACATGAAATGTATAGTCCCTATCTTTCACCGGCTTCTTGGCCCTCTGGGCCGACTTCTGGGTATTTGCTGCCCTCCTAGAGGATTCGACTATGCTAGACAGTTTGTCGATTTTTCTTCTGGTCACAGGTTTTTGTACAGTTCTACGCAGGGGCGGCAGTTTAGCCATTAAGGCCCGACTGTATTTTGATCTGGTGCTCGCAGGTATTCTTCTCGCATTCCATTGTCTGGAAGATGGCTGAAGAGTTCGTTGGGAACTACTACCGTATGCTCTCCGCCTCTGGGAAGGGTTGGAAACTACTGAGAGTTGCGGAGATCCCGAGGAAATCTGTCGTGTAACTGCTAAGGGAAAGATGATAAATATTTTAGTCTAACCGGTTTCTTTTATCTTTTCTATCACTTATTTAAACTAATTGAAAATAATAAAATAGTTGACAGAAGGTCAAATGATAACATCAGTTAATGGTCAAGTTTTTCGCAACATGTAAATTTTCTTACCTCGTCTTGCACTTGCATTTGGCTTAATGTGAAATCCAGAAGTTATGGTAACCATCCATACTAAGCACAACAGAGCCAACTTCATTTGCTTGTAGAAATCCATTTTGGGTGAAATGAAATCGAACAATTCAAAACAGCTGCTCTCACATTGCCTTTGTTTCAGGATGATTGAACCGTCCTTTCTGCAAGTTCTGGACAGCCAAAGGGGTCGAGGTATCGACGACAACTGCACCGCGGAGATTTTATGGTCTCTCCCCGTGTAACAACTGACACCTTTATCACAGACCGGGGTTCAAAGGCAGGTGATTTTTTTTCTTGGCCTCTCAGCAAAACGTTACGACAGATCATTGCCCGGCATGTCTATATTAGTCAGTGATCCATTTTAAGCCAGCAATACTTATTTTTATATCTGTATCTATAGGTACAGCGCTGTTTATAAGCCTTCTAGACAGTTAACTATCTCATTCATAATAAACGGCTTGACTCATTAAAATTTTGAACAAGCTATGTCGTCCAAAAAGTAGGAGCTTCTGTTGAAATGACATTTCCTGAAGGCTTACGAAACAAAGACGTCTGTCATTGCCAGTTACGCATACAAATTTGTATCGGTAAATTTAAGTTGTTTTTTTTAAATGAAAAGACTTGTAATTTGACAATGAATAGCGGAAGGAAGTTTGTTCTCTCTTATATACCTAAGGACTGATACACTTGCACAGGTGTGATGCAATGCGATACGAGATTAATTTCAATATTTTTTTATATAAATTACGTGTTAAGAGAGGCGTGGTTTTTTTTATGATAATAATTGTTTAAATAATATGGACAAATAAAATGGTGCAACTGCCTTTTGGTTTCTCAGAATAGTCAATTAATTACACTTATAAATCCCGAGTTAATTATTCGAGCTGAGGATCGGTTAACCTTAATCGTTAAATTCTACTAGTTAATTTACTGCTTTATAAAATAATGAAATAATAAAGTACATAATTCTCAGCTGCGGTTTTGTTTGATAATTTTAACAAATATGAAGAAAGAAATATGTCAAGTTTTGGTCGTAGTAAACCTTTAAGCGAAAAAGTTAATCATTTTATTTATTTAAGGTGGTACAGGACACTTGTCGATATTTATGTGGATAAAAGTAAATTAAAAGTAAAAGTGAATTATAAACAAAATACTTCCACCGGGTTAGAATTTTTAAATATTAAAATAATTGACCATTTTTTTTTTATTTTTGAAAAGGTAAAAATTATAAATTTATATAATAAAAATTATATATGCAATGGCCTACATTCGTAGTTTATATAAAACCCTTAAACACATAGCGCTACGCTGTTAGGTAACTCTTCTTGGAAAGAAAACATTTATAAAACTTTACTTGATTTTATTGCTTATATCGATAGGAAGAACATCATATTATGGAGGTGTCCCATACATTAACCAGCGCGCCAATAAAGTAAAATGGATTTTGATGCTAAATAATTGCACGTTTTTCTATTTGTTTCTAAAAATGTTTGAACGATGTGTTACACAAATTTTATTTTTAATTTAAAGTAGTTATCGCTCCGAGCTTTTATTTATGAAGTTAGTTCTTTTCTTTCTTTCTTTTTTTTTTTTACATTATTCTGAAAGTTAACCATGATAATGATACAAAAGTAACAAAACTTTACACCATACACTTTAAATGTACTTATTCAATATATGCATTGAAGATTAAAAGAAATGACCCTATGTGAAGATCATCCAAGTGTTTGTTATGTTAACAACCACTTGTAAGCGCTTTGCATTTCGGATTCAGTTTTCATTGCACCCATTGTCACAGCAAAATCAAATGGTTTGAAATTGGTTTCTTAGATTTTAAAAGGATGAATGTTTGATATAAAAATCGACGATAGTGTATAACTGGAGCACGTTAGAGTACTAGTCAATCATCTAACCCCAATGTGTTGACCTAGATTTTGTTTTTTGTCGCATACCGAAGAACCATTTGGTGGTCAGTAGACATCTTCTAGCTTGGACAGCTCTGCAGCAGTAAAATATGTCCAAAAATCAACCCTGTCTGATTTTATAAAGGCGTAAATCCGATGATTGAGATGAGTACAGTATAGCGCGTTAAAACGGCTCTTTATGGCGACATGGTGACAATGTCAAGTGCAGGGTTACAAGTATTGTTGTCAAACACGTGTGTCATTTATGGCTACTTTAAAGACAACGAACTGGGTTTTATGGTTAATTTAGATTTTTATCCTTATAAATGCAGGTTTGTGCAAGGTACACTTGTCATGTTTTGAATTTATTTTCTTAAATATAAACTGCGTTTTTAAATCTTTCCTTTGTGTCTTTGCTCTTCCATAATGGTACAGACCAGACTTTGAATATTAGTATTATAATGTTTTGTAACTGTTTTGTTCAAACATTAATGTTGCATTTGATAAAGTATTCAATGTAAAGAAGTGGCATTTATCTGTTCCAAAATAACATTTGCAATGAAGAAAAAAAGTAACGATATTTTTTCTGCTTTATCGTTGACATGTCATTCACAAAAATTATTGGATTTTTGGAAAAGCTACACTCAAAGTACAGTGCTGTACTTCAAGGGTAGCTAAAACATCGCATTGACCCCCCAAAAACAGCAATATTTCTATAATATTGATTCTTAAGAATCACCAACGGTCAGTTATTTGATCGTGACATGTATACTTTTACATGTTAATCTATAAAAATAACTCATTGCTCTAAAGACTTTTATATCTCTCTACAATTGCAATTTTGTCCAAAATATTTATATATATAGTGTTGTATCTACATTTGTAATAAAATGTTAATTTTTTTACAAAAAAAAAATCCCCATTAGTCTCTTGAGTACTATATCTTTGAGTTGAAGGTCGTAACTTCTGAGTTCTTGAGTTTAAGGTCAACGAGTCCCAGAGTTCAAGGTCAACGTTAACATTGTAAAACATCGCTAATTCTGTCGCTATTTTGATGTCATAACTAATATGCACGAGGATTTTTTTAATTTATTGTATTCGATATCACCAATTTAAGTAGGTGATTTTGTAGCACTATCAATTTAGTTTTTAAATTGATTATAATTATCAACTTTTGGCTTTTGATCTAGTACAGTTATCAAGAACCATTTTAACAAAACCTTGGACTTTCGGTAGGACGTAATTATCTTTTTCTGCATCAAAACAAGTTAAAAATGACATTGGTTTCAAGCGAAATATTCACATATTGCGTAGTTTTAGCTCAAAAGCCAGACAAATCTTGGTTATTTCAAAGAGCCATGGCTGAGTGGCCAGCAATGAAATAGACAGGCCTACGTCACATGCTGTTTGACACACCTATTCAAAGTCCAAGCTCTTGTTAAAATTGTTCTATGTATCTTTTTATCGAATAGATGTCACCTTTTTTTAAATGCTAACACAACACACTAGAATAAATAATATCACTTATTAGAGAAGGGAATATTACAAATCTGACAAAAAGTAGTTGTTAGCTTTCGAATAGTTATAGAACCATTTTAACAAGACCTTGGACTTTCAGTGGAATGTAGCTATCTATTCTTTGCGTCAAAACAATATAAAAGTGACGCATTTTCAAGCGAAATATGCATCGATTGCGTAATCTTAGCTCAAAAGCCAGACAAATCTTGTTGATTTCAAAGAGCCATGGCTGAGTGGCCAGCAATGAAATAGACAAGCATACGTCTCAATGCTGTTTGACACAACTACCCAAAGTCCAAGCTCTTGTTAAAATGGTTCTATCACTTATTCAAATAGATGATATGCCACTTAACTACCCTATTCTGTGGATCAAATATTACTGAATACAGATGAAGAGCTCTCACGGTATCATTTCAGTGTCGAAAAGTGATAAATAGCTATTAGATTATTGTTTCTGACAATTCGGTTTAATAACAAGATTAAAGGACAAGAATATATGTAGAAATGAATTCATTCAAAACATATGTTTAATTTTTTTCGGTGTGGAAAAGGATCTATCTATAACGTTATACTGTAGAGGAATAACCAATGAAATAAAAATAAACTACTTCATTCAACTAAATAATATGTTTGAAATCATAGTTAAATTGATGAAAATGAATAAATAAATCAAAGCGAAATAGAAATTCGCCAATATATATATCTTAAAAACGGTAAAATACTAGTCCCAAATGGCGAAAATTATCTGAACGGGTTGTCTGGAGAATATGAAAGTCACGTGATTGTCATGTGATTGCCAACAACAAAAATGGATGCTCGTGATTGACATCCAACTCGTACTTTGACACATCTCGCTGAAGTATGGAGAGACGGCCACTGCTTGGGGCCAATGAAGAGTACCAAGTAGAGGACGAAACATTAACGGAAAAAGAAATTGACGCAATTGTGACAGTCACGCCTGAACGGGTAATTTATTTGTTCATGCAGTATTGACTGTATTGGGTGTTTTCTAACAATTTCATGACATAAAATATACAAGTAAGGCACTGTAAATGATATGTTTTACGTTGCTACAGTTGTGGCGAGCGCAACAAAAAGCAAGAATTATACTTACCTTGCATCATTGTCAACTAAGTGATATTTTGACATTTATCAACTATAAACATCAAAGATTGAGAGAGAGAGAGAGAGAGAGAGAGAGAGAGAGAGAGAGAATATTATATAATATCAGGGACGTATATACGTCCCTGATAATATTTTTAAGTTTAAAAAAGGGTCTTACAAAACTAGATAGACTTGCTTCCCCCTAAAACTGTTCTTTACTTTTGGAGAGAAATGATCAGTCTGTAAAATGTTTTTTGGGTTTAATTTGATCAAAGGTGTAAACGATAAATATTTTTCTTATGTTCCTTGTTGTTATCTCACTTTTAGTTTTTCCTGGTTCATAATTTTTCAAAACTTTGTTTTATTTTGCATTCTAAATACATATGTTGTATCCATGCCACGGTCCCTGTGTGTTGGTGTGTTACACTTATTTCCAATTTTCCAGCTTAATGGTTTAACAATATGCAATATCTACATAGATTATAAAACTGTTGATTTTTTCTCTTTATTCTTTTTTTCAAAAATGATGAGGCTGTAACTTTGATAGCAATATATTTTTGAATTTCCTCCCTACTTATACTTACTGTACATCTATGAAGAAATAGAATAAAATTGGATTGATGACAGTAAAGTGTGGCTCTTGCTTGTATATATATAATCTTGCTATCAAAGCCAAAACATTTAAATACTTATCATCTGAGGCAGGTATTGCAGTTTATACTACTTAATAGCTAGATATAAGCATTACAGATATTTGATCGACCTCTAAATTTATCGGGGAAAATATAGCTCAAGATCACTGTGATGTCATATGTTAAAAATCTGTAATCATTTGTTCATGTATCTCAACTCAATACATGTACAAAGGAATGGAAGTGTGTAAAAATTCTCTTGGGTCTCACCAAGCTTGTGCAGTACTCAAAATGCGTCTTTAAACCTCAAAGATCCATAAATTACGAGTTAAATGTCAGCCATTTTTGGCAAAGCACTACTGGAGTTATACTTAAAAAGCATTATGGGATGCTGTAAAAAGAATTTTAATTAGCTCGTTCTTTTTCCCACGACTGGTTCTTAGAGCTATCTTCACAATTTTTTGTGCACCGTAAAAAAATCATTTTTTTTACACAGACCTACACAGAGCTACAGACCTGCAGCTAAATACAAATGTTTTTATTTTCGAACACTGACACTCTTTCATGGATCAGGATATACTGATTGTCGTCTTCCTTGATATAAACTTTTCATAATACATGTATCTGAAAATTAATTATATGTCAAACAAGTACCGGCAGTTAATATAGTATTTCTGCAAATCTCTAATACTTTATTCTGAGAAGCCAGTATAGTTACAATTTGACAGCATAATAAATGAACAGTTGTCATTTTTTTATCTGAGAAGTCGTTATCAGTTTTATTATATTTATTCAACCCACACTTAACCAAAAAAAAGGCACATAAATTTGAATTCAAATACCAGTCATTAATATATTTTTTCTGCAAATCACTAAAACTTTATTCCAAGAAGCCAGGATACTGGTAGTTATAAATCTGAGAGCATATTAAATTAACAATTAATTGTCATCTTTTTATCTGACAAGTCATTATCAGTTATTATATATGTTCAACCTAACATTAAACAATAAAGTCTCATAAATTTGACATAATAGCTTTCTAGATAAACTGAATTAAATGATTAATTATTATTGCCACTGATCTTGAGTTGTCAAAAATAGAATGCATCAGATACAAAAACAAAATAGACATGTTTTCATGGGTGTGTTAGGGGGTGTTGGACATTTTAAAATATTACCAACTTTTCTACATGCTACCTCTTGGGTTATAAATCTACCTCTTTTTTTTGGAGGTTAATTAACATGTATGCTTTTGAAATCAAAATTTTTTCAAAGAGATTTAATCCCTGAAAAATCTTCACAGGGAATATGCCACCTACCCTTACTCCTACCAATGATCCTCTATTTAGAGCAATATGAGATTCAATTTTCATCTGCAATTTTTTTTTTAAATTGTAATATCACTTCAGTTACAAAAACAATTATAGTTGATATACCTTTAGTGAGAAAAGTCATTTAGAGACTATAAAGCTGGAGTAAAATTATATTACTGTTATCCTGTACAAAAAATTAGGTTGCTATATACATGTACCAGTATTATTCCATTATGCAGATTTTCTATCCAAAGAAAAGTTAATGATTTATTTCTATCTTGTTCATCATGAATACTTATAGTTACATACATAATATTCATAATAACTTCACAGCTACCAGTAAATAAATAGTGAAAAATTATGGTTTTCAAAATGCATAAACTTTACTTAGAACAACAGTATTTACATATTTTCAGGTTTATTCTTAATAACTCAAGATCTGTTTATCAAAATGTTAATTAAATAATTAAAATGTTTCCTGTTTATAGCAGACTGTTTTTAGTTAAAATTGAAGCAACTCACGTGAAAATGTAAATCTAAAATTATCTATGAATGAACAGACTGGAATATTTTAAATGAATATAAATCAAAGATTTGAATATCAATATGGGTTTATTTTTTGTTGCTGAATTTAAAACCAGTTTCATTATCAAATTTCATGATGCGGATCAATTCTCAATTGACTGGGGTCTTTATTCAACACCTTTGGATTCAATGTTGAATAAATGACCCCCAGGTCAATAATCAACCCCGCTCAAAATTTTACGTTACACCGGACCGACATCTGTTTTACACTTAAAAAGAAAATTAAACTCAAAGTGGGCTTGAACACAAGGGTACATTTTTATAAATTCCAGAAGTATAATATATCATGACTAATTATTATTGCTGAAATATATTCAGGATCTTAGATTCAAGGTTTAGCATGTATCCCCATGTACCGTTTGTATATATTTTTTCATCAGGCACCTGTAAAACTAATATTTTCATTGTTTCAGCATTTCACCAAAAACCTTGCAATAGCTATAGCAGCATGTGTGAGTGGCTCGTCTTTCATGCTAGGCTACAACACGGGAGTTGTCAACACACCAGCAACAGTAAGTCTGTAGCTAAAACAGTTTGTTTGTGTCGAAGGTCAAAAATTTGATCCTCAGAATCAAACGATGTGTGATTTGTCCCTTATTATCAGTGAAACTACAGTGTAATGCAAATTCTCAGTCCAAAATAAAAATTTTTCATTTTATAATTTTTATACTAAAATGATACGGGTTATTTCAATGTTTTAGAAGTACAAGTATATGTTTTCCTTTTGATGTAGATAATAAAAGATTTTTACAATGCAAGTTACCACAGAAGGCAAGGAAACACCTCAGGAAGTCAAGGAAACAACTCCTCGGAGTACCTCTCTACTACAAGCATCTCAATTCTTTGGGCCACTACTGTCTCCATTTTTGCATTGGGTGGAATGATTGGGGGGCTCAGTGCGGGATATTGGTGCAATAGATATGGAAGGTATATCAAATTTCTTCTTAGATGCCAGTAATTCAAAGAAAACAGGAAGTTTACACAATAACATTCTTATGTACTTTCTTTAGCTTTTGGGATTATTTTCTCTTATATAATTGAGAATTTTAGATTCCACTGGATTTTTAATTGATATTTTAAAAATTTATAAAAGTGATCTTTTAATATTATAAGGAATTCTTTACTGACTGTTTCAGAAAGGGAGCCTTACTAAGAAACAACTTGTTACATGTAGTATCTGCTGCGTTGATGTTTTCTTCTCGTTTTGCATACTCCTATGAAATGATGATTGCTGGACGCCTTTTGGTTGGTGTTTGTGCAGGTATATTTACAGCTGTACATGCAGTTTTATATTGTAAACATGGAAATTCAATTCTTATTCCAAATATGTGAGACCAAGATATTTGCCTAAATATTTCCCTGCAGATTGACTATCTTGCATTACAGTATTGTGTATGAGAGAAAACACATTCATATTGTAAAATAGTATGCATCTGTATTCATTTTTCATAAAAATATTGTAACAACCACTGATCATGATGATTTTTTATGCATCATTTCTTACTTTATCTTTATTTCATTCTTCTTCTTTAATTATTTGATTATCTTTGGTGTGAAGGACAACAACATAATGTCTTTGCCCTGCTAGACACATGCTCAGGGATTCTGATTTTATTTTCAGAAGCTTAAGAAATTCTACATTGTCAATGCATATATCTTTTCAATTTTTCTTTTGCAGGAATAAACTCCGGGGCTGCCCCTCTGTACCTCTCTGAGATAGCTCCAACCTCATTGAGGGGATTTGCTGGGGTCTTCAATCAGCTTGCCATCACTTCGGGGGTGCTGGTCTCACAGATTCTGGGCCTGGATTTTGTCTTGGGTACTAAAGAACTTTGGCCATATGACTTGGGTAATTAAACATGTATATGTATTTTAATTTGTATTACAATAATTCATTTTTCATGATTTCCAAATAATGCATAGTTGCACAGATGCATAGTTTCGAATTTTTTGTGAAGTACAGTCGAACAACTGTATATTGCACATTAGTATTTGGAATATGATAGATATCATGTAGTGATTTAGAAGTCCAAATCACTGTTTCTTTTGTGTAATTCAACCTCTGTATCCCAAATCTTTACATGGATACATTGTATATCTCGAAGTTTTATCTTGGTCCAATAGATTTCTTAATTGCAAGGTTTCACTGTATTTTATCATTAATCTCAGTTTATTAAAATAAGGGCATTACGTATAAAGGTGAAAGTTTGAGTTACTGATTTTTTTTTTATTTAAAGGTGCAACTGTTATACCAATAGCCATCATGTTGTGTTTGCTTCCTTGCTGTCCAGAATCGCCACGGTTTCTGATGCTTGTTACAATGGATGAAGATGAGGCAGAAAAAGGTCAGAGGGCAAAATGTACTTTCTGATCAAAACTGTACAGTAATTAAATGTTAAACAGTTTTGAGATACATGTGTAGATCCAACAATGTGAATGTATTATTTTCACTTTTTCAAACCTTAGTTTTTTTTCTAATGTTACATGCATCAAATTCTAAATTAAATGTACCTGGGAATTATTGGTTCTCATCTGATTGTTTACTCGGTTCCACAGCTCTCATTTGGCTCAGGGACACTGATGATGTAGGAGAGGAGCTGGAAGAGATGAGGAGTGAGGCAGAAAAACAGAAGAGGATGCAAAAGGTGAGAATCCATCATGGTTGCCTAAATGATACCTCTGGGTAGAGTAGCAAGTGTTGTTGTGCTATGACATTTTTAAAAAAGACAAGTTTTGGTTGGCTAGTGAGGATTATATGGTAGTAGTATTCTAATTTCATTCAAACTTGGTGGTATATTATTTGACCGTAATGGTACAATGACATTCTGAGGACTAATTATTGCAAGAAAATGAGAGATCTGAGGAATTGTAAGTATCATTAAAATAAAGACAGTACAGGGAAAAAAACTTGCTTCCATATTACATGTAAAGCTAGGTGGTCAACATCTACCTTTAAATTTTGAGATATAATCAGTAAATAGCAAGAAACAATACAGATTTCAGAAATCTTTTCTTTTATGATAAACTAAATGTACACAAGGAAATTACCAAAGTTTATGCTATGTCTGAGCAATGAAATGTCAAAGGTTAGATTTGAAATATCGATAAGATAGTGGGAAATCATTTTGAACTTATTGACAGCAATAAGGAAATTCCTTACCTTAAATCACAACTTCAGATAACCAGTGCATGTTTACTCCACACTGTACTGATAAAAAAGCTATTGAATTTAGAATTCTGTTAACAACAAATGTATAGATGTGCATATTAGCTGGAAGTTTTGATGTGTCAACTTTTTAGGAGTTATGCCCCTTTATTAATCATTTTGTGTGTCTAATGCACTAATCCAGTCATGTCAAGTAATGAGGGAGAGTGAGGTATGTGACCTTGGTCACTTTTTCCTTTATTTCAATCATTTTACTAAATACTCTTAATGTTAAATTTATTTTTATGAGTCAGAAAAAGTAATAGCAGCTTGTCATTTCATTTTGCTCCGATGGTAGTAGAAAGGTACATGTAATTTATGAAAAAGAAAAAAGGATTTTATGCAAATTATAATTTTTTTTCTTTTTCAGTTTGCTTTTATGGATTTATTCAGGGACAAATTACTCAGGGAGCCATTGACAATTAGTGTGGTCCTACAGCTGACCCAGCAGTTCAGTGGCATTAACGCTGTAAGGCACCTTTATACAGTCACTTTGTAGCATAGGGTCTGCTTCAGAGCAGTTGAACTATTGAAATTATTGCATGTATTATCTAAAGATATTATTTCATTTTTCATTTGTTGTAAGTTCTTTTCAATGAGATTTTTAACAGTTTTGTTACTACTGTAGATTCCTTATGAAGTACTAAATTTAGCCAAACCACCATTTTGAATGAAATCGCAAGAACATAAAATCTCAAGCACTGAAATTTTATAATATTTCCATTAGAATATTTCTATGAAAAAAATTGAAGTACGATTTTAAAATTTTAAAGGGGGGGGGGGGGGATTGGCATATAGCTATTTTAAGTGGATAAAAATTTCTCATATTAAAGATAAGGATTCTACAGTATTTTGGAAATGAGCCCTTTAGTTTGAGTTAAAAAGGAAGGCATTTTTCATTTATACCTTTTTTACATTCCAGGTAATATATTACTCAACAGAAATTTTTAGATCAGCTGGTTTAAGTGCACATAATGCCGAATATGCTACCATAGCAACAGGAGGGGTCAATGTGGTTATGACCCTCGTGTCTGCATTCATTATGGACAAGGCTGGAAGGCGGTTTCTTCTACTGATAGGTGTGGGGGGGTTATTCATCTTCAGTGCAGTTCTGGCTGTGTCTCTAATACTCATCAAAGTAAGAACTTGTTTTTATTCATCTTTTATAATCTTATAGAACAATGAAACTATAGATAAGAAAGTGACCAATTCTTAATACTGTGGACATATTTTTTTCCACGGGGTCATAATTCCGCGGAATCACAATATCAATTTAATCCGCGGGTAAAAATTTACGCAGATTCTTTGAATGAAAAAAAATCATTTGAATAATTATCATTAAATTTAGTTCTGAGCGATTTTCATTACCTAGAATTTATCCAACTTTGGACTTAAATTGTAAGAACTGTTCACAGTGAACAGCAATTATCGGTTGTGCAGTGGTCGGTAGTCATTAGTTAGCTGTCAAGATGTTACGACACTAGCTAAAATCGTCTTGTGAAACACCACATGTCGTTTAAATTATGAGTTGATCAGTTTTATCAATTAAAAGTCAGAGCACAAAGGGATCTAAAAATTGCAGTAAAAACACGAGTCTTAGCGTGTAGTTAATTGGGTCATTAAAGGACAGACCTGCTTGGGGCTTTTTGTCGTCTGACACGTGCCGTTATCTTAAGCTGGAGAAAGTTTAAATTTCATGCAAGTAAATTTACAGAAAATTCAAATCTTTAGGAGATTAAATTATTTATTACCGGTATGTGAATTCTCAATACAAATTTGTTTGACAGTTTGCATAGATAAAAATGATATACATTGGGTACACGTTTATGCAAGTGTTATATAATGTAGTAACTTCCGATTATCCTTATTCATGTAAAGCAATTTCAAAATTTCATTCCAAAATGCACTTTAAGTACACTGGGAAAAAATTCCGCGGAAAATTTGTGCCCGCGTTCATAGCGTAAATTAATACCACGCGGACAAAAGTACGTCTACAGTACTTTATACAGGGTTTTTTTGGCCCCGTGTAATTTTCACCCTTCTACACTTGACAAAAGTTTTCTCCATCTTGAATTCACCCAGACAAGTTATGTTCAAAGAGAGATAATTTCAGACATTGGAATTAGCCCAGTTTTTAATTAGCTCGCAGACAACAAGGGCCGAAGGGGCGAAAATAAAATGAGGGCAAATATTTCCGTGTATATAGTACATGTATATGTATATTAAAAAACTTCGAAAATTTATGCAGAGCCTTACCAGTATTGATACTTGATTACACTTCATGTGAAATCCTCTCAATTATTATATCTCTTATTACACAAGTGTATAGACCCAGTGAAAAGTGAAAAGGTTATTAAAGGAATAAGGAATTATTCTTTGAGTATTATGAGGTAATAATTTCGGTTGGGGCGTGATCAAATCCAATAAAGGCTTTATTGGATTTGATCACGCCCCGACCGAAATTATCACCTCATAATATTCAAAGAATAATTCCTTATTACTTATATTTATATAATTTTAAACCATCGTACGATTAAACATAAAATATAGATAAGCAGACCCCGCTGGCGCCCCAAATATATGTCATTTGAAGTTATTGGACGTATAGTACAAAATCAATACGTAGTGTTATCACAGGCGAAGACACTAAAAATGTAAATATTAATTATTAAACTTCTTCAAGTACATGTATGTACCGGTACATGCAATCAGTATAGTAGCTCATGAAGCCTGGCTTTTTATCTGGATATTGTTACACAAAACAGGTACTAGCTGGCACTATCTAAATTTAATAACACAGTGTTTGTGTAAAGTATAGCTGATTATGAAACTCAATACTTCATTTTAAATTTCACTTTGAAATTATCTCACTGTTTGTTTTCATAAGGGAGTCTAAATCTTTGATCATAATAATGGCCATTTTAGGATCATATTTGATATCAGCAGGATCAAAAGATTAATGTCTGGAAAAAAAATTGTTCATGTAGCTTTTACCTAGACTCTTCACAATTACTACATGTATATGGTTGTAGATTTTTATTAGACATTGATTTGTTAAATGTTTATTTATCTCTTGCAGAATTTCAGCATAGCATGGCTGTCATATCTAGCCATTGTAGCTGTGATAGGTTACATCATTGCATTTGCCTCAGGTCCAGGTGAGTTTTTACTCTATAAATCCCTTTATAAATTATATGATACAAGTTATTGCTAAGAAATAAATGACATGTTTATCCAAAACTTTAGGGAAGATAAAAAGTATATTTTCCCTTGATGACATTGTCAAAAACTGATAGGCAATCTCACATAAACTTACTGACCATTGACCAACTTATTGAACTTTTGTTGTTATCGTTAATGCTTATTATTCTAAATTCACTAATGAGAAAGTAAAACTGTTTTAGGTTTTTTGGAGAAATGAAAATGACAAACATGTTCTGAAAACATGCTGTTGTCGCTAGTTGCATGCTTAAACATTAACAGGATTAGTGAGATTTCCTTCACAAAAGCGTGAAGGAGCCAATCAAAATAGAGTGTCACTGTAAATTATTTATGAGAACAAGAAAAGTTCAACGAGTTGGCCTACAGTCAGTAACGGTATGCAAGACTTAATTTGGGTTTCATACAATGCAAAGATGATTAAGGAAATTAGAAGTCTTACTTCAATATAAATTCTTTTACTCACATCAGTGAAGACTCTACAGCATAACTGTAATAAATTAGAGAGAATTGCTCCTTGGTGCATTTGTGATAAAGAGATTCATACAAAGTTGTGCAACAACTCTGTACTCTTTATGGACTCCTTTTATGACATTATGTAAGTTTTATTGACTTTAAATTATGAACGTGACTAGATTGAAATTAAATTTTATGCATTATTTCATGTTTAAGCTACACACTCTCAGGTTCAAAGGTCATTGACAAGCACAACAGGATAGAGTAAACACGGGGATTATAGAAATACAAGTATAAACAGGTCGCAAAATGTCAGTGTCTGAGCAATAGGGTATAACTGATCAAGACCAGGATAGAAAGTAACTTCTGCATAATGAGGTTCAGGGGCTTTATTTGTGAGGTTCTAGATATATTTATAGGTTATTACTGAGATATCCATGCAATATGATTTTGTTTCCATTTAATGTGATATAACATAGTGGTAGTCTGTGATAATAGAAGTGCATCTTAAATTCTAACACTACATTTGGTTTATTTTTTGAGGATAATGGGTTAATTTAAAATGAAATTATTTTACATGAAGATTCATCGTCTCAAGCTACGGGTTTTGTGTCCATTCTATTTCCACAAATAGAATGTATTGTGGAAATAGAAAGGACACAAAACCCGTGGCTTGAGACGATGGATGTTGATTGTAACTCCAATTTTGATATGAGGTTCACTATAAGTATTAATTTTTAATTAACTATGCTCTCATTTAATTCAGGTTCTATACCCTGGTTCATGGTAGCGGAGATTTTCTCTCAAGGGCCACGATCAGCTGCAGTTTCAGTGTCTACTATGGTAAACTGGTTCTCCAACTTCACAGTTGGATTAGTTTTCCCCTTATTAAATGTAAGTGTCTTATGCTGCTGCTTCTGCTATTTAGGGCAATTTGAGGTTAAATGGGAGGGGTGGTGTTCTGAACAAGAATTTAAATTTCCTTATAATCAGACTCTGAGTGCCTCAATTTCACTCTTTTTCAACATTTTTTAATACATGTATTTATAAACAAGTGTCACAAGAGTCACACATTCCAAAAAGTTTTTTTTACTCACTTATATTGAATGCAATTAAATTTTCCAGTGCTATAGAAGTTTCAAGCAGTGACATTTAATACATGTATCATTGAAATGTGTTAAGTGTAAACATGTGTTTTCAGGAGTTGCTGATCCATCAATACTCCTTCCTCCCTTTTGTGGTGCTGCTGTTTGTTTTCTTGATCTTCATATACAGAAGAGTTCCAGAGACCAAAGGAAAAACAATTGAACAAATTTTATTGCTGTTTAAAAGGCCAGAGACAATGGTGTATGAAAGAATCATTCAGCAGGATTCTAACAATCAGTCATACACCAGGTTAGAAAATCGAGATTCATCTGAAGATTCATAAGCTGTTTATGTGTATTTATGTTCTTTTAAATCAGGTATAAAATTCTTCGTCATCCAATTAACTACCCAAAACTACCTATACCTAAGCTGTGATATATTGTGGATGTCGTATCTTTTACTAATTCAGGTTTACTTGTTATGTATATGTATTATTTCATTTGTGTAAAGTTATTTTTGTTTTTTGATTTAATATTGTTACCTTTTTCTGATGAATATTTTTAACAAGGAAAATTGAATTCTTTATCTTTGTTATATGATACATGATTTCCCAAGGAATTTGATGAATATTAAAATTTTAGCTCATTTCCCTGGTAGTGCATTTCTTGTATTTTTTTTTACATCTAGGAATATTAATGCTTACATTTGCATGGGAAATATTTTCAAAATAATCAAAGAAAGGAAAGTTATGAGCTGTTGATAACTTTTTAAAATATTACTTCTGTTTTCTTAGTTAATGAATTTTAATTTTATCTTAAGTGGTTGTATGTATTCTTCTGTGGCATTAGAATATCAAAAGCAATCTTTTTATTAGTGTTTAATGGCATTTGTTCAATCTTTGTTATTACTAAAACATTGTCCATACATAAATTTATATATGCTGCATTGTACTCGCATATATGAATTAGTTATTTATACCTTGTATAAATTGAATTAAAATTAATTTATTTTTAAATATTCTTTTCTTTTCATTATAATTTTTGATGAGGGTCATAATGCATAAAAATACCTGGGTTTTATGGAATTTTTGTCCACTTTTGCTTGAATAAGACATTACTTATTGGCAGTCCAGGGTTTGATTCTTTTCGTTAAAAAATAAAAGAGAATGAGGATGATCACTTTATTGGTTATATCTTCACCAGATTTGTAAACAATTTCGTAAATGAAGATGTGTGGATAAGGCGTGTAAAATGCCTATACTGGGACGGATAAGATACTGTAAAATTAAAATAACAATAAATCTGGTAATTCTTTTTTAAAAATCATTCAAAACAATATATATCTAACATAACCTTGATTTGTAACACTTAAATATGTTCAATACTTAGAATATGTTGATTTAAACTGGCGTAACTTCAAATGAAATCTTTTTTTTTTAAACTTCAGTGTCTTTTCTTTAATAGAGTGAGTCTGTGTTTCATATTTTTCTCATAGCCTAAATAAGGTCTACATATATTTTTTTATCTTAACAATTGAACGTTTTAGAAAAATAATGCAAGCCCGTAAATGCTTGTCCAGAGTCGGATGTAGCATTTAATCAATGCATATTGGCTCAATGGTTAGAGTACCAGACGTTAGGTCACCTTGTAGATCTAGGCTTTTTAGGTTGTGGGTTCGAGACCACCAAAACCGAAGACATTTTTTTTCTTATCGTTTGTTAAAATATTCAAAACGAAATATAGTTAGAAATTGTGTTTTTGCAAACTGAATTAAAACGTTATCAAATAGATTTAATTGGAAAGAAATTTAATTTTGAAATTGCAATTAACGACTCAACCAAATGGGCATTTGCGCTTAGTCCCCAAATCATCTTTGTAATTTTAGGTGTAAAATATGCAAAATAATAGGCATGTTATAAAAACTAACTTAATTTTCTACGCTAATATTTGTTACTTATTAAAAATCCGTAAGATTTCTACCGGGTTGCTATCAAAGACTAGTGAAAGACTCCATGAAATTTGTCCTAAAGTTTAAGAGTGAATTATTCTGCTCTTTTTTTTCTTCAAAAATTGCACACATTAAAGTTAAGATATATGTAAAAATTCAGACATTTTGAAAAAAGTACAACAATAGAATATTTTTTTTTTCTATTTTAATTTTTGTATAATAGATTATCATTGTTTATTTAGCTTCGACACTTATTAAGGTTAATCATCAAAGAATGCGTATGTAAATTAAAAAGAAAATAAACAACAACAAAGATTCATTGACAGAAGCCGATGTTATTTCTTATTGCGTGTTTTATTTCCATATATGGAAGTTAGCTCGTCCTTGTCGTGAGGGTAGACGATAACTTTGTCTAATGAGGTCAGACTCTTCCCGGGGAAAACGAGGTCATTGCACAAAATTATCAGACTTGTTTACTTTCTTAATTAGGACACTATGGCTACTTAAAATCAATCCATAAACTAATGATGATCGTAATATATAAATTGAAATCACGTGTATACCCAAGCGTTTATTGTAGTTGATTTCTTTTTTTTCAAATGAAATATGTAGATAAATGAATATTTTCTTTTCATGTTAAATGAATTATTTTTGTTCGGAAACACAAGTAGTTCATCAAGAGATGCTTTAATGCCTTTCCTTCCAAAATAAAAAGGCACTTGAATTTTCATAATTTCGAGGAGCGCTGAAATCGGTAAAATACAATAATCTCCTTGCTATACTTTTATTGTTTTGAAGGGGGGGGGGGGGTAAATATTCCGATCCAGTATCCATTGATAGACAGGAATAATCATTGAAAGAAAATACATGATCAAAATGTGCAACTACATTCTTAAATACTAACAATTTTTTTCAAAATCTGTAGATTCAATGAAACAGATTTGTTCATTGCACATGTATATTTTCAATATTTCCAAAGATGGCAAAGACCTAGAAACCGCTGAAAAAGTAATTCTTTTGCCCGGTTACGGTTGCATTTTTTAATTTAAATATGCAAAGTTTATTCAAATATTTTTACGCGCTCTTTCACAATCTATATATTCTGAATAGATTTACTAAAATAAGTTTTTTTTCTCTGTCTTTCTTTCTCCAAAACAGAAAAAGAAGACCGTATAAGATACATGTATATTTTGACAGCTACTGGTTGATAAGTGTAAAATAGGGATGCTGTAAGAAATAAGGATGGATTTCCCCGCATCCAGGATATGGTGAACATTTTGTTTGTATCTGACCTTACATCGTGTCACGTAGTACAGGATGAGCTAAAAATATGCCACCTCAACTCATTTGAAGTCAGCGTTAATTCTTAAGTTAAAATTAATTTAATTATAATTTTTACAGTACAAAACACACAAATGGTCTATGCAATTTAAAAATCTTTAAAGATTTTACTTTGAATAACAAAATACCCTAATCAAGTACATGGATTATCTGCAGCTAAATAGGACCTACTTTTGACATCGTCTGTATGCATACATATAAATATGACATGATTCTTAATGTTGTGATTGTTTGAAAATTGACATCCTTTTTCAACATGGATAAATTCACTGTGTCATTCTTATTTCTTTGCGTGCAGGTAAAATTGAATACGGAAAACATGTGTGGTTTGGAAAGAACTTACTTTGTTTGATATGTCCACCACTAATTTTAAAGTAAATAGTAATGGTTATCTTAAAATCATGTCACCTATTTGTGCCAACTTCTCAACTTAAATTCTATAAATATACAAAATAATCAAATGATTTGAGTTGCTCACAAAATATTTTCAATTTCATTTAGTTGAAAATGTTAAATGTAGATAAAAATGACAATAATGCTCAAATATTAGAATATTTTTAAAATAATAATTTTTATGGGTTTTTTCCGGACTACCGGTTCATGTATTATTTTAAGTTAAAAAACTTATTTTTTTTATTAAGCTTTCCGAACTAACTTTTTTGTATTGTAAGCACCAACTCAAATTTTTAGATTCTAATTTGTGCTTAATTTGTGCATGCATGAGATTGGGATTTTTAATTTATTTATGTTTTTTTTTTGTTTCATTTTTTCCTTTTTATCTTGATTTTGATTAATTGTTGATTTTTTTTTTTTTACCGACCGATAATGATTTTGTTCAAAGGATTTTTTTTCTTTTATTACTACCACATTGAAGGACGACAACTATTGGAGGTCAATGGGCTTTCTGTTCGTGTTTGATGTTTCCAGATTTATTATGGAATGTGTCTAAATTAAGAAATCCTGTGTTATTCTTTTTAATTCACCATTCGCTCCATATACGGTTATCAGATTCTTACGCGAATCTCAAAGTCCTGTAGTAGTGGAAAATTTACAAACCTGGCATCTAAACAAAAACTTCGTACTTCAATTGGTGGTTTATCAAATCTTATTTTACTCAATAAAAAGACATTTACGTGGCTATATGAAAAGTTGTGCCCTAATAATTTTGATTTAGATAAATTCAGTAAATATTCGATTATTAGATTTTGTTATTACATTGTTCTATAACAAATACATTGCAGCAAATCCCCCCAAAGGACAGGGTGATGCCTAGCATATTTATCTTTTCTCTTGTTTCATGAGACACACTTGAGACAGTGCCACTCTGTTTTGTTAATGAAAGAATCATGATTTGGTTTATCATTCCGTAAATCTTTCATTGTCATTGTTTGGTAAATAATGATCATAATATTCATGTCTCAAATCTTCATTTTATTGTTCAACGTACACTCTGTATAGTACGTCAATGTGTTACAGCGATCCGGAATATCTACACTTGCATATACATGTGTATAGTGAGTTCGAACAGGGTCAATGCGGAAAATACGAACGTCAGAATTAACCGCTGCGTTATTGATTAGTGACAAAAAATCTTTATAACATTTGATAATTTAGATGTAATTCTATTTTTCAGGTATTTCGTCACGCTACAACGTCGCCAATAGATACACTGATTACAAACGCAGCCGTAGAGAGTGAGTACAATTCCCATTAATTAAAAAAACTATAACAAGAATCAACTTTGATAAAGCAAAAGCAAAAACAAAAACAACAGCATAATCTTTAAAAAATATAAACGATAAATAATTTGTTTCTATTAATGACAACACAATCTAAATATGAACGATAGATAGATTGTATGAACAATATCTTAAGAAGAAACCTTGTATGTTTACCGTTATTATTTGTTTCCAGCGACGGATTTTGACATCGTGGCAAACACCAGCACAAAGACACTCCGTGTGGAGCTGGACATTCTGGTGGAACTAGAGGACTATGTGGAGACAAGGTTGGCTCTGTAAGCATCACCAGCAGGATACAACCTTAATGTCTTACCCTTATGCCTCACCTCAGTGTCTTACCTTAGAGTCTTAACTTAGTTCTTACCTTAATGTCCTACCTTAACGTTTACCTTAGTGTCTTTCCTAAATGTCATACCTTAATGTCATTCCTTAGTGTCTTGCCTAAATGTCCTACTGTAATGTCTTTCCTTAGTGTCCCACTTTAATGTCTTACCTTGATGTCTTACCTAATTGTCCAACCTTTGTGTCTTACCTAAATGCCCTACCTTAATGTCTGACCTTAGTGTCTTACCTAAAGGTCTTACCTTAGTATCTTACCTTAGAGTCTTACCTTAGTTCTTACCTTAATGTCGTACCTTAATGCCTTACCTTCATGTCTTACCTTAATTTCTTACATAAATGTATCACTTAATGTTTTACCTTAATCAATCTTGATAGGGAAACTTTCCTATCAGATTGTATAGACTTTTACTCTTTCGACTGTTTTTACTTCACTTTATTAAACACTTTTCTTCTTTTTTTTTTTGGTCTTAGGATTTTAGAAGGACGTAGAAAGAAGAGGAAAGCAACTCGTAATACAAATAAACGATGGCCAAATAAAGAGGTCCCCTATATCATTACCGACGATTTTAGTAAGTTCATTGTCTTTTACAAAAATTTAGATGAGGTGAGAATCAAAAGTTTTGATTGAACGAGTTTGTAACCATCGGTCTCATTTTTCATAGTTATTGACCCAATCTGCTTAAATCTGACCATAAGCGTCAAACACAATTTAAATCATCAGAAATCTAAGAGTAAGTTCAAAAATAGCGAAAAGTTAACTATGACCTTTAATTTATTCAAGGTAAAAAAAAATGGGTTTGCTTAGTTAATAAAAGGAAAAGCTTAGCTTACTTTGCAATTGGTGAAATACCAAACCCCTATCTTTAAGTCGTATTTATTCAAAACCAGTCCAAATTAGCCAAAAACCACAAAGTCCTATAGTCTGCATGTATTTCTGTGTATGAAATGGTTATTTTTTTTTTTAAATCATTGTGCTTTGCAATTCATTATTGGACTCAAATTTCATCACAACTTTTCTGTGAAAGAATTTTAAAAATCTACTCTCTCTCTCTCTCTTTTCACTACAGGTCCCGCAGACAAGGTAGAGATAAAAGCCGCTGCAGACGAGTGGAACAAATACACGTGTCTGAACGTTAGGGAAGCAACAAAGGCAGACGTCAACAGAGTCCGGCTCCAAAACGGAAAAGGGTAAATCCATTTCATCAATTACAAACGTAATCCATTTCATCAATTACAAACTCACACTACCAATATATATGAAATAACACCAGTTTGTATTTGAATTCTTATGTTCTCCAGAGTGCTCCATTTTTTTAAGACTTTAATTAATTTTTTTGGTATTTTATTCTTTTTTGGCTTAGTAGTTATTGATTTTATATTTTGTCAAAAATATAACAAGCTATTTTTCTTCAAAAGGTGTTCTTCGTATATTGGAATGGTTAAAGGTGAACAGGAATTGAATCTAGGAAGAAACTGTCGAGTGGTAAGACGTTCAAAATATCAATTTTGAAAACTCTAGGCTTATTTTAAACACATATATATTACTATTATACCATTAGAAATATATTGATAATGCTATTGTGTTTTCGCAAACCTAAAAGAGGAAAAAAAATAACTTCATTAGTGAAGATATATGTCTACAGACAACCCTGAATAAAAAACATATACTCAGTACTAGTATCAAGTAAGAATCGTATAGGTTATATACTTTTTACTTATCTTTATCGCAGAAAAGAGTAATTGTCCACGAACTGGGTCACGCCATCGGGTTTCAGCACGAACAATCCAGACCTGACCGGGACGCATATGTAGAAATTGTCCGTGAGAACATCCCGGAAGCCCTGTCCTACAACTTTGATCGACTACCTCATACCAAAGTCAACGATTACAACGTGGAGTATGATTACAGGAGCATTATGCACTACAGTGCTAAGGTAAGTGTAATCCTTTCATGCACTACAGCGCTAAGGTTAGTGAAATTCCTTAATGCACTACAGTGCTAAGGTTAATGTAATTCCTTCATTATAAATCATATTTTTCAACCTTAAGAAAAATGGGTTTGTTGTTAGATATTGTAATTCGTTCCTTAATTCTTTAAAATCAAATTATATTCAGTCTTTAAAGTCACATTTTCAGTTCCTTTAATGATAGTAGTCAAATTGTTACGTTTATCCCAACAGGCTTTTTCCACCAATGGGATGATAACGGTAAGGACCAAGGACCCCGAGTACCAAAATGTCATCGGTAACGCCCTTGGGCTCAGCTTCAAGGACATTAAACTGGCCAACCTGATGTACAGCTGTAACGGTAGGTGTTTCATATATAGCAGTTTTTAATTATTGCAAATTGAGTACAATCCAAATATCTGCAATAGCGCAAAGTGCTTTGCGTTATTTATATTTATTATACTTTCATGTTAAATACTGAAATCTGATTGGTTTAAACGCAGTTGGTAATCTGTTCTATTACCCATGGCGTTGGCAACACACTTGGCAACGGTTAACACAACGAATTGTTACATGCGCGTAAATCATGCGCGTACGGTTTGCCGTAGAATTCACTTCATTTCTATATAAAAGCAGTAAAAAAATTTTAGAATTAAGACATTCAGTATAATAAAATAAATAGTGCCTGTTTGGGAGGGTAACTGTTGAAATTGACACCCCTCGAAAACCATTGTCAACCTCCGCTTCGCGTCGGTTGACAATGGTTGTCTCGGATTGTATTGTAAAATCGTAATTTAGTGGCAAGGAAATAATATTTTTTTCTAGTGGGTAATATATATGTATTTAAACTTTGACAATTTCAAAATTTAAAATTTGGAATATAATTATAGTAAAGTGGTAAACTGTAAGAAATATTCTTGTACGTTTATTAATTAAGTAGCAAGAAGAAATAAACAAACAAAAGCCCGGATTTTTCTTAAATTTTTCATTTGTATCATACCAAAGTTAACAACGTGCTTTGATCAGCTGTTTGTTTTTATTTTTTTATAGAACAGTGTGAAGCTGTACAGTGCCCCGGTGGGGGGTTCCAGGCCAAGGATTGTAAGTGTTACTGCGCGTCTGAGGACCCGAACAACCCCCTCGGGGAGTGTGATGACAAAGATGTCGTCACCAACAAACCACGCCCCACCACCACCAAGAAAACGGGCGCCTCCACCGAGTCCCCTGTAACTAGTAGGTGTCTTCCTGATGATACTCACTATCCCCATGCTAAGGGTCATGTTTCGCAGTTTTTGATTCAGAACAGTCCAGAGAGCTTTCTAACTTTTATATAAAATCAAACTTTACTCTCTCTCTCTTAACTGGTTTGTTTTCCTGAATCAACATCGTGTTACAGAAAGATTTTTATTGCGTTCTGATTGCGTTTTAGAGTATGAGTGTTGCTTTTTAAATTGCTATATCAAATTTTATTCAAATGGTGGAAATAGGTACGATATTCCAGCACAAACATACCAAGGATACATTAGATATTTATATTATATATTAAGTCTTCACTTCATTGTCACAGATAACTGCCAGAACGGACACAACTACTGCGATTTCTGGGCCAACAGGGGGCACTGTGACTCCTCCCCCGGGTTCATGAACCTGTACTGTAAGAGTTCTTGTGGCCGATGTACAGCGGGTAAGCTGAGTCTCTTCATTCCTGGCAAAAAATGTTATTTTTTTAGATCTATACTCCTTACCTGCGAATTTACGTTCTCGCATGTTTCCTTCAAATATACATGTACGTACCAATAATAAAGATACTTACACCTATTGATCGATATATTCAACAAGATCAAATATGTGTTAATGAAAACACGTTTTTTTTAATATGTAAACTTCTTGGATTATTCCTTAAGTAAAAGTAACCCTCTAAGTGTTTTTACGACTTTCCGTAATCGAAATGGTATGGTAATCACGTGTTCTACTGTTGTTGATACAGAGGCTGAGGTTTGTGAGGATGTGGGACAACACTGCAATTTCTGGAAGGCACAGGGTTACTGCACCATGAACATGATGCCCTACATGCAGAGAAACTGTCGGCGCACCTGCGGTTTCTGCACGCTGGATGAAAGTTAGTCATTTTAATTTTACACGAAACACTAGAATCACCCTATTCAACATTCAACATTCGGGATGCCGCGATTGAAGCAACACTGACCATTGGTTTCCGATGGTTCTCATACTTTGTATCTTTTTATAAACTTTCAGGTAGTTTTGATTGGTTAGTAATTAGTTGTTATTAATTGCAGGCAATGGAGAAGGGTTTGGAGCCTTTAGAAGTTCTGCCACCGACATCACAGCAAAAACGGCTTTCGTATTCATTCTGAGTATGGTACAAATTCTTATTGCTGGAATATTTTAATCTAATAATTCAATCAACGAAAGAAGACTGAAAACTGCCTTGAGGTTGAACTTGCAAAACTTAAAGTGATCAAAAACTAAAGTTTCCCATTGAAGTTGTTCAGCAATGGAAAATCCTTGTAAAGAACCACCTTCAATCTTGCAGCCGAAGTCAGTTCTTAAGGACGTTGAATTGTCTACTTGCAATCACGTATTGCAGGTTTGACCATTCAGAGAATATCGGTTTTTTTATTGTTATGTGTGCAAATGATCTCCCGGTGACAGAGTTTGCTACAGAATGACTCAATGAGTTTTAATATACCCAAAACGGTCCGAGAAGCTCGATTTACGTCAGAAAGCTTTGTGATATTCGCTAGCTGTGATTGTTTCAAAAATATGCTATTTATTTTAGATATTTTCTAAATACTTTCTTAAAACATAGAATTATACACATGGAGTTTGTTTCAATAAAAAAGAATTATATTTACATCTTATTACGTTGTTCTTTTTTATACCCAAATGTACACAAAACTGAAAATCTCCAAGAATATTTTTTTATTGATAATATAGATATATGATAACAAGTATTTACAGAAGTATAACAAAACAAATAAATTAATCTAGTGTTTTGAGACTGTGTAACAAGTACAGGATTTATCGTCTTTTTGGGACCAAATTTGCCTTCTTCGTGTCATCGTCTTTTGAATCATCTATTTCCCGTGAATCATCTTGATAATCTTCCTTTGATTCGCTGTCAAATTCATCAGTTTCCATAGAAACTAGGTGATTTTCCTCCTTGTCTTCTTTGGAGGGTTTGCTTTCAATAGAGTCTTCGTACTCTTCGGAATCTTTGTATTCCTCCGAGTCTGCGTATTCGTTTGAATATTCGTATTCTTCAGAGTCTTTATATTCGTGCTCTGTTGAATCCTCGTATTCGTGCTCTGTTGAATCCTCGTATCCGTGCTCTGTTGAATCTTCGTATTCTTCTGAATCTTCGTATTCGTGTTCCAGAGATCTTTCTATAGAACTGGACTTTCCTCCTTTAGTGAATGGATGGCCTCTAGCTTCCTTTGATTCATCTTCGTGTTCGTGCGAATCGCTCTCAAGTTCACGAGAGTCTCCTTCAATTTCAGATTCATGTGAGTTTTCTTTCACTTCGACTGAGTGAGAGTTCTTTTCCACCTCATGTGAGTTTTGTCCTATTTCATGTGACTGCATTTCATCTTCATATGAGTTGTCTATCACTTCATGTGAATTTTCTTCTTTTTCATGTGAATCCACTTCAGCTTCATGTGAGTTCCATTCCACTTCGTGAGAGTTTTCTCCTATTTCATGTGAATCAATGTCATGCGAATTTCCTTCATCTTCGTGAGATGTTTCTCCCCTTTCTCGTGAATCCACCTCCTCGGACCCCGGTAAATGGACCCTGTGTTCGTTACTTCCATGTGAATCTATGTCGTCATGCATTTCGCTGTCGTCATAGAAGCTATCATCATATTCTTCGTATGATTCATGAGAATCAATTTGATTGGAGGATTTTTTGAATTCTGCTGATGCGTCATCAGATTCATCTGACCCTACGTACGCCTTGATTGCATGGATCTTCTGGTGCCTGGTATTTTGTTGTCTCTTGGGCTTCATGGGATGTTGCTTGATTGTAGTGTGTTGGGGTTCTGCGGAATACATTTGCCATTTAAAATTAAATGAAAAATAGAGAAAGTTAAATTACTTGTTATGAAATACACCATTTGCTGAATTCAATTTGAATATTCGTATGACGTAGAACATGACAGGTTAGTTTTTGAGAAAATGTTGGTAGTAGGTTTATGTAAAAAAAATGAAAAATAGAGAAAGTTATACTCACGAAAGTGTCTCCTTTCAAACACCCAGGCATCCGTGGTTTGGAACTCCCTGAAGCTTACGGTACCATCACCTACGGAGAAAGAGAAATCAGTAACTAGGTTATAATCATTCTTGATGAAACTTCTATTCACATTTCTTTATCATTCTGTTGTTTGAGTAAACGTCGAGAGTAAATCCAATTTCAGACAAAAGAGAAATCACAAAAATATTAAGTTTAAAGCTTTCTTCATTATATACATTTCTTTATTATTTATTCTGTTGTTTGAGTAAGCGTTGAATGTTTATCCATTTCAGACGATGAAGCATTACTATTTACCATTTTTGTCAGCGGCGCGGAATGCAACTTTTACGTGAAGATCACGTGGGCTGTGTCCTAAGGTTCGCGCAAACTCATTGAGAGAAATCTGGTTGTCTTCGTTGACGTCGTAGAACGACAGAGTTCTAGGTAGCGGTGTGATGTGAACGTTTACATCTGTATCTGTCTGTAAAATATTAATTATAACATATATATACTAATGCAAAATCAAACATGGAGGTGTTCTATAGGTTTTCTTGCATAGACGCCAAAATGAAACCATATATTGACACAACAAAATTTAGAGTATGTACGAAATGTAGTTAAGACAAAATTCTAAAGAATTGAGAAATTACCAGCATTTTCAGCGACTGTTCCCCTGTGTATGCGTTGGTACAAACATGTCTGAGAATAAATCCACAGGTAAAATCGGAATCAAATCCGGTATATCTACGGCACACTCTCGGAGTCACCACGTGGCAGTGTCCAGAAATCAGTTCTCTCAGAGACATCTTTAAATCCCATTTCGAAGCTGATGCCACAAGAATTTGTAACAGAATAGTTAAAGACAATTTCAGTAGTTTTGGGAGCATGGTTTGAGGCTTCAATTAAAGAGTGATGAGGGGTTTATGGGGATATATTTATATAGATGGACCGTCTGCCTGCGGGCTACAGACGTTATGCAATAGTCGTGGTTGTGATTGCAATGCCGGACTCCGACACTATCAATTTGCCTTTTGTTAAACATAGTTCTGTTGACAGTTATATGTAACAGGAATGTCCAGTAACTCATTCTGACGTGTCACATAATCAGGCCCAATATGTCAAAACATTAGGACCAATAATGAATGTGCTTATGATGCATGTATTGTTGTAACATACAGAGAGAAAGAGACAGGGATAGTAACAAAATATATTCCTGATTTTCTGACAAAAATGTCATTGCATATATTTGCGTATTCATGCGTTATTTGATTGGTGTTTATTCATAAATAAATTTTAATGAATAGTACAGCGCGGAAAAAATTAGTTGAGTCATTTATTTAGATAGGAGAGGATTCGACACGGATTCTCTGTTTGGGTTTCAATCAACTTTTGTGTAAAATTGTTTCATGCAATGACCACAATCAACCAGGTTGAAGAGTTCCCGGCTTCTGTCCGAGGCCGTACAATAGAATCACGGTGTCTGTTCTCTGACGGGCCTATATATCTGTGGAAACTCCAATCCGTGGGAAGATCACCACGAGGTATTCGAACATTCAATGTCAGTTTTGATTACTATTTTTAAACATTTGATTTTAAGTTGCAAATCAGTTTGCCTTATCTTTCCTTGACAAAATGTTCACTTCTATCGATATATCCTTTCCGATATATTTCATTTCATCAAATAAGATATACAACATGACTACTTTAATAATCGGAAAGGACAGATATCTAGTTAGTAGGCGCAAAGTATTTGCTTCTAGATTTGAATTGGTATTTGACCCAAACAAATGCCACCGATCCGCAGCATTTGAAATATTAATGACTTTATACATTCTTTCATTGAATTTCACATATCATTGTTCCATGGGACTGCAATTTAGTTTTTTCTATGAAAATATTGGATGACAACGCCCGCAAATTACTTGTGATGAAAGACACCATTTGCTGAATAAAATTTGAATATTGGTATGACGTAGAACATGACAGGTGATTTGTAGACAATTAGGGACGGTACGCGTGTTTTCACACCTTGATACACAGGTAGATGACCGAGCTGGTCCCTGTCCAGTCCAGAGACAGGTTTTCTTGATCTTATAATAAACCTACAATTTAACTGATTGCTACCAAACTACGTTGAGAAATGTTAAAAACAAGTGAAAAGCTGTTAATTTGACGGCAAACCCGGTTTTCTTTTAAGTGAACTGTAACTATAACCATTTGTCAACCCTGAATTGATTAACAATACCTACCAAGAGAAATAGTGTACCCTTTATGCAATATTTTGCGAGAAAATGACTTAGTTCAACGGCTGGTATTTTTCATTAATTATCAAAATTTAAAATCCAAGTATAGTAATATGCACATTTCTGATATACGTCCAATTGATCTGCAAAACACCTGCAAAGCATCCTATCTTGAAAACTGAATGAGGAGTTATGTGTACATGCGTACCCTTTTGGCAGCCGCCCGCACGCCATTTTCACCTTTTCACTCAAACGGAATATATCTTGATATAAATTTTCTTTTATTTTACTGATAAAAACGCTATTTGTCTAGAACTGTTGTTATGTCGTATTGATGTTGATAACTTTTCATAGGACAACACAAATATATGCCCGACAGAAGGATTATCGATACTACAGTTTTGTTAACTTTCTCATCAAATGCATTTTCTTATTTCTAAAGTAAAAAAAAAATCACGAATGTTTATTAGATGCAAGAACAATAACTGTAGCATTTTAAAAATTCTAAAACCTCAAGCTCCCTTTTTTGTAGTGCTCAGTCTAGTAGGCCCTGCGTCTGTTATAAAATTCTTGCAAAGGAATCTTCATCTAAATAAATTAAATAACACATTTTTATATCCGTTTAATAATCTGTATCAATTATATCATTTTCATAAAGGCAACTGAAAATTTGTTGATGGTGTTCGGCATCATGATAACGAGCTTGTTATCAACTTCTCATACTACAAAATGCGAACATTTCAAAGTTAGAAAATTGGCTAATAAGCCCGTCTTTCAACTATACTGTCATTATAATCACTGTTTGATTAAACAAACTAAACTGTCTTAACTTATAATCAACATTACAAGACGATCAAAAGAAAGGAAAAGTCCCGAAAACAGTTCCGCTGACTGTGGTAAAAGGGAGGTACGTAATATACAGTTATCAGGCACGTAGCATCAAAGGCAAAGGGGAGCCTCCCCCCCCCCCCCGGCTTATTCTCGCAACAAACATTTTTCATAAATTTACATTTAGAAAATTGAATTTTGAAGGAGCCCCCCTCCTCCACATTTTTATTTATTTATATTTTGGGGGTTTTGTTGTTGTTGATTTTTTAGCAAAAGAGAAATCAAAAGGGCAAATTATCATAGTTAACATTACAATGGAAATCCCCCCCCCCCACAGATTAGGATTTAATCATGGTTTGTCATGGTTTTCCGATGTCTGCCCTCTTTCAAAAACGATGCTAATTGGTTGGTTATGCAACACAAGATAACATCATAGCTTATGCATGCAATGTGCCAGACCAGGACCAGGAATATCCAAAAAGTCTAGTGTGGCGTCCCTGACTTTATTTAAACTCACCAGAATAAATGGGGTTTGTCCTTTTTGCTATATGCAACCTGTGTATCAAGTATGATCCTGCAACCTTACACTGTTACTTGTTGCTTACAAAGTGTGGACGGACACACCGCATCATATCAATAAACTGGCGTATGTATATGGAAACATCTCTTCTAACATAATAAGCTATTCTGTTCTCGATGAAAAATACTTCTTACACAAAGGATAATTTCTCTTATTAAACAGACCGACTGTGTCTGTACAAAGAAGAAAAGAATCATTGAAATATTTAATCACCCCAAACTATATATATCCAAAAGTAACATCAGTTTTCCATGAAGTAATCACAAAATGATTGTTTTCAACTTATTTATTTCAAAATATATTATTAGGCATTTACTTATGTACACATATTAAGTCTGCTTCTTAAAAAAAATGCTATATCTAATAAAATCACACAATCATGCTGTTTATAAAACATCACAAAATTAAACAGGGAAAAAAGCACCAGGCCATGGGAGGAAAGGGGGGATGTTGTAAAGGGACATAATTCAATAAAATTAGGGCATGTAGACTAAAACACAGAGGTAATCAAATGGATTCTTACATAAAAAAAAATTAAAATAATGTACATCTGGATCACGATCTAATCTGTATATGCCACTTTTAATCAGCGAAAATCACAACATGTTAATACACAATATAAGTGTGAGCAGACTGTTAACAGGCAAAATTTTATATGCATGTGACTTTGCATCAACTTGAAGCTGGAATGGACTCTTATAATATGGAAGACAAAGAATTATGATGCGTAGACAAAGTGATGATACTGAATCCCAAGTACACTCAATTATCGCCCATATACTACCACTGAACACTAATAGCAAAATGAATTGGAAGAGTTATGGCACTTTTCTTATAGCAAATTACAGATGCAATCAAATAGTGTGGTCTATTTCTTAAAAAATACAATCTTAGTACTGACCAATAGTCAGAAATGCCCAAAAGTATATAAAAGCTTATAATATTGAAAAAAAAAATAAATTGTATGATGTCTTTAGAAGACATTTCAGCAGAGATAATGGCATTGGTCACTTGAAATCAACTCTGAACCAAAAATTCTTTTTTTTCTCAAAATAGTCTACACATGTATTTTGAAATCATCTGAATAGTATTATCTATACATGAAAAAAATAGTACATCTTCAATATTAAAAAAATAATTCAACATGAATTTTCAGAGAAGCAGGAGGAATATGTTTAATTGGTGAAAGCAGGGAAAGGATCAGGTGCTAGTTGGACAATATCTCCATTATTTTCATGAAAATTTTTATTTCAATATATACAGTATGCTCTATGGGAACTTAATCAAACTAACTGTCAAATGTTTAAACCACATGTTGTAGTTTCTACATAGATTGCATTTTAAGAAAATATGGAGAGAAACTTGTGATATTAAAACCCTCACGAGTATTAAGGCTGAAACAAACAACATTTGAGTATGGTCATAACAAAATAAAGTGATAACATATTTGAACAACACCACTGCTGAAAAAAGCAATGAATAAACTCAATCACCAAGTCCCATCATATCTATAGACCTCAAAATATGTCAATGAGCAACCACTTCATTAAAAGATATGTCTAATATTCTATAATAAGTAAAAAAAAAGAAAGAAAGAAAAAACTGTTCCCTAGACAATAAGAACAAAAGAAGTGTTATATGCATGATGCATAAAGCAATGCTTCGTCCGTGACTAATGTGTTTATCGTAAACAGCACATCTAAAAATGTGTGCAAGACTAGCTGAAGTTTTTGATAAAAGGCTAATAAATTCACCAGTACGTTAGTAAGTAAACACTGAGTTGGGAAAATATTAAAAAAACAAAATCGCAGTAACAAAAAATAAAGTATCATTGAAAAATCCTTATTGAAAAGAGTGACTTGTTGAATATTTATACTATACATATACATCTTAATCCACAATACACTACACATGTATAACAAAATGCAGACATAAAACTCTCCTCTCTTCAAAACCTATCCATCTAAAACGAACATTAGAGAAGATATGTACAGCAATATGGACCAATCAAGCCAACTCTTGCTTAGCAAGGGCAAGTTCATCGCTGTCAATCACCACTCGAAGCTTGATCTGGCGCACCGCCAAATCCTCCAGAATGTCGTTGGTGACCAGAATAGATTCAAACACTCTCAGCAGACTACCGTCCTCTAGGTTGACGCAGACATCAGTCACTTGTTTAGGAGTCATACATATATTGCACACCATCAGGGAGTTTTCCATGTCCACACGTAGGACAAGAGTTCCCCGCTCCTGTTCAAAGTACTTGATGATGGACATGTTCATCGCACTAGTTAGGGATTTGTAGAACCTCTCCACCAACTTCTTGAACGTTGGCCCTCGATGCCTCCACATAAGGCAATGCTCCACAGGTTTCTCTGTCTGTAGTGACAAATTTAAGTTTTCTCTCTTTTTCCTTTGATCATTGTTTAGATTATTCTCTGTGTGGTTGCCCAGATTTTCCTTATCATTAGTATCACACTGATCCAACCTATCACCATTACAGTTGATGGAATTCTTCCTGTTCTGCATGCTTTCTAAACTTCCAATCTTGTTGAAAACATGGCTGTCCTTTAACACATTAATGGCCTCTGTGGATAAAGTGTACGAAATGAAACTAGTTCTACTGCTTGACCTTATGATGGTTGGACCCTCATGACGCAGATTCTTCAAGAGTTCGTTCCCTTTGAGTGGTTTAACAGGAGAAGGGGACCTTGTTATCACATTCTTTACTTCGTACTTCAGCTTACGCTTGGCCGGAGGTTTCTTTTTGGTTTTGGACCTTCGACAGAAGCACCAGCAAGAGGACATTTCCTCGTCACTTTCATCGTAAGCGTACTCCTTTATCCTCCTTCCTCCTGAGGACCACTCCTCCCCAATCATTGTCATGTTCTCATATGACTTGTGGGCCCTGCGAGGAGTGAGGACTGGAGCTATCCCCTCTCTCTTCCTCCTCTCCTTCTCTGGGGTATCCCCTGTCTTCTCGTCCAGGTCATCCCCTTCCTCCCAGCTGGGAAACACCCCAAAGATTCTGTCCACCTCAACATTGATGGTCACTTGTCCTACAAAAGAGTTTTTACAGGGATGAGTGAATGAACACCTTTGCTTTCTTAATTTGCTTCAAAATGACATCAGATAATTATTACCTATAAATCAAATGTAAAAGCATTACCAGTAATATTAACCCAAAGTAATGTGCAAATCAATTAATCATAGTTTAAAAGCACATTAATAGGAAAATCTTTTCAGCATTAATTTACCTGAGGGTTTGCTACATATTTGTTTATATAAAACTAATATGTGAACAAATGAAATTGAAATCTGTTGCAATTAAAAATACAGATGCAATGCATTTTTGTGGTACATTAGACAAGTGTATTGGTCTAATGACATCAGTGGCGTAGCTGCCGTTAGGCACTTAAGGCACATGCCTACACATCATTTTAAGACCAAAAATCAAAAATGTTAAAATATCACATTTAATTAAAAAAAAAAGCACACAGCAAATATCTTTCTTTTCCCTATTTCAAAACTCTGATTGTTTGAGGTCACAAATATGTGACGTCGATGATGCTAATTATTGCGCAGTCAATCAGTGAAAAACATGTCGGGCAATAAACCAAAAGTAAGACCACTGGATGAAATGTTTAAAATCATATTCATAGATCGAGGCATCTCAACTATCATTGCCAAATCTGAGCTAATAAAAATGGACGCCTTGACTTCTTGTAACATCATGTACGACTTAAAAAAGAAACCCAAAGCAATATTTCTGTTTTCTTATTACTATCAAAATTTGAAATAACCATTACAACTGTTTTTGAATCATGACATTCAATTACAAAGTCTTAATGTTTTCCCTTTAATAGTAAACTAAACTATAGAGACAGATAATAGCTTTAGTGTAAGAGGATGGGTGGATAAGGCGTGTAAAACCTATGCACGGACGGAAAAGATACTGAAAAATTTAAATATCAATAAATCTGATATTTTTAAAAAATATATTCAAAACAATAAATATTTAACATATCCTCGATTTTTAACCTTTTTAAAATATGTTCAATACTTGGAATATGTTGACTCAAACAGGCGTATACGTATATCAAAACTTCCAATAGTGTCTTTTTTTTTCAACTTCAAGGTCTTTTCTTTTTTATAGTGAGACTCTGCTCCATATTTTTCTCATAGTCTAAATAAGGTTTTATGGAAAACAAACCGATTTCAATCAACAAAAACGTGGAGAGATGACCCACTATACAATAAAAATTTCATTTTGTGTCTCAGCAATTGAACGTTTTGAAAAAATAATTCGTCCGTAAATTCGTGGCCAAAGTTGAAGGCACTCGTAATATTTAAACAACATATTTTGTTGTGTGTGAAAAGGCTCAGAGGTTATAGCACCAGACATTAGCTAACCTTTTTTATGTTGTGGGTTCGATTCCACCAAAATTTAAGGTAATATTTTTTTTCTATCGTTTGTTAAACATAATAAAAACTGAATTCATTTAGAAATTGTGCTTTTGCAAACTTGTATTATAATAGATTTGAATTAATTTAATTGAACAAATAAATTCAAAATTGTATTTTACGTATGGGCATTTGCCCTATCTTATTTCCCCATCTTCTTCCCGCCATTCACTTTGATAACGCTTAAAAAAAGACTGCTGGTGAAAACAATATTAATGTTGGATTGAATTAAAAAATGTTTTTTGACTTTTTACTACAAAAAAATCTTTTACAAAACTCAAAATTTTATGTGCAAAAAGTGCCTAAAATTTGTTCCTATAAAACATGAAATCCGTTTTCCGTCGGGGGGCTTTGCCCCCCCCCCCTGAACCCCCTACCAGGGCGCTGCCCAGGACCCGCTGGGGGCCTTGAGTGGTCACCAGACCCCTCACCCTCATGACATTTCTCAGGCTCTGTTCCTCAGTGACAACCCAAAATTAATAAACTAGTACAGATGTACTGTACATGTACAATCACAGTTTCTAAATGTTACAGTTACACTGATTGAACAACTTCAGGCTTCTTTACATGCTAAAGTGATCATAGCCATTAACCTTGGACAAATCATTAAGGATTATGTCCAACTCAATCATTGTCTAACTGTCAATAATCACGATGTAAACATGGCTTACAATCCAGGATGTCACAATAATGAAAACAGACAGATTAATGAAGGGTCATCCTGACTGTAATTACTGCTTATGTCTGGCTGTTCAACTCATTAGGTATTAATTGTAAATATTTGTATGCTTCAACAAACAGGGCAAGCATGGAAACCAGCGTCAGATCATTCAAAAGGCCACTATAAGTTCAAAATACCAACTGCCAGCACAAAATCTTACTAAAAATTTAAATTCTCTTTATTCTTTTGTATATTATTTCCTCTTTCCTCTAATACTGAGTATCTAAACACCTTTGTATTTTCTTAGGGCTATTCCATCTTAAAGCTTTCACGCTTTTTCAAAATAATAAAATGGCTGGATATTGTGGTGGCTTTAAAAAGTTCTGTATAGACTATTACCTTTGTATCTGTCCTTGCCAAGGTACCCTGAAAAGAAACATGTGCAGAATCAATCAACATGGCAGCATTGTAGATCCAATATTGAGTACACAGTCTGTCAGTCTCCTTTATGTGGAGATGACACGATAAATTAAAAGTAAGCAAGTCTGATAGAGGCATTTTATTACTGTTTTGTCACAATTTTTGAACAGACTGTGTGTAAATGACAACCTTTGTAAGGGAAGAGATTTCACTTTGTGAAATAAGGGCATTTCCAAGCTATCCATAATTGGTATCATGACACACAATGTAAAAAAAAAATGAGAAACACATTGATTTAGTGATGTGTCTTATTCACATATTTGATTGATGCTTTATTCTAATATCATATTTCTAATTGTGAGGAAATTTCCTAATACATCGTATGCAGTGAAATGATTTACTGGTAAATCAATAAAGGCCAATTTTTGTGGATTTCTAGATTTTTACAGATAGGTTTGAAGAGAAAGCAATTTTGTGGATTCCCAAATATTGAGTAAAAATAATTTTTCTAGGTGATGGTTACCTATAAAATCTGCACAAACTGAGCCACCAAAATAATAAATCATTTCATGGTACTGATTAACCATAAAGTTCTATTTCTAAACTTCAGTTAAAACGAAAGGCAAAATCAAACTGAAGGCAACAATTACCGGAGCCATAGATGGGTTTGATCCTAGAATTCTCATCTAGGGAGCTAGCGAGGGAGAGCTGGCCGGACTGTCGCAGGGCGTTGATAAACAGTGCCACCGCGGAGCTTCCCGTTCCCTCCACCAGCTGTAACAGGGCCGTGTTCCGCTGCGCCTTGTTCTTGCCGTTCTCGATCTTCTCCTTCTCCACTTGGTGCAGGACTCCATGCTGGATCAGGTAGTCGTAGATGGCCTCTGCATCCAGGGATTCGATCAGCTCCTCTCGCTCCGACAGAGAAATTCTCTGCATGTTACATGCGGGTTACAAGGGGGATTCTCAGCCAGTAAACCCACTGCTGGCATCCTGTGTTACACTGAAAAACAACAGAAAGTCTCAGCATACATATGATACTGTAAATTGACTTAAACTCATGACAACTTCATTTTGCAATTTAGGATTTGATGGCAACGAGAATTTATTTTAAACAGTCAGGTCATGAACTTGCAATACCGGTAATTGTATTTTGAAACAGGTGAATAAAAGTTGGTTTTCAATACACTCTCAGACCCTAAACCACATTGATGAAGTCTCCTAGATAAAAATAAGGGTACTCGGATCATAAAATTAGGGTAGGAGGCTTTGAAATATTTCATGATATGGAGTTGTAGAATATCATTAAAGAACTACTGGTGCTAAACATCTAACAAAATAAAATACATTTCCACCATAAATTGTCCTACGACCACTTCAAATACAGACACTGTGTCCATGTATACCCACACTTCAATATCCTACCCAATGAATTACCACATATAGGTTGTACACGTATCACCAGTGAAATGACATCCATTTCACTTTTGATAACTTTTAGCATATATTTTAATAGTCTACTTTATTTTACTTTATTCTTATTTTATATGTTCCCATACTTAGCAATTCCTTATTGACATCTAAAGCATTCCTTATTATTTATTTCTAAAGGTTGTCCAAGCTGTTGTTTATTTCTTAATCCCCTAGAATATTTAGTGATTTCACAGTAATTGTTAATCCTTATTGTCAGTGACACTGCTCATGGCACTGGGCACTCATAGGTGTTAGTTAGGGTAAACAAAACCACTTTGACTTCTTCACATCAAAGGGATGACACTGATAACTTAATTATTTGATTAGCCCTAAGTGACAACTTTACCTTAGGCAATTCATAGAGAAAATTAATTCTTGTACATGAGTTCTTTTAGAGAGAGAGAGAGTTAGCTTTGAGACTTCGGACAGAAAGGATGTAAGGCAAAGCTAGGAAATCATGTAGAGTGTTAGGAGACAAATTTCTAATTCATCTGTTTAGGCCCCTTTCTCTAAATTACAGTTAGGAACAAGACTTGCTCATTAATGTTGTTACCTGCGTGTGTAGATTGGATTATTTAACATTCAATCTTTAATAAACATTTCTCATATCCTGCCATTTGGACTTTGTGTATTCTTCATTTACTTATTCCCCTTGAGCTTAATTCCCCAATGAACGTGCACCATCGCCTAGTTATGTACCAGACATCCGGGCGTGGTCACAGAGTGGTCGAGAATCCGGTTCGAATCTTATGGAATTCCTCTCACTGAAGTAAACATTCCGGGACTTTTTGGATTTCTGCAGGATTTCTGTGCTGTCAAAAACTGTGATTTGTGACTCTAACATTCTTATGAAAAGGAAAGAAGACCAATCCATACAGAGACAGCGTGCCAGTTCCTGTTGGTGAGTACAGCCACTTTTATCACATGTGACACAGTTTAGATAACTTTCTATTGTTATTATTTTTGACATTTATAGATTGATTATTGTTTAGCTGTTTTTATCACTGATAATGGCTCCCTCACTTGAAATCCCATCAATGTCCCAACAAACTTCAAATCCCAACAACTTTTTGGCTACTATTTCAGCTGCAATTACCAATAAGAACAAAATTCAAATCAAGCTCTCTAACTTTCATACCAATGCCCTTGTTGATACCGGTGCTAATATTTCTGTTGTTTGCAACAAATTTTTGAGAAAACTTTTCAAAAATCCCCATATTTACAAATCAAATCTCTCAGCTGTTACAGGTGTTTGCAACACATCACATGCTATTCTTGGTCAAACAGATCTTGAAATAGATGTCAATGGTTTAAAAATGCCCCATACCTTTCATATTTTGGAAAATTTGCCCCACACTATCATTTTAGGCCAAGACTTTCTAGAGCAAAACAACGCTGTAATAGATCTTACCCATAAATATGTGTCTTTTCATAATGAAACAACCATTGCCTCCATTTCAACACCTGATATCCAACATGACAACCAGAAACATGTTTCTCTTGCTCGAACACAATCAGATATTCTGTTACCACCTCTTTCAGAATGCACACTTTCACTCTTTGTCTCCAACATACCTCATGGTTCACAAGTCTTCCTTGAACCAGTCAACCTTCTTACAAACAAGAATCTGGTTGGAAGCAAATGCATTGCTACATGTCTAAACAACACACTTCCATATAGGATACTAAATCCTCTGAACAAATCAGTTCCATTGAAAGCAAATTCTGTAGTTTCTAAAGTGTTCAACATAGACAACAATTACATTATTTGCTTTGACACACACTCCTCTGACAATCACACCAGTCAGTCTAAGGCTTCTACTACAGATCATATATCTATCGCCAAAACCCTGCAAGTCCATATTGAAGAACAAAATCTTTCTACTGCTCAAATTCAACAACTCCAAGATCTGATTGGACGAAACAGAGATGTATTTGCCAAAGATGCCACCGAACTTGGTAAAACAAACCTTCACACACACTCTATCATCACCAACACTGATAAGCCAGTCCGCACCCCAAGATATTCCCAGAATCCAAAGATGCGCCAGGAGACAGAACGTCAGATTCAAGAAATGTTGAAAAATGATGTCATTGAGGAATCAACTTCTCCTTACCAAAGTCCGGTCGTTATGGTGAAAAAGTCTAACGGACAATTCAGATTTGCAGTAGATTACAGGAAACTAAACTCCATCACAGAGCTTGTTTCCTTTCCAATTCCAAAATTAGATGAAGTTTTTGACACAATAGCTGATTCTAAATCCAAAATTTTCAGTGTCTTAGATTTAGCTAGTGGATTCTGGCAAGTGCCCTTGGATGAGAAAACCAAGCACAAAACTGCATTTATCACACATCAGGGTCTTTACCAGTTTAAACGACTTCCTTTCGGCTTAACAAATGCTCCTACAAGCTATCAGATGCTGATGACAAAAGTTTTACAGGAACTAAATTGGAAAATTGCTCTCATCTACATTGATGACATCTTGGTTTTTTCTAAAAGTTTTGATGAACATTTACAGCATTTAGATCTTATCTTTCAAAAACTTCGTAAAGCCAATCTTACTCTCCAGCCAACAAAATGTCACTTTGCTGCCCAAGAAGTAAAATACCTTGGACACATCATTTCTGAGAAAGGAGTTGAGGTAGACAGAGCTAAGATTGCTGCAGTGGCTGACTTTCCACAACCTCGAAACTCTAAACATGTCCGTAGCTTCCTTGGGATGTGCAATTATTACAGGAAATTCATCAAAGACTATAGCAAAATCTGTGCTCCCTTATTAAATCTTCTTAAGAAAAATATCAAATTCCAGTGGAAACCAGAACACACTGATGCTTTCAACCTTCTGAAGAGGAAATTAACTTCAGCACCCATCCTTGCCTTTCCTGATTTTAGCAAACCATTTGTATTGTCTGTCGATGCTTCTGATGCTGCCATTGGATACGTCTTGGGACAAATAAACCCACAAGGACTTGAGAATGTTATCGCATATGGAGGACGTGCACTCAGGGATCAAGAAAAACGATGGCATATAAACCATAAAGAAGGACTCGCTTTGATTGAAGCCATTAAAACCTTCAAAGCCTACCTTACCAGTGCTGAGTTCACAGTCTTCACTGACAACATCACAGTTCGTTGGTTGGATACCAACAAAGATGCATTAGGCAGACTAGGACGCTGGGCTCTATTCCTTCAGCAGTACAAATTTAAAATACAGCATCGCCCAGGAACTAGGAACCAGAATGCCGACTGTCTGTCCCGTCGTGAATATCCACCTTCAGACCAACCATGTTCTCCATCAGATGATGATTTGCCAGCCATTGGATCCATTGAAGCTTCCATGAAAGAGTTCATTGCCACAACCTTTGAATATCCAGAAGACAATCAACCAAGGAAACCTGAAATTCTTGCCCTAAATACAGCCGATCAACATGATGATCATATTTCAGACAATCCAACCCTCCAGCATCTGCAAGAAAATTGTCCAGACTTTCAGGCAATTATCGATTACAAAAGAACAGAAAATTTGCCGCAAAATATTAAGCAAGCTACTGCAATAGTTGCAAAATCCTTCCACTATGAAATTATTAATGGACTTCTTTTCCACTTTTACAAAGAACGTGCTAGGAACCAATCTCCTGATCAATGTCTTATTAGACAACTTTGCATTCCTGCACCCCTCCGGAATGATATTCTTCTCTCATATCATGACTGTATTGCTGGTGGCGGACACCAAGGACATGAACGTACGTATGCTGCTATCCGCGCCAAATACTACTGGCCAAATATGTATTCAGACATTGAACAATACATCAAAACTTGCGAAACGTGTCAACAGTCCAAAAACTCTAAACATCAGAAGCCAATACCTTTGAGACCACTCCCTATTGAGGACATTTTCAGCAGATGGCATATGGACTTCCTGGAATTACCCATTACACCAAACAAAGATAGGTACCTTCTCTTAGTTGTTGACAGCTTTTCAAAATGGTGCGAGGCCTTTCCTTTGAAATCTATGGAAGCCACTGAGGTTGCCAGAGTACTCTTCGCTGAGATATTTGCGAGATATGGAGCACCAAGGACACTTATTTCAGACCGGGGACAAAATTTCATGTCAAAATTAGTCCAAGCCCTCTGTGAACTTTTTGAAGTAACCAGACACTATACAAGTGCTTACCACCCACAAACAAATGCTGCTTGTGAAAGGATGAACTCATTTATCAGCCAAACACTAAGATCATACTGTAACAAGGACCAATCTGACTGGGTGAAGTTTATTCCGGCTGTCCTCATGGCATACAGATCTACACCTGCCACACAATCAACAATGTTTTCACCATTTCACTTGTTGTTTGGACAGAAGATGCGCCTTCCTGTTGATGTTGCTCTAACCCCAAAACCATCCATGGCACATGAACCCAAGTTACATCTGATGCGTGTTCTGGAACAACTTAAAATATGCAGAGAAGTTGCTGCTGAAAACATTCGACAACATCAACAGAAGTACACTCAGCAGCATGATAAACGTGCACAAGAACCAGACTTCATGGTTGGCTCCACAGTATGGCTCTACTGCAGCCATGTTCCTAAAGGAAAATCTCCCAAACTTTTACAGAAATGGGTTGGTCCGTATTCAGTAATTTACCAGGGACCAAACCATACTTTTAAACTCCGAAGAGATTCAGACCACAAAATTCTGAAGAGTCTCGTCCATGCCAAAAGACTAAAAACCTACCATAGTCCTGATGAGAGACCTCACTATTTCTTACCGGAGTATCAAGATGTTGTACTCAATCCTGAAGAATTGGACAACCAAGATACTGAGGAAATTCCTCCTCCAAATGCTGACCAGCATCAAGCTGATGCTGATCAACTTCCGGCTGATGATGAAAATCAGCTTCTTCATGAAGATGATGCTGAAGAGGATAATGATGATAATGATGATGACCAACGCATCAGAAATGCAGCTCATGATTCCCAACATCAAAAACCTCCACTCGAACCATCATCTTCTAAACCAAATAATCAAACCAAAACTCAAAACAAACAGAAAAGAAATTCAAAATGTGAAAAACCAAACGAAAAACAATCAAAACCATTTTCTATGGACCAAATAGACAAAATCCTTGAATATAGCCTTTACCAAGGGAAGCCAATTTACAAAATCAAATTCAAAGGTGCAGCTCAAACTTCATGGCAAGACGGAACCCAAATCCCAAAAACATTAAAGGACACCTTCCATTCCCTCTATAATGCCAAGGGAAAGAAAAGGAAGCGACCCAACAAAAAGCATTTTAACAAACAGGAATCTGTACAAGCCCTTTCACTCCCTCCCAAGAGTCAACAACAAATCTACCATGCTTCCATTGACCGCAGAGGCACACATATCATGTTTTATCTCGAAAATCATGATGGATCTACTACAAATGCAAAGTACGCTCATGAGGTTCCAAGCCATTTGTTTAAGCCTTTCTTCAAAAAACTTGAACAAGAAATCAGTGACTGTAAATCAGGGAAAGGATGCGAGGTCATAAACAGGAACAGCACCCAATACTTTCCTGTATCCAGAGTCTTCTTCCTCAAACACAGACCAACACTTTTTATGCATCATCTTACTCCCTCAAAAGCCAGGCTCTTGAAAAATTGTCACTCTTCTCCAGAAGGCATTTTAGCATTCAAAACAAAACTCTATGATCATGTCAAACTCTTCCATACAAATGCAGACCTCTAAATTTCTCAGCTTAATACAATTTAATCTTTCAAAAAAAAAAAAAAAAAAAAAAATTTAAAATCACTCCATTATATTTTCCCAATTAGGTCATCTGATATTTATTCTGTGTCCTGTACATAGTGCTAGGTAGTGTGACTGCGCAGCGCACTATCATCAAATTCCAAGGACCCAGGATAAATATACACAACTCAAATTTATTTTATTTTTTTGACAATATTTTAAAATAATTTCCCTTCTGTTTTTCTTTAAAGATTCTGAATTTTGTTTAATTTACTGAATAGCATTAGAACGCCTGTAAGTTATGAACCAGCAGAAACTCTTGTAGTTCCTTAAACTGCTGGGGAACGGCGTAATGCTCTATCTCAGTTTATTAACTTTTCCATCAAAATTATTTTTCTTAACACCTTGAAATCATAAGTCATTTTTGCTAAATTTTGTATCTCAAATACTATTGCTATTTAATTTTCTTTTCTTTAAGTAATCTATAATTATAATAGGTAGTTCTGTTGTGTCACCTGTTGATTTCTTGTGGTTGTGCTTACTGATTGATCTTTTATCATGCCTTGTCCTATGCCCAAATTTGCAGATTCCAGGTCAACATAAACCGATGCCATCCTTTTTCCAATGCCATGAACACCTTTGATATAAGCTATAATGGAACTCCTATAGCAAACATGGGATGTTATAGCTCTTTTGATATAATTTTTTTTTATTGTCATGATGGAACTCCCTACTGGTGGGATGTTACGACTTAATGTTTATCATGATGGAACTCCCTCAGGGGATGTCATGACTTATTGTTTATCATGATGGAACTCCCTCAGGGAATGTCACGATCATGAACCAGGTTGCAGTTTTTCCCAGTTACTGGTAGAAGTTCTTTGTGGAGACGTCCACTTGCTGCAGTTCATGTCTGAGGACATCAAATCCAATGAACAGTACAAATTATAAAAGAAAACCAAGTGAAAATCGACAAACCAATACAGAACCAATACAAAACCAATACAAAGACTTTCGTGATTATGTGAAACATGACTTATTCATTTCGTCTATTCATTCCATGGACTGATGTGACATTTATAATGCTGTTTTCAGAGAGACATTATATTTTCATTATGAACAATATAAAGTGAAATAGCATCTTTTAAATTTTATAGCTCTATTGTTCAATGTATGTATATACTATTTTTTTTATGCATTGTACATGCAAGTCTTGATTTTTATTTTTTTCCCCTCCTTTTTTTTTATATAATGGGCCCTTGTATAAACATGTATATAGTAGCTATAGTTTAGAATTCATTTAATCAATAAGGAATCCACGCCCTTAGGAATTAATACTTTTAGAGTATATTTTTCCTGGTTTAGACATTTCTTAAATTTAGGATATTATTATCTATACTGACCCTATGCCTTTAGGTTAATGATATTTTCATAAAAATAATTGACCTGCTACATGTATCAGATAATATGTGTTATTAATTTTGCCATTTATGAAAAAAAAAAAAAAGGCAGGATTGACTTATGGTATTCTGAGATTTCAGGAGAAATCTTTTTGTGAAGTAGGGGGAGCATATCACCAGTGAAATGACATCCATTTCACTTTTGATAACTTTTAGCATATATTTTAATAGTCTACTTTATTTTACTTTATTCTTATTTTATATGTTCCCATACTTAGCAATTCCTTATTGACATCTAAAGCATTCCTTATTATTTATTTCTAAAGGTTGTCCAAGCTGTTGTTTATTTCTTAATCCCCTAGAATATTTAGTGATTTCACAGTAATTGTTAATCCTTATTGTCAGTGACACTGCTCATGGCACTGGGCACTCATAGGTGTTAGTTAGGGTAAACAAAACCACTTTGACTTCTTCACATCAAAGGGATGACACTGATAACTTAATTATTTGATTAGCCCTAAGTGACAACTTTACCTTAGGCAATTCATAGAGAAAATTAATTCTTGTACATGAGTTCTTTTAGAGAGAGAGAGAGTTAGCTTTGAGACTTCGGACAGAAAGGATGTAAGGCAAAGCTAGGAAATCATGTAGAGTGTTAGGAGACAAATTTCTAATTCATCTGTTTAGGCCCCTTTCTCTAAATTACAGTTAGGAACAAGACTTGCTCATTAATGTTGTTACCTGCGTGTGTAGATTGGATTATTTAACATTCAATCTTTAATAAACATTTCTCATATCCTGCCATTTGGACTTTGTGTATTCTTCATTTACTTATTCCCCTTGAGCTTAATTCCCCAATGAACGTGCACCATCGCCTAGTTATGTACCAGACATCCGGGCGTGGTCACACACGTATGATCTCCTGTGACTATGAGCATATATTCAGGAGAGAGAGATTCACAAATATCAACAAATGGTATTTCAACATCATAAGCAGCCATTTAAATCTATATCCTGATGACCCGTGTTGAAAAACTTTGTTCTATATATGAACATGTATTTAAATGAACGAATTGCCTTATTTTCATTAAATATCTCGAGGGATTACTAGAATCTAACATTTACTTACCAAACAGAGGAATAAATTACAGCTCGTAAAAGTGACCCATTAAGTCCTTAAATTTTAAAGATATAATATCAAAGTAAATGACATAACATTGCCGGAATCAAATGTTTGAAAGAGAATTGCCCAAACCTGCAGGTTAACTGATTTAAATTGAGCACATGGCTCATTTAATCTTGTACAAATATTGACATTATCACGTGAATGTTGTTGTCTGTTTGCAAAGCCATTTTGACTTGATATAGCTTTGATATTAAAGTGAAATCAAACAAGAAACAAGTGCCAGAGTAACAGTTTTACAAAACCAGCCATGCAGATGCCATTTTTTCCCCCATCAAACACATCACAAAAATGTACTCATATCTTCAGGTTGCAGATAACAATTCTTTATTAATATGAGTTCACACAGAAAAACATACAGGTCTGAACAGAAGATGTCAGAATTTTATCCTGGTTTTATCTAATCCAAACATCCCCGAATTGTGTAAGCTAACAGCAAGGTGTTGCCAATCTTAGTAACTTGAGCGCAGTCTACCCCCAGTAGACCACAGAAAAACCTAAATTCAATCAACCATTGCCAGAAATAATGACTCACTTTTATCTATCAATACTGGGTGTTGCGAAAATAATTTTTGTCCAGAAATTTAGTTTTAATTTGATTTTTATTACAGAAATATATTTTAGTAGTTCTTTTATTGCCAAAATGTTATTGAGGCGTAAACTGTTAACATTCTACATGAAGTTGCAAAACTCATTTTCTCTAAAAATTTAAATCTTTCAAATGACAACAATTTTTCTGCACTATCAATAAAAATTAAATTGAATAAGAATATGAAGCCATTCAATCATTTTTTTTTTTTACATGGCATGGCTATTATAATTTACATTCTCTAACACTGGAAAGTTCTACATGCAACAACCATTTTTACGTTTGTAGCATGAGAGAACTTCAAGATGAATCCTGTTATCATTGGAAAACAGAGTAACATGATGACAAAAAAGCTTCAAACATGAACATGATGAATATGTTATGACAACCTTACTCACATACCAAGGTGGTAAAGGCACTCAGAGCCGAGGAACTGGGAGAAAAAAAACTCCAATCATACCAGTACCCCACTCTGACAGACTCACTACACACTCCACCGACTCAAATCTGTGATTCTTCCACTGATAAATATTAATATTTGACAGAAACTTATCAACAGATCATTTGCAATGCTCATTTATCAAGCAGAGTATGTCGGACCACCATCAATTTTCGGATCCATCATTCATTTGTCGATACAGCCAACACATAACAGCTTGCAAAAGGATGCACATTCCAGGATTTTCTCAGTTTCTCCCGGCCAGGGCACTTGGAGGGAATGTTTTCTATGACTTATGATAGTAATTTTTCATGTCAAGGTTTAAGGAGATGAAAGTAGTTTAAATTGTGCCCCATTTCCATGTTTACATGCATTACCAAGCAAATAGGAGTTGGAAGAATGGTAACTCCAGAGGAGCATTCACAGGGAAAAGAGCCTTGCAGATCATCTTCAAAGCTTAAGACATACTGACCTAATTTCAACCAAGTTCAACTCAAAGATGGTAAAACTATATCTAAAAACACAACACAGTTCAAAGCTCCGAAACCTTAGAAGTCCTGGTTTTGTACACAAAGGTATCCTAGAAAGATAATATACACAGTTTGTATACAATGCGGTGATTAAGCCATCAATTTAAATCTTTCATTATGACAATTTGACAATGCTCTTGGCAAGGGCACATGAGATTAAAGCAGGTGTCAACATGAAATATACAAATACACATAAATGTCAGAAATCTAAACCACACTCTTATCAAAGGACAAATTACTCACGGATTGATAATGCTCCATTTTATCTTTCAAATAAACATATTGTAAACCAGTGCTTTTAGACACTGTGTGCCGTATACATTATACTCATGAAAATGATTCCTATAAAATCGGAAACATAATCATACAATATGAATTAGATGAGAGTACTGTTACATCAATTTGTAGTGTCAAATTTGAAAATATTTTACACAGTTTAGAGATCATGACTTCTCAGCATTTCTGCAGTGTGTTTCAAATCATTTTAAACAAAATTCCTGACATTTAACAAATTGTGGTGCAAGATAAAGCACCATAACCATCGGAACGGCAAACATTTGGTATGCATCACTTCCACTATTACACAGAAACAGGCACCAGGACTTCTGACAGTGGGGGGAATACATTTTCCTTGAAATACCATCCCCCCTATTATCTCTGTGCACAAGAATAATAGGACCTGCATCAGATAAAGGGCTGACAGCGGGAGGATGAAATGTACAGCATGGTTATAACCTGCCGGCAGATGAACAACATGCTACTGGGGCTGCATGTAACTACATTGTATAATCAATACCCAATACCTTTGAGATCACAAATAATTTCAGGGTTCACAAACTTATCAGTACACTAGAATTTACCAGATCCTCTTCTGCAGATGAAAAAGTTCTCCCCCTCCTGCCCATGTAACTGAACTGAAGCATTACCCCCTGGAGTCAGGAACAGATGATATCAACCATTGAAGTTCCAACTTCCAACAAGCTGGCTAGCTATAGCTTAATTTTAAGACAGAGACCTTGATAGATGTGGGCCTATGCTTATGCATTAATTAGCTGTTGTTAAAGTTTGTGTCCTTCTATAGCTACTACTTGTAAGCATTATTCAAAACATGTGTCAAGCTATCAATACACAGAACACATTCTTGCCTTGCAGTAATTTGGTCTGACTGGATATCAGTCTGTAACTCCAGAAAGCTGTTTATCCTGGATTAACTTGGTTTATCAAGTCACAATTGCATTTACAAGTACCTGTTTCTCTGTAATCGCTTCTTATCTTTAATACTTCCTCATAAAGAGGATTAACAAATCTTAGTAAATGAAAGAAGATAATGAATGGATCATTAAATTCATTCATAATTTTCTTAATAGCTTTTACAGAGTCAGATTCAATTTAAAGTCTTTTACATTGAAAATTAAGCAAGTATTTTTGATCCACAATTCTTCATTAATCAAATGCAACCTTAATCCACATACACATTGTCAGTAAGATATTCAGCTCTGCAGCTTCTACTTACCCTGTGTTACTAGCAAGATCCTCCCTTAACAATGTTCTATGAACAGGTTTGCATGACAATTTCTGGGCTTTCTGCTGCTAAATGCAGAATTCAGAGCCATTAAGAGGACATGTAACAAAATCAATACCTAGCGCTAACTCCAGATACAGTGCCTGACATTCACGTAAACAACTGTGATTTCAAACACCGAATATCATCTCCATCTATACCACACCGGCTGAGAACCAATTCCTTGAAATATTGATAAGGCATTACATAACACAATCCAGAAAAAAAAAAGATTCCAGATCTTGTTTTTTTTCTTCTTGAGGCATCTGCATCAACAAGAAGACATGTTTACTAATATCAATATTTACATAAAATAAGCACTTCCTAAGTTTCTTCTTGGAATTTATAGGCAACATTAACTTTACACACAATAAAAGTGATGAACTGACAGTCTGTCTGTGAATGTACTCTCTCTCTCTTTCTCTCTCTCTCTCTCTCTCTCTCAAAATTATTATCTTGGCAATTTCAATTTATATTTCAGGGTTTTTAGTGAAAGTTGACATTTTCAGTGGCCTTGCACAGACAATAAAAAGATTGGTCTAATTTTGTTAGTTTGAAAAGCCTTCATTACAATTTGAACCGATCATTCCATAATATATCAGTATGTATGTTGCAGGCAGTGGAAAGAAAAAAAACTTTTGTCTGGTTAATTTCAGCAAGACTTGGCAAATGCTTTAAACAAGGCTATGTGCTGTTGTACAATGTTTAATTAGAGGCTTTTTGTAGTGATTTTTGCCGCTCTTCGATAAAGCAACATTGAATATATTAGGCTAGACTTAGTTTGATTATGGCAAACACTTATTGTTGCCTTGTTTATAGCCACATCAATCTTTCAATCAAAATAACTTTTGGAGAGGGTTTCCAGAAGTAAATTAAGTTGATATAATTCTGGTTTAAAAAGATTTACAATCAAAGACTTCATTAATTTATGACTTAATCAAAAAACACAGACTTTGTATTGCTTATAAAACTTTTTCCTATCTTCTTTGTATATATTGTATATTTATGCTTATTTACTATTTATCTACTACTTATCTATTCATTTATAATTTAATTCTGGTTGTAACGCGCTTTCTGATTGGCTAAAAAATTATTTTATATCGTATAAAGAATGTTGCCTACGTCATAGTAAGACTAACGTCAAAAACGTATCAATACGCCTGATGTTACGTTTGAATTTTGTACAATATTACGTCATTTTAAGGGTTAAATGATCGTTTTTATCTACAATGAAGTGTAAAAAAATTAAATTATAAGCAATGAATTCAATATTTATTAGTTTTATACGATATAAAATGGTTTGAAACAGTTTACGCTTTTTTATAAACCGCTTCGCGGTTTATAAAGCGTAAACTGCCCCAAACCATTTTATATCGTATAAAACAAATAAATATTGAATTCATTCCTTAAATAAAATGTACCTCTGACTTTTGAACTGTACATAATGATTGACCTCACATACCATTTTATGGTTTGAGCGAATAAACTGAATTGAAATTGAATTGCTTGCTTCAAGGCAATTAACAAAAACACAACAGACTGAAGAAGAAACCAATATCCAAAAGATGTGTCTGAGTAATCTTGCTTCTACCCATTATCCTATGGCTATAAAATTGACATAATTATGCACGATGGACGGAATGCTGGAGAAAACGTACCCAGGAGAAAACGTACCCAGGAGAAAACGTACCCAATTTATAGGGTACGTTTTCTCCAGGAGAAAACGTACCCGGGTACATTTTCTCCAAGAGAAAACGTACCCTATGGAAATAATAATTAATGGTTTTCATAGATATTCTTAAATGAAATAAAATAAAATATACAATGAACATTTGTATCATTTGTTGCTGTAGTTTTTAAATGCATAGTCACCATGGTCACGTACTTAAATTATTAAGACAATAATTTGTACCATACACATACACGAACGTGGCCTGAGCAGTATAATTAGTCGACAATTAATCCACCATAAACGAAACCGTTAAATAATACGTTTTTATTGCAATCTCATTTGGAGAACTAAATAATGAGTATCTCAAGAAGTCGATATCGCGTTTTTTAAAACATTTTTTGGAAAATTATCTATAAAACAAAGTTGCTTAATAAAACCAAGTCCAAGTCTTTTAAATATTTGTTTGATTCATATATATGGAAACTACAACGAGATGTAACATTGAACAGTCAATTTGCTTCCGACGCCACTGTCTGACATGTATAATATTTGTGTGGAGAGTGAATATTTCTACCTCTTGCGCGAGGAGGCAATACATAATACATGTATTACAAAATAATAACTCCTCGGGTATTTAATTGATTATCACTATAATTAAAATCAGGGGATCTCGCATAGAGAAACTCAAATCGGTAAGGCTACCGATAAATGGATAATTAGAAGAAGTAGACTGATAACAACTTAAATTATGACAGGTCATTATTTTGTACTAAAAAAAAAGTTGCTATATAATTATCATAAAGATGTATTCATAAAATGAATATATTTCTATGCATTGAAATATGCATTAAAGTAGCATTTGAAAATTATTAAAATGTCCAAATTATAAAGTATTAAATTCATTTATCTATGAAATTCTTACATTTCTGTATATTTATTATGCAAAATAGTATTTTAAAGTATTAAAAACTATTAGTACATGTAGTATAATTAAAGTATAAATATAAAATATATAATAAATATATAAAATAAAGTAGTATAATTATGATTTTCATAGGGTACGTTTTCTCCAGGAGAAAACGTACCCGGGTACGTTTTCTCCAAGAGAAAACGTACCCTAGAGATTGGGTACGTTTTCTCCTGGGTACGTTTTCTCCTGATACCGATGGACGGGGTGTTAAATCGAGAGATCAAATATCATGCATGTAAACAGGGTAACGTGACCGACAGAACATTATTCATAAATGCATACTTACTTAAATTAAAACAAACTTGGTGATTTCCCCGGTTGTACATTACATATCGGCACTTGGAAGTTATTTGGATCAACCACCTATGGACTAATGTTACTGAGTCAGTGTCGCAGTTAAATCGATACCGGTGCATTGGATTATTTCATTTTGAAAAGGCCTTTGAGGAAGGTTTGATTTGTTGACGCATTTTATAAATTGATCTGTATTTCTAATACTTACCTCTCAAATAGCCTTTTTCGTCATCACGATCATATGTTTACAGGTATCTTGTTCACACAGATAATTTTGTATCAAGGAGTATGATTGGCTAAAAAATTATTTTAGCTAAGTTGTACACCATCGTATTCGTGTACGATTAAAAACTGCATATTATTCCCTTAGGGAAAGGTGCTCCTGACATTTAGCCATCATTGTCATAAATCACAAATGTTCCCATTATTCATGTTCATATATAGAAAACAAATATAGGCAAATGTTCCTCCTTGAATTGAGTAACCATTTAATTTAGCTGACTACCAGTAAAAGTATTTTGCTTGGCCCATATTTTTTTAAAGATACAATAAATAAATGAATTTGCTTCTCGGTTCAAAATCAATTATTAAATTTTTCACTGAATTACACCTTTACCATAAAATACCCAACACTGCATTTCTAGATCTATGAAAAACTTTATATAGTTTTGTTAACGTTTTCCTTCGGGGTTTATCTATCAAACTCCACCCCGTCACCACAATCTTTAGTTGTATATTTGTACTGGAAATGTGAAATTAAAACACTGACTAGGGTGAATACGACAGTAAAGTACTAACAAGGCCTATACAGATAAAAATGAATGGACACAATAATGTGTAGTATTAAACCTTTGCTTTTCTTTCTGAGGTAAATATCATTTTCATTTGGATACCATGGTATCAACGCATAGTTTTCAATGCAATTCCAATACATGTAATTATCATAGCAATCCTCAAGGCATAAGGCTTGACATGATGCTATGAAATATGAAAATCATAATGAAGAAAAGTGATTGACTGTTTGTACATTCAACGTAAATAAAAATTATAATTGTATTTGAAAATAACTTTCAGTTCTTTTCAATATTTGGAATGTAAATAAATTCTAGTTCTTGTATTTTAAACATAAACAACATAAGGCATCATTGTATAAAAATGCATTTACTTGTATAATGTATAACACATTCAATAAACAGAAGAGATGTTCTAAATTCAAATAAAATCTCAACTTCAGAATTTGTGTTAGGAATGGCTTTGCTGGATTAACTCTTATGTGTATCTTAGGGTTCTGTAGACATAAATCAACATTCAAATATATAAACAGCAGAATACATATTTTCATTTTAAAAGATTTCTAGTATAGCACTGAAAGAAAAAATGGCTTGCTTCGTTCATAATTTCTGTTGATCCCGCCAACATTCTTGCATATCGAGTCGATAAATATCACGTATTTACAGTAAATGAACTTGCGTCCTATGCCGGGAGACTTGTACATATGCACCCTCGATGAAAAAAAAGGTGTTAAGATGAAAACATGATCAGCCATCGTAAATGTGCTCACTGTTGTTCTGTGTATTACTAAAAGTCTATTATTGTGCTGCACTTCTCTTTGATAATGCTGCTGCCAGGTCATTTCGGAGTGCATCTTGTTTCTTCATGTCTCCTAGGGGAATGAATGAGCGAAGGCCATAGACTATGTCTCGGGTTTTACCAAAGTAAATCTCATTCAATGTGTTCCTAATTTTGTTTTCCATATCCTGCAATAAAATTATTTCATAAGAATACATTGATGAGAAATATTGGTCATTAATTATCTAATTCAAATGATGTTTTCACAGCCTCAGTTAACCCCTGTTGTTATTAATTACTAGGGACCCTCTTATATTTAGTGGTTATAAATACATGTACTAGTATATAGATATACAGTCAAACTTTGAATCTCAAAATCGATGGGACTGTTTAAAAACTTCGAGATATGCAAGTATTCGAGATATTGAGGGTAAAATACTTTAAAAATTAAGTGGTCGGAACTTTCAAATCACTTTGACATATCCATTGTATTCGAGATATCAGTGTTCGATATTTGGAAGTTTAACTGTACATATATAAATATATCTCCCTGATTTCTAAAATTTCTCCCTATTTTTCTGTTAAAGAGTAGTGATTTTGCCCTAGGTTGGTCCTTGGTAAATATAACTTCTTATAAAGGATTTACTGTAAACATGTAGAATCTCTTTGAAAAATCATTTTCTTAAAAACATTAACCTGTCATAAGTACAGAGGCATACTAGTAGATATAATCAAACAAGAAAAGCAGAGAAGCATCATATACTTGTAGTTACAACAAACTGTATATAAGATCTCACCTCCACCATTTTGCCGATATTGACGATATGGGGGGAGGCGTCGCTGACTGTGGCATCCTGCTCCACCTGGCGGGTCAAACTCCCTCCCAGGTTCATCACTCCTGAGGCATCCTTGCTGGTCTGTAGCCATAGCATAACCGTGGAGGTTAACTTATAGTGGGCACTTCGTCCACTGGATTTCTCCTGAAAGACAGTTATGTCATTCCATAGTCAATTTCAACAAATAAGAACAATTTGCTATATCTTGCAAAGTGGCACTAAAGTTCATTATGATTTATATGGATGTAAAGGACAGTAACTCTGTCAGTGCTTATTAAAGATATTGCTGGGATTTGTGACTTACCTGAACTTCCACAACATGAATTGAGTCCCAGCAGCCCTTAATTTTCTTGGATCCATCACCTGCCTTTTTTATTAATATAACTCCAGCAAATCCATGGTCTAAATCCCATAAGTATACAGAGGAAACTCCTCCTTCAAAGTACCTATCGAAGAGAGGATAAATCACTATCCTTATGTACATGCAGTTCTTGAAGCCAATGAGGAAATCAAAATTTATTTAATTGAAAAAAGTGATTAAAGTTCACAACTGGATGGTTTTTTAAAATTCCAAATATCAACCTAAAATAATTAAACTATATCTTTATCTAAACTATAGGATCATTAGGTGTATACACAAAGTTGTATTTTTTTTGGTTCAGTAATGTGACAACCATGAAACATCTACCTGCATTTAAATATTCTATGCACAAATTTATGACTTCTTTAAAAGATTCTTTTCATTTAAGCACATATCAGCAAAAAAAAAACCAAAATTCATTGCTACTGACTTGTTCGGTGTAAAATGTACCTTTTACAATATATTCATATACATATGGATATTTTTTCTAAAAACAAAAACTACTGAATAGTCTTAATTTCAAGCTAAAGATTCTTGTTCTTTTGTCTTGAATAGACTGACCCTTCACCTTTGACCTTCTGACCTCAAAATCAATGGGAGTCTATAATAAATGATGCAATAGATTGTCTCTTTCTTCAAAGTAACAGTGTACCAAGATCAATGTCTGTTCATGCAGCAAAAAGTACAATCTAACAGACTGACATGTGCAAAACAATACACTAGTATCTCCTTTTTTCTTTTATAAACCAGAGTAAAACTAACATTTCTCTGTACTGATCAAAGGCAGTATTGGCATCGATCTCCAGTTTTCTCAGTCTATCCGAAGGCAGGGTTCCATCATCCAAGGGAGGATCGTAGGTATTGCTCCAGGGAGACCTAAAATAAACAATCGTTATAGCTGAAATACATTTAAATGGGTCTTTTTCAAAAAGTTATACATACCGGTATACACTAATACAAGTATAGCCTTTGAGATTTTTTTTTATTGAATATGTGTATTAAAATCATCAAATGTTTGTTTTTTAATCTGTATTAGTGTAATTCATACATATTTAATTCTATGGCAGCCTGGGTTTATAATATTTATCATTATTTGTAATCGTTTACATAAAGATAAATTTGTGCACTTGTTCTTGGGGATTTTTTTTTACACTACCTGTATGAGTCTCCATCTCTGTTGTAATCACATAATAAATAATCTTTCCCAAGTTGTTTGTCTCTGGCAATTTTAAGGGGTTGGTCAACAGATGAAAGCAAATCTTCACAAAGAGTTGGAACCTGGTTAAAGTAAAACTTAGTCCATCAACAAAGGTCCATTCGTTCAAATTTGTAATAGATTTTTAATAAAGAAGTACCTTAAGTTTATGCATTCATTCTAAACAAATTCACCTCTTTTTATATAATATTTCATAAGGCCAGAAACATTTTTTTCTGTCATAAATATTATATGAGCTGCAATGATGCAATTTGTAAGTAAATGCTCAGACACTATAGTATAAAAACAAACCATTTTAAATAAGTGTTCATTCATAAATAAGTGTTCATACTCTCTATTAAGTGTGAGCACACAACTAAGATGAGAAACTTTAAAAAAGGAAACTTACAAGATCAATTAAATCTGTCAAATTCTTTTCTATCTGTTGTGGTGGAAGTCTTCTCATCAAATCTAAAGCGCAATCCAGCTGTTGGTCAGACTACAATTGAAATAAAAGACATAAAGCTGATAAGTCAACAACTCGTACCTCAGTTATTAGTCAAGCCTAACCAATAGGATAAAATTGTATTAGTCCAGTGTGCCATGATTTGCTCTATTGCATTCTAACTCAATCTACCTCTAGCAATATTTAAGTAAGTGAGGTCTATATTTGGTCATCAGGTTCCAAAAATATCTATAGAGGAGTGCATAATGTCCATTTTGAAATATAAAGGCCTTAATAGGGGACTACCCAAATGGAAGATAAATATATTAAAATATTTACCAATCCTTTCAAAATGATTGAAGCAGATATCAACAAGTGTCTATTCACTAAGATTTTTAGCCATGTTGGACTGGTAGATGTTACACATTTTCAAGTGGTATTACTTTTGCTGTGACAACTGATCACAATAATTTTAATAAATTACAATTATATCTCCTCTTCCTATTTTACTAGCAACCAGCCAACAAAAATAAGCTGGCAATTATGGCACTGTCTAGTGTATGTATATCAAAAGTGATTTCTAAAAAAGCAATTGCTGAAAACACTCTCTATTCCTAAGTTGACATACACTGGGTACACATAAATATAAAATCTCAAAGTGTTTTTTTTTTCAAAGCACATCTTCTTAATTAAATGATAGAATTAAGAAGAGTTGACATATATAGTCTAGAAAGATATCTTAAAAAGGCAAAGTCCTCTCATGGGCCCTTTGGGCCAGTGGCAGCAAAGCTCTCCCGGTTGATAACATGTACATGTGAGAATATTAAAAATACCCCATAAATATCATAAACTTAAAAATACATGACAGTTGGCTAAAAATTATTGAGATTTAAAATGCTAGCTATTTACGAAATAATTTTTGTATCAACATAATAGTTTTTCAACTGTGTAACTCTGTCAAATTATCATGACCAAATATGGGCATAAATGAAGACCAATACAGGAAATGAAACTAAAACACCCCCAATATACTCTGTAAGAGACTTCATGGTGTAAGCACACACAGTACCACAGGGGGAAAATTATCATTATAAGAAATGTGAATTCATTGCTTGAATTCTTGGTAATTTTCTTCTCTGTTTTCATTTTGTATAATGAAAAAGGGCGTTTAAAATATGCCAGTGCAAACCACCCCATAACTCTTTTCTAACATTAAATCCCCCTAAAGAATAATTTTTACGCTGACAGCAAATAGATTATTGGTCATAAAATTCTTAATATATCGTTAGTTAGTATTGCAAAGAAAAACAAACCATGTTGGTTCCTGTTGAGGCTGGACAAGTTAAAGTTCAGGAAGAAATCAATTTGAGATCTTCGCTAACTTCCGGAATGGAGGTTAGAATGCTATATCGATCAGTATCCAATGAAATGAATTGTTTCACGAAATATGTGATAGTTATTTCCCGCCATGGATTAAATTTTTAATTCTGATATTCATGTTGTCATAAATACGAATCGGACAAGATGGATAAAACACAATTTTATACATTATACAATAAATTCTCAAATTCAATACACAACTTACTATTTGTAAGCGAATGAGATCTTTTGCATTGTCATAAGTATAAGTCACGTGATTTCCGGTTTAGATTGTAAACATGGAGGAACTGAGTAAGCAGTGAGGATTGTGGTGTGAATCGAGCTCATTACTTGACCTATTTAGCTTCGATATATAAGTATGTTGTTAAAGAGTTATGCTTTAAGTGTATATCTTTATTTAAACAAGACATATTGGGTTAAAACAAGCCGAAAGTTACAAAGGTAGCAATGCATCTGTTTGGATTATATTGTCATGTTGAACATGAAAAAATTTGGTTCAACAAAACTAAACCAAAAATTAGGTAAAAAGCCAAATGATTAATTAAATCGATCCTTTTAATTGTGTTATTGATTTTGATTGTCTATTAATTAATTAGCATGACTCAACTTAGTAGTTAAAGTATATGAAGGTACAGGGTACTAGGGTGTGGTAGAACATTTGTGTATTGAAATTCTTTCAGGTGTATTTGTGATTTGTAAAAGAATCCCTGAATCCTTGGGTTTTTTTTAAAAAGCACCAAAAAAGCATTTTAATCTTTATATTAAAGATATACATCTGTTAATAAGTTATCCTATAATGTGACAAAAATATGTTACTCATTATCATTGTCTATTAAAATGTTAAACAGAAGGAACAGCCAATTTTTCATATATACTAGTACATGAGGGTTGGTACCTACAACCTTTTTTTTTTGGAAGGGGGGAGGGGGGTCAGTACGTGCATGTCCATGGAGTTCGTGCTCTCAATGCTTATATAGCTTTAGTTTTAATTGATCAAGAAATAATACACACATAAACTGTGCCACATTATGTCATATTGTATATAAACATAGGTAGAAATAAAATAAACTCTTGGTTAAATGCTTAATAATTATTCGTACCTTGGTTATAAATTTGCATAATTATTCAAGCTTGTGGAAATAACATAGAGGCTGTAGTTTCAATTAGTTTGTAATAGTATGTATGTTTAAAGTCTTATGATTAGTAGTTTCTTAGAAATATAACTTGACCGGATGCACACTTGATGATTGTTTGCATGATATTTTGGGAGTTTGTTATTGTAAGCCTAAAGGTGTGGTTGGCTAAATAACTATACAATGTTCCATGAATTTGCTACCTTAAAAAGTATATACATCTGTGTATATTATAATGTTCATTTTGAGATCAAATGGTTTAATGATATTCTACAAGAACAAATCAAAACACAATATTCAAATTCAAAAGCATGCTCTGCAGCTTTACTTATACCTGGTAGTTGGGAAACAAAAGACATGTTCAACAAGCCTATTTTAACATCTTATTAACAAAAGAATGTACAAATATATGGAAAACTAAAAGATTATTCATAAAATATTCATGTGTTCAGTTGATATTTTTGAAATCCTTAACATTAAAGTTTTACATACATGGATGCATAAAATGTACATGAATAATGAAGTTATGATTTAGATGCAAAAAATAGAGAAATTCTTGTGGTTTATCCAGCATGACCTATTAATTCCATAGAGATTCTAGCAACAGTATGACAGCTGCACAATATGCTGTGTCAGCAAATTTTTGTCAGAAGTGTAGCTTATAATTAAGTTTGTGCCTTCTACATAACAGGTTTTCAGGGCCATTTCATTTAACTACCCTCACTAGTTCTCTTAAGTAATAAAAATCAATACTGCTCCTTTCCCTTGCTGCAACATTATTTCTTCATCATCATTTCGCAGACAAACATCTTGCCAAAATGCCAATACAAGAGACAGAGGATCATGATGCAGTGCGGATGAAGGTGGGGTACAATGGGTAAGTGCTCAGACCTATTTTAGTGCTGTAGGACAAAATTTGGTGCTGTCTGGATTATTAAATTATTGTCAGGTTCACTATGCAAAAGTATTTTCTTTGAGTTAAATCTTTTCTGTGTAAATCAAATATTTACTGAGACTTTCAAACCTTATGTTTCAAAATTAACAGGTAATTTTTTTGGTGAAATTTTGTGAGCAACTGCTGCAAAATGGCAATTACTTATGTAATTTCTCTCTTTTTTTTACTCATTTTTATCTCAACTTGGATTTTTTTCTGCTTGTCAAATAAAAAAAAGATTTACACTGTGTATTTATGTCTAAATTCTTGTCGTACATATTCATTGCTGTGATCTAGGTTCAATATTTTTATTGAATGAAGTTTTCTTACTATAGATAATGTAAATGAAGTAATTGCAGGGTCCCTTGTAATGGCTTGTATTATTTTAAATGGTTTAAAAAAATGAACGAAAATGTGTAAATATTTATGCAAATAGGAATTTATTTTTCAGTATAAATTATAAACAAATTCATGATGATGTTTGTAGGGACATACTCATAACAAGCATAGGTCCAGAAATATCCTATGAAGATTTCTGCTCTGAGATAAAGGACATTTGTAAATTTGATGATCAACAGCTTTTCACGGTCAAGTGGCTTGATGAGGAAGGTTTGTCAATTTCAGAGGAAAAAAAGTTTGATGTTCAATGTTTTAAAAATATTTGGTGTGTCTTAAGAATCCTAATCTATATGACAATTAAATCCTGCTTTATGAATGTGAGGCCATTTTCTGATACAGGTGACCCCTGCACGATATCGTCCCAGACAGAGCTGAACGAGGCCATTCGTCTGTATGATCTGAACAAAGACTCCGAACTGGCTCTCCATGGTATGTTTAGTATTTACATCTGTCAACTTTTTTGTTCAGCCTATGTGTATTTCAAATGCTTTGTTTTTTTTACAATTAATTTCCTGTTTGTTGAAATAACCAGCTGGTAACGGTATTCTGGTGCCGTGTTTATATACAAAGGTGTGAAAACCTTGACATAGACTTAGATTCTAAACACTATTTGTTTCTTTCTTTCAGTTTTTCCAAATGTGCCAGAGCGTCCTGGAATGCCTTGTCGAGGAGAAGATCGTAAGGCTGGATTTCATGAGATCTAGTGTACATGCATGTTCCAGTGGATCTGTACATGTTATGTACACTGATTGGTTTCTTATATCTGTAGGTAACATGTACAGAAAAGGTGCAAGAAGATGGAGAAAGTTGTACAGGATCAATGGACACCTCTTTCAAGCCAAACGTTTCTCAAAGGTAAATACTGGCTCATGTTCAGTTACTACAACGGTTGAAAAGGACTCGTTGCCTCATTTAAGTCTGCCATGATTAAAAGATATTTACTATTGACATGGTTGTACGACAAAGTACTTTGTTCTTTTGCAGAAAGCTTTCTGCTCCTTCTGCTCAGACAGAATCTGGGGTCTCGGTCGACAGGGATTCAAGTGTATTCAGTGTAAAATTGCTGTCCACAAGAGGTGTCACAAATTCCTGAAAGTGGTCTGTGGAGCCCCAGTCATTGTAAGATCCTTACAACCCATGTGACACTTCAATACAATATAAAACAGATAAAAGCAATGAAATTACTGTCCTTTTTTTGACAGTTTGGCTCATAGACGTGTACTATGTGTATTTTTGTAGCAGAAGATGCTGTATATATTTGTCTTTAATACAACTTTCAGACTGGAGCTAAGCCAGAGCCTAGAGATGATGTCAAACAATCAATACCAGATCTGAGGGACATGTCCTTAAAGGAATCCAATGGACACCCAAAATGTATGTATAAAGGACTAAGTGCGGTTTTATGCAATTTTTGCCCCCCAAAATCAAAGTCTTAGAAAGAGCTTTAAAATAAGATGAAAGATAGTTAAAATCATATTGGAAATAAAGATGTAAAAGGTTATCACCACAGTGACGTCATAACGTCGAAATGACGTCATGAATATTGCATTATTTTGATAAATTGATGTTTTGTAGCAAAATATGGGTGTTTTCCGATGGTTTTTCGACTGGGAAACATCGAGCGCAGGCTTGCTCAAGTACCATTTTTTAGTATAATATGTATAACTATCTGAAGTAAAACATATGTTAAAATTGCACTTGAGCAGACCTGCGCTCTATACTTCCGAATGCAAAATATAGAGCAAAAATGAGAATATCTTCATTTGTTTGCAACTTTGCGGGAATTATGTCATTTAGATGACGTCATAGATAAAAAGCGAGTGAGCAATAATGACTAAAATCAAGATTAAAGTTATAGGCATCCTCTTTACAATGATTTGTGAAGATTTCATTCTTATACGATACTATTTAAAAATTGGTTGAAATCGGGGGCAGATATTTGACCAAACCGCACATAGTCCTTTGTGTCCAAAACATACATTTTATATATCAATGCTGTAGATTGATTTTCTCTATGTTAATTTTCATCTGACATTTTGAAGTTACCAGATTAGAGATATCTGAAATGAGCAATGTAGCATTCTGTTTACAGTTTCAGAGAATGGAACCTCAATAGAAATAGGAGGAAAAGAGGTATTTATTATTTTGATATGAAAAATACTAGATAAAAATCATATGATAAAACCTATATTTAGCAGAAGAAACTTACATGAAGTTGTTTATTTTTATTTTTATCTTAATAAGAGATAGGGTCTTTTAAATAGATAAAACATCATCATGAACATCAAAACTACAAGGAAGCATGCATTATCCTGTAATCTGCCATATTTATATGTAATTGTAAAGATTTCTCAAAGAACAAGGCTGCAGACAAGCAGCCCTATTGTGAGAGTTTCCCTGATACTTTGATACACATTTATTGTACATGAGCATTTATTGACCCACAGTTGACTGAGGAAAGTGAAGTTGACACTGAGGTAAAGACGGACATTTGTATTCTCTCTGGTATATGTTGTCGGAATGAATGGAAACTGATACTGAGCATTATAGATTTTAGTCTGTCACTGTATGTCATGTGTGTAAAGTCAAGAAGAGCTATGCCATTTATGATGCTTCAGAAAATGGACCGATTTGCAATGGTTTTGCCAGATCTTATAAAATTTACCGGTTTACGCTATGTGCTTGTCTTTAAGAATTCTGTTGTGTGTGCTATAATGCATGGGAAATTTGAAAAGTCATGCAATATGGATGTACATGTATTTACAGCCATACAAGTACTTTGTTATTAAGTGGCAATTTCCATTATTTTATCTCATGAGAATCAGTTGATATTTTTATAGGATACTTACTTTTTCCCCATGCCCATTAGTTTTATTCTGTTTTATCTATACCAGAAGTGCGTGGAAGGTTTTCAATATCTTGCATATTTCATCACTAGTTGTTATCTATTTTGGAATGTGGAAATATATATCGGTGCTTTAATGGAAACAAACCCCAGTTGCTCCAACTTCCTAGAGGGAAATTAAGAAGAAAAACATTTTTAGGATGTTAATAGGGCCGGCATATTAGGGTTATATAAAAAAAATTAAAGGAACTCAACAAGGAAACAATTGTAATATACCAGGAATTTGGAAACTTGCTGGAAAGAAATTTTGGTATTTGAAGTAGTTTAAGTTGCTTAAAGGTTAAGAAAGAATCAATTATTAAATGACTGATGGAATAGATTTCAATTCATTATTTTTATCAATGAGAGAATCTTTGGTTAGAAATTAACATACACTTAATCTGAATTTATACTATTTTTGAAGAGTAAACCAAATTATGAAATACTAGTTGTATAGTACATTTCTGTATGCAAAATTTCTTTCAGACTTATGTTAACTTCAGTGTGCTCTTAGTCGTTGTATTTATACAGCTGTCTTTTCTGTACACACTTCATTACACCATGTTGATTCCACTCCCAAGAGCTTCAGAGACTGAGAAAAACAAAGAGCTTTAGTGACTGAAGAAAACAAAAGTGCCACAAACACATAGATTTTGTGCTAAAAAATGTTGTAATTCTGTTGTCTGATCGCATCTACTCTCAGCTTTTTTTTTCAGTCTTAGAAATGTGGTTCATTTCTTAGGTTATTCTTTAATGACATATTTTCTTCTCTACCTTCTGTAAATGTTAATTTCTACCCTAAAGGATTGGACTTATCGACACTCTAAATCTTCACTTTGTGAATCACTCCTAGGTTAAACTTCTTCATTTTAGTTTGTTGAAATATCTGTTGAAATGACATTGAACTTATGTTAAAAATTAACCTCAGTACATGTATTTACTTTTTATGTCAGTATGCTGTACTTGATTTAATGTATGTGTGTAAGGTAGTGTAATGTGTGAATGTAATTTTTCATCCACAATCAGGCCCAACCAGCAGTTCAGGTAAAACTAACTGTTCTAAAAAGTGATATTGATGCTACAGTGGCAATTGCATCCTCACTGTCACCATGCTCTGTGTCGATCCAGAAAATATCATATCTGTTGCTTGACTTCAATTTCCTTTAAACATTCACATTTCTATTCAATATTTAATGTACTGCAGTGTTAATGATTTTTTTTTGCTTTTATATTAAAAAAAAATCTCCATTGTGCTAAATATCATCACTTTATTTTTGTTTCTTGTCTCTATTGTTTTTATTTTAAAATAGAATTTTTTATTTTAAATTGATTACTGCACAACCTGGAGTTAATGCAAAGAAATTGATTTCTGTTCAATGCCTAAGTTTTTCTCTGGATCTGTGTGAAATGTGTTTGCAATTGTGTTTTTCATTTTAAATTCATTTTACATGTGCATTCAATATATAAACACCAAGAATGTAACTGTAAGGATTAAAATGTCTAAATGCACATTTTAATTGTGAAAATTCAAGTTGTCGTATGGAATAAAAAGTTATAGTTTTTTTTTTCAGTCAAAACTCCCAAATTTCTGTCAAATTTACTCTGATTCATAACAACAACAGCTTCAGAAATTAGAAATAAAATCATGATAGATTCCTTAATCCATGCAATAATTTAAAAGCAAAGCATGTTTTCTTTTCATGCAGAACTTTTTGCACAAATATTGAATCCCTCCTCTTTATAAACTATTTGCTAAATATCTATACAAATCCTTGTGGAAACCCTTGATCATTCTTTTGATTGCTTGCTGACCATGGACCAACTTAGTGAACTTTCCTTGGTTTCATTAGTATTCATTACTGAGTAACTCTCAGTCCACATAGAGTAGGGGAATCTAATTATGATTCAAGAGGTATGAAAATGAATATCATGTTAAAAGATTATGTTAGTGATTATGAGAATGCTTTATTGGTTAAATTTTTCTCACAAAATTGGGAAGGAGTCAACTACCGGTAAAATAGGGCAGGAATCATTCATAAAACTGAGAAAATTTTTTCAGTGGGGATATGCATGACTGATTGTGGGTTTCTGAAGATGATCATTAATTAAAAAAAAATACCCAGCATATAGAAAACCTCAATGTAAAGAATATATGTTAAAATGCATTCATGTAAGAATTTCCATATACAAAGCAAACCCTGGATGTCCATCATTCCATTGTCATGCATCACTGCTTTACCTGTTTTAGGTGCTCACATGTTAATCAGAAAACGGATATTGGCTGGAGATATATTCAATATTATCCTGTGTAACCATTGATTAATGTCCCACAGTCAAAACAACACAATATGATAGAAGAAGAAGTTTGATGAAAGTTGAATTGCACTGTATATAAGTGATTTTATGCAGCACTTCCTTGAACAAGTACACCTCTCTCTAGAATTTTGATTTGGTTTTTTTAAGATGTTTTAGAAAAATAACTTTAATACAGAAAAATCAATTATAGGCCTATTACAAAATGTCCTGTACTTAATACACTTTTAACTTTATCTACTTTAATCTACAATGAATCCATCTAATGCTTAAATCAAGAAACGTAACATTTCATACATGATGTCAACAAGAGTCGTTGTTTCAATACACTGTGTTTTAAAAAAATCTGAGACTTGATTGCCCAGCCTTAACAGTAATTGATAACGTATTTTGCTTTAAAATACAACAATTCCTGCATTTCAGACATCCAATGGAACAGACTCTCAACAGGTGACATTGGATCAGTTTGAACTGCTCCGGGTCATAGGTCGTGGGAGCTACGCCAAAGTCCTGATGGTGGAACAGAAACGTACCAAACGAGTCTACGCAATGAAGGTCATCAAAAAGGAGCTTGTAAATGAGGATGAGGTAGGACTCGGAGCTAACAGCTCTAACAATGGGGTCATAATTGTGTGCAGTTCTTTACGTCATTATTAACTCAAGTAATTAGTTGTTTTAACCCTTGTGGAGTTCCGTAATCACAAAACCTTGATGTTGTGAAGATGACCCTTGTCATGTTATTAAGTCATCATAGTTTTATTTAGTGGAGACTTTTGTTTATTTTAGGATATAGACTGGGTGCAGACAGAGAAGCACGTGTTTGAGACAGCCACCAACTACCCCTTCCTTGTGGGGCTTCATTCTTGTTTCCAGACCCCCAGCAGGTACTTTTAAAAATAGTTTAAACTCAAGCTGGAATTGTACTTAATATGAAAGAACACTTCAGATTGTAGACTTTTCACATCTCATAACTATAATGATATCTCTACTGCAAGAACAGCCCCCCCCCCCCATTTATGATATGCACAATATACATGTATGTGACCATGCATGTTTTCTGATGGTGTGTAACTGTCTGTGTTCAGTAATTGTTACATTTATGGCTTCTTTTTCCAGACTGTTCTTTGTGATCGAGTTTGTGAGTGGAGGAGACTTGATGTTTCACATGCAGAGACAGAGGAAGTTACATGAGGAGCATGCTCGCTTCTACTCGGCCGAAATCTGCCTGGCTCTCAATTTCCTCCATGAAAGAGGTTTTTGCATCTTTTCAATGATTGAGTGTTAGAGTTGTGTTTTACAAAGTTAGATAGCAAATTACCTCAACTCAGCTTACCTCTTAATGCCTGCCGGCACATGAGGCCCAAAGATAGCAAATTGTAAAAAGATAAAATTACTTTCTGTTTCAGTTACATGCAACAGAGTTTATATAGTTGTTTTTGTGTTTTGTTCACAGGCATTGTGTACAGAGATCTGAAACTGGACAATGTGCTACTGGACCACGAAGGTCACATCAAACTGACTGACTACGGCATGTGTAAGGTAAGAAACCGGTGGCCAGGTGTAGAAATCTGGGGTCCTCAATTCTAGGGGTATCATGTTTCTTGTATTAAAGTTTTATTGATCAGGCTGATATGATGTGGTAATTTAATTTGAAGTCTTTTATTATGTAATTTAAAGAATGATTTCTTTGTTTTGTCATGAAATCTCTTCTTTACAGGGTCAGTGCTAAATGTGTGTGAAAATAACCTACATCAAAAACTTTTGAAAGAATTTGTCAATTTATAGAACCAAAATATACAAAAAAGCTTTATAAATAACTTTTAAAATGGATAAATTACATGGACAAGCTAATATGTATCCAAATCAATAACATGGTGGTTTATTTTCTTTAGAAACTGACATTTTCATTTCTTTTTTTTTTTTTTAAAACATGATCTCGATGATAAACTACTGTTGATTTAAAGTACATGTACTTTTTGAGATTTTGACCCAAGGGTGGAAGGTTAAGGTTATTTGTCGGGGGGAGCTTAACATGTACACTGTGTGTTGTATATTTCATGATAAATAAAGGACGGATTGCGACCAGGTGACACAACATCAACATTTTGTGGGACGCCTAATTATATAGCTCCAGAAATTTTACAAGGACATGACTATGGTATGTTCTGTGTTGGCTTAGTGCCCTGTAGGTCTGGGCTTGGGTCAGTTCTCTCCCCTGGTAAAGGGGGACAACTCCTGGGTCCTTCCTACTGGATATAGTGGTAGGGGGTGATTAATATGGCTTTTTTCTGCCTGTTCCCATAGGAGGGCCTGTGGGCTGGAGACACCACCAGTACATTTTGTGGAACCCCTAATTATATAGCCCCAGAAATCCTCCGAGGGGAGGATTATGGTAAGCTTTTTACTAACATCTAACAACAATCCAGGGGCCCATTGAGGGGAAATGAATAACTATCATGTAGTATTGAAACATATTTCAAAACAAACAAAAAAACTGAAAAGAAAGCAGTATTGTGATAATGTTTGCAGTTTTGAAATATGGTTTTGTTATCATGGTAGTTTAGTTTCAAGTTTTCCCCCATGGGGCACCTCCTGGATTTTTCCTCTTTTCTTGCTTTTTGTAATGTGTTTTCTCACCTTAACAGGAAGGGCTATGGAGTGGAGACAAAACCAATACGTTTTGTGGAACTCCCAATTATATCGCCCCCGAGGTTCTCCGTGGAGAGGACTATGGTATTGTTAAGAAAACTCCGTGCTTTGGTCATGAATTAGAACCAGATCATTATTCAAGTGAAAATAGTGATCTTTACTTATACATTTACTTAAACAATATTTTTATTCATTTACAGTAAAAGAGGATTGAGCATTTAGAGAGAGATCAAACTAAGCTCTTTCCTTTTTCCATCAATTTTAAAAATTTATAAAATCAAGGACATTCCTATTTGAAAATGAAAATCAAATAGAAATTTGATATTGAATTAAACCAATTCATGTACCTCAAAATATCATGGCACTTGTAATAGTTTCAGATCCTGTTAATTTATACATCCCAGCTAGAATTAACAGGCATTGGATTTATTTAAACAAAAGAAAAGATACACTAATAACATTCTGGTTGAAACTTGAAGAATGATCTGGGTCATTGCACTGCTTGTGGCATCGAGTTTGAACCATACCCCAGTACAAGTCAGGCATGCAGTATTATGGAAAATGTAAAGATGGAAGAAATATCCATATTCTAGGATTTATTTCATATGAATATTATTTAATGTATCAGAATAATGGGGTATTTTTATTATTAACCACTAATAGATAATTCCAAATGACATTATATACATATATTTTATATATATGTATGGATAATTGTTTTAACTAAAAACTGGCATGGATATACATTTAAATGTTTATGAACAACTTTCTAAAATAAATTGGGTGGTCATTTTGGGAAATTTCTTTAACCATGCATATTAACACTATTTCTGAGCTAAGTATTAGAAAAGCAAGAAAAGCATGGACATTTATCACTGAGTGTTGTGATGCATGGGTCAGGGGTCATGGAATGAGTACATGTAGTGTAATGTTCAGTAGAATGTTTGTGTTCGAGAATCGCCTCCTCTTTATGAATGAATTTTATAAAAGTAAATGTATTGAATAATGTTAAATTTATTGTAGATCTTTGTATTTTATTTTGATATACAGATAGTAACTAAAGTTCATTGCTTCATATTTGTATAAAGATATGTTATAACTTAGAGTATTGATTGATTTGATTGAATTTGCTCACCGATGCATTGTGCTACTTTGCCTCGAATTGCACAACCTATTGAAGATAAAATATTGAACACCTCAGTACCCCAGTGATTTATTTTCATCGCCATTTCACAGAAGGATGCAATCACCCAATATAGTAGCTAGTCCACATTTCCAAATGTTATTTTATATGATTTATGTGTGTAGTTTTAGGCCTCATTCATGTGATTGCATATTGCAATGCAAAATTATTCAAGTATAGTCAAATGAATGGAAATTCCCATTTATTTTCAATACCAACGGCTAATATACATTGCTGTTTAATCTGTTATCGATAATAAAAGTTCAGCTCAAATTCATGTTAGATTTTGAAATTTATTGGAGTTAATGAATTGCTGCTAATTATGGCAGTACATGTACTAACTTGCATCAAAATATGAGATTACAAATAAATGTCCAATATGCAACCTTTGCACATTGAACAGAACTCATCATTTTGATAATATGAACGAAGCACATGCTACTGTTTTACTTAAAATAATATTCATTAATAAGGCAGTATTACGACAGTTCTATGTAAATCTTTGTAATACAATGTATGAGATTTCATATGTAATATTGATTTTTAGCTTTTATTAGAATGTTTGCATTTGTATTGAAATATAAAACTATAATTCAACTAGATGTAGCACTAAATTTATATTTTTCATTTATATTGTATGAAGGACTTATGATCAAATTAAAATAACTTTTCATGAAGAAATCAAAAACACATTTATGCATTGTGAGAAATGTGCAAACACTGTAGTTAATGTAAACTTAAATAAGACCTGCGTTTGATTGACTGTGACTTTGTGCTTGACACAGATTTCAGCGTGGACTGGTGGGCACTAGGGGTGCTCATGTTTGAGATGCTGGCAGGTCGGTCACCATTCGATGTGGTCGGTGGAGCAGAAAATCCAGACCAAAACTCAGAGGACTACTTATTCCAAAGTAAGTTCTTATTGTAACATTATAAGCAACATTACATGCAACATTTTTTGCAAGCTTTAATTTAGTGTGTTAAGCAGGAAAACCGTTGATTGTCAATGTGGCTTTTGTTAAGTTTTTATTTATAATACACGTAGTTAACATTTATTAGCATAATAACCAATGGTTCCGTGAAAAGATAGAAAATGGAATAAAAATTTCTATGATATTTACACCACTGAAAAACCACTCTAACAATAAATCACTTAAAAAGTGTTGCAGTTACAGCAGTTAACAAAAGTAGCATCATAAAAGTTTGTCATTTTTTAAATTTTTTGTCCTTTTTTCAGTCATCTTGGAGAAAACTATTAGAATACCCCGGTCGCTTTCAGTGAAGGCTGCTTCCATCCTGAAAGGATTCCTCAACAAGGTACTCTGTCCTGTGTCAGTGTGACCGTAGAAACACAGGAATTACTTGTATTCTCCTTTGTACTATGATTTTAAGCTTCTCTGTTGTAAAGAAAAAAAAGAAATTACAATTTTATGCTGAAGAGAATAAATTATCATAAAGTAATTTTTGTTGGACACAGGAAAAGATGATCATTTTAAAGGAATGCTAAAGAGCAAAAAAAAAAATCTTCATTACATTATTAGTTGTCATACCTTTATAGAAAATTAAGGAAATATGTTTTACAAGAGCATCTGTTCAAATTTTTTTTGGGATGAAATATATACTTATCTTAGCAGTAAACTCATTATAACTATATTCATTATATACATTAATTTTAAATAAATTTTTGTATGAATTTTGCATGGATATTCATAATAAGTGTTTTGCTGTACCCTTTTTAGAAATATTTGTTAACTCTACAAAAATGACAATGACCTATCATTGCAAGATTTTTGAATTAGAAAAAATACCAATTCCCTTTACTTAACCTTACAGAATCCTTCAGAGAGACTTGGATGCCATCACGACTCTGGGTTTAATGACATTCAATCTCACCCCTTCTTCCGCGCCATTCAGTGGGATGTGCTGGAACAGAAGTTGGTGACCCCGCCATATAAACCCAGCCTCAAGTCAGATCGTGACCTTGAGCATTTTGACCCTGCTTTCACTGATGAACCAGTACAGCTGACCCCTGATGACCCGTATGTTGCTTCTGTTATCTTTTGTTTGTTTTTTATATAGTTCTTGTTTTAAGCTCTTCTCATTTTCACATACCGTATATAGGCATCTGTGATGTATAAGAGCTTCTATTATGGCTAAATATTTTCAAAAAATGACAAACCGAAAAAAGCATTGCTATTAATTTCTACTTGTATTTCTGTGTTTGATTTAATTTTCTTTGTTGTAAATTGGGAGAAGGGGCATTATTTTGAACATGAGGGAGGATATTTTAAGTGGAGATTAGAGGCATTATATTGAACACTAGATTTGATTGTTAACATCTTCTGCATTTTCTTTTTATAGGAAAGTGATTGACAAAATCGAGCAGTCTGAGTTTGATGGCTTTGAATACGTCAATCCTCTGCTGATGTCGATGGAGGATTGTGTATAGTCTGATCCTTAGTCACACCTATACAAACAATAAACTGACACTTAGTCACCCATAGTCACACCCACACAAACAACAAACCAACACTTTAGTGGCACAAACCTAACGGACAGGAGCTGTGTACCGGAGCCAGGAGAACCAGACAATCGCATACTTGTACCTCAAACTGTTGGTGAATGGTATTAGTAAATGACCAAAGAAGTGAGGTCGTTGGAGATTTTTTTTTACCTTTAACTGTGTGCACAGGATGCTATTCAATTTGTGATACATGTACTGTTAATGGCGACATTTTTTGAACATTTTCAAAATTTAACTCAAAGAACTGTCTGTACAATGTACTAATATTAACTTTATTGTACAGTTATGGAGAAACTTTTGTGATTTTTTTTTTGGGGGGGGGGGGGGTGTTCTGGTCGGAAGGGGGCATTTTTTTTTTGCATTATTGTGTTCTACATGTATATGTTATTTAAGGGGCAAACAAATACGTGTGTATATTATATTTAAGTTTTTGTGATTCTGTCTTAGTCCATAAGAACTGTCAAGTATTTTGTGACTGTATTTAGCTATGTCTTTGAGAGGCATCGGTATTAAGCTATGTCTTGTGACTCTTGTCTTTGAGAGGCATTGTTGTACAACGAAGAGAAGTTTACCAGTTATTTGTACATTAACTAGCTTGAAAAACATGGTTTTTGTGGGGTAGTTTTATTATTTTGCATTTTTTTTCCTTAGAAGAACATTGGAGAATTGGTTGGAATATTCCAAGTGACCAAAAACATATCATGATGGGAAGAAAGATTGTGAAAAAAAATAGATAGAAAAGATCTGATTTTCAAAACAAGTTTATAGAACATCATGTTTAGCCTAGGTCATTTCATGTACTTCTTCCTCTGTCACACGATGTCATTCCTTTTGTGCTGAGATTGCCTGAAACTTGTGATGTGGAGTCTTTTTTGTTTTTATGTGTGGAAATAGCCCAAAGTGCAATGGATTCATTTCTTGTCAGTCAGCAGTGCTGGATTTTTTGTTACGTTAACATGTATTGTTATTTTGTGCTCTCTTGACACCTGTTGAATAATGGTATCTATTTGTACTACACACTAAGAAGAGAAAAATGATTTGTGAAGTAAAAAAAAATATATATATAATAACGCAACATTTACTTATCATGTATTGTTATAACAAATGTATCTTTTTTTGTCAAATATGTCTGAATAATGTTCATATATCTTGATTGGGTATTGATGATTAATCAAATTATTTTAGAAAGTAAAAAAAAAATTAATAATCTATACACTCATATTGAATACAGCAACTGTCTTCCATAAAACAAAACCTGTTATTTCTTTCTTTACCATATTGATTTGGAGATCAATTTGTATTGTGACTTTCAATTGTACAACATTCTGTTGAATGCGGACTTCATCATCTGTATATTTGAATTTTTGCGATTTTCATCTTTTTTTCTTATGAAACTTATTAAAATGATCAAATATTTTTTTACTGAGTAGAAAGTAGAGAGCACAGTGATGCTAATTACTTCTAGAAGGTGACATTTTCTTTCTTTAGATTGCAATTTCAGAAGTTTCCTTAGAAGAGAGTTTTTCTACCCACAACTTTGTGTTTTGATTTTTTTTTTAAGGCCAGTTTTGCTGAAGTGCAAATTGGACTATCAGAAGCATTCCAGATTATTTTAAAATTATTTTGAATTTTTTTTTCTATTTTGCATAATTTATCATTGGTTGTGATATTTCAAATTAAGATGTATGGTGTACAATAAATACAATTTGCATGTACTGAACTGTTTCATTATGACTCGAGAAGACATAACTTTTGCATGCACTATCTTCAACCATACAGTGCTCAGGGTGACCCATGAAGTGTGCGATTGGTTTCCCAGTTTTTTTTACACTTTACACCTCTTATTGCAGAGCTAGTATTCGGTTGTCAAACGAGTTTTTAGTAAGTTTCATATCGTTAGCAAAAGCATTCAGGAAAGGTGTGTGTTATTGTATAATGAAAACAGGAGGTGGTCATTCAAATAATGAAAAAAGCCTCAACTGAAAATTTAAAGATAAGACAAATCTTATGAAAAAGAATTACTTGTAATGAGATAGTGAAAAAATATGTGTACAAAGTATATTATTTGAGACAAGAACACGCATGTAAAAACGTGGAAAAAAATTCACCATCAACAAAACAAAATTCAAAGAACTCTGTGACTGGCTTTATTAGATTAAACATATTGAGATAAAATGTATATATATATTAGAAAGGTTTTTAAGGTCATGGTCATGTGATTTCTGGTATTCACATCATTCGGGAGATATTGGGGTTGGAGGGGGGGGGGTGCCGCTGCAGAGAAGGATATGAGGGACTGGCAAGGAAAAAAGAAAATGTTAAACGAGGAGAGGAAATTCCAATTCCCCTTAGCTGACTTCATCTTGTTGGATACAGTATATGCATAAGTCCACAGTGTTGCAATTCCTGTTGTATCCCCCATCGCTTGTATTGTGCGTTTTAGAGAATGCGAAGATACTACGTTGCTGATTCCGACCGAATGCATCAAAATTCGGTCATATATCAAATCAATCGGAGAAACATCGATTGAGTGTTTGGACTCGGACATTAACATTTTTGGCCGGTGTTCCTCTCTGCTTTCGTCACTGGATGAATGGATCGTTTCGTTGTATAATGGCACAAGACGAATACAACAGATATTCAGAACACACGATCCAGCAGCACTCTAACACTCACCCCCCCCCCCCATCCCCGGGACATCTTTCACAGTAGATCGTTAATCAGGCACTACTCAGTGTTAGAAATGTGTACAACAAATTATCAAATGAAGACAAAACATGATCATAATCCTACAAATTCGAGGCAATGTCGTGATTGAAAGAGACAATGAGATGAATTATTCTGTTTCCCTTTTACAGCAAGAATCCTCGACGAAGTCCGCAGTATGTGTTGGAGGAGTTTGCTGTCCGGGGTAGACCCTGGGGTGGGACACGGCTCCTCTGGGTGACTGCAGGTGCAGTGTCCACGGGAGATGAGGTGCCATCTTTGGCTACAACGATTACCAAGTCATAAAACGAATACCAATTTCTTTTATCATGCTGAATACACTATATCTGGGCTTGTCATTTGGACCGTGGATAGTTTGCATAGAATTTTTGTGTACTTCTACGTAGTTTTTGTTTATTATGACAATTCCTGTTTATCAATGTTATAGCTTTAAAAATGAAAAATTAAACAAATAAGCTTAGAAAAACTCAAAGTAACTTTTGATAAGCCATCAAGAGCCTATACTCGACACTTGACCAAAAGATCCCAATATGATAAAACTTTGCCTTCCACCCTATAATTGTCCCCTTTGTTACAGCATGAGATTCGTAATCACTAATCATTACATTATATTAACTCTTTCCCAAAATATACATCTTAACAAAAGTATCATATTATAAAAACAATATAGCTATGTATGGTTTACAATATCTTGTTTAGTTTACTGGTGATGTTAGAAATACCTTGGATTTTGGAGGATACCCATCTGTAAGTCCACTGGACAGACAAATACACAAGGTGCATAGTGACAATCATGATGAATAATTGTTTTTCAGCAGGGATATGAATTTGTCAACAGTGTTGTTAGTTGATATCACAATAGGTGACGTAACTATGATTGTGACGTCATGGTTAAAATCAAACGGAACTCCTCGGGTGTCTCCAATCGACCGAAAATTTCCAGATTTTATAATACTCAATTTTCTTGCTTCATTATTTTTGTCATTTTAATTTTTGCTTTGTATTAAGCTGTGCATTTATTTCACACCAACATTAAAGAGGCGTGAGCTCATGTATGTTACATCCATGCTTGTCAGCAAAAATCTACATTTTCATTAATGATAATTAATCATGAGTTTCAAAAAAAAAAACCAGGTTCTTATCATTCTTTTCAAAATTTATATTAAGGAAGCAACGATCCATTGATCACGGGTTGAGTATTATTTGTACACATTCAGTCGCCTTAAAAATATTTCTTTTTATTATGAGATTATTCCCCTTACTATATATAATAAATATTTCCTTTTAATCTTATTGTAAAAAGAAAAAAGTTTAACGTCAGGTGCTTGTGCATCCATGTATTGATACAGGCGCGGATCTTACTAATAAATTTTCAAAGGGTGTGAAGAGAAACTAGTTGTATAGGGTACATGTAGAAGAGATGCGGCATTATTTTAGATGCAGTGGAGTTGGGGGTCACCTGTATTATTTCAGGGCAAAATCGTGCATGGTATCCAGTGGGCAAAGCCTTTGAAAGCTCTCGATTTTGGGGGGTTTGTAGGGTAAAACGAAACCATGAAATTAGCATCGAGAAAGGTATTCTTGTTAATATTCATGTTCAATTAATGCATTATTTTGAAGAAGTCTTTGCAAAAATGCCAATGATTAAGGAGTTTTAGTTATGTTTGTTAGTTAAGTTTATTTAGTTGTTTTCTTTATTACCACTTGCAAAATTTATAACTTTTTCAACTTCATCGTTTAAGTATGAAACCGATTTGGAATTTAATATTTTTTTTAGATTTAAACATTGCAAAACTTTTTACATTTTAAAACGGTGATATTTTTTAACACTCTCATCAACAATGAAATTGCAAACTATCTGATACCACCTTAAGACTATCTCCTAGGCTGATCTTTGATGTGGGATCGCTATTTCAAAGCACAAACCAGGCATGCACGTAATAAATTTACGAAGGATATATGATGCTTTAGACCTATCATTCAGCCTGTGTCTGTCAGTCAGTAAGTCGGTTCTCTTTGGGGTCAGGTGGGTGGGTTTTTTTTTTAGTAAGCGCAACTCTTCTTTAACCGATGCAAGGAATTTCAAGAAAAATTTTGTGGGTACGTAAAGCACATTGTCTAGATGTGTAATAACTAGGAAATTCCGAATCAATTATCTTTATTGGAATGGTGTCCCGTTTGAGCTTAGAATTTGGTCATATATTGAATACAATAGTAACCACTTTGTATGCGCAAATTCTCTTAAACCGCTGCACGGAATTGCAAGAAACTTTGTAGGCATTTAGGACTAAATGTATAGATGTGCATATTATTAGAAGAGTCCGATTCCGTCATTTTTTTTTCGTCATACATTTAGTATAATATACATATAATAAACAGTTTGTAAGCGCAAGTCTACTTAAATCACTACATTTCGAGAAGCTATCAAGGTATTTGGGACATATAACCAGGAAATTTCTATTCCTTTTTTTTTCCTGAGAATTTTAGCACGTTTGAATTCAGAATTATGTTTTTTAAGACGGAGATATAGATCTGCATATATACTTGCAGGAAGTTATGCTCGTTTTATATTCAGACTTTTTAAAGAAGAGGCGTCAGATATTAATATTATTATACGGTATACTTTTAGTCGTCTTTTGAATAAAAGAGCTATAGTTCTTTTAAATAGAAGATTGGAATACCAGTTTAAACATTACTATACAATCTTATTTAACCGCAAAATACAATTATTGCAAGAAATATCTAAAAAAAAAAACAGGCTTCTTAATTACTGACATTTCAAGCTAAGGATGCATATAGATAGCCAGGCAATTCTTTATTGTGCTGAGCTTTCGATCTTCATCGATTTTAAGAAAATCCCAGTTGCAAGGATTATGTAAATTTATGGCCAATGATTCTATCAAAACAATTTGTTATTAGATATGGTATTTCAATAAATATTCAATTTCTTGGATCAACTTTACGAAATCAGAGAAAATTGGTATTAACATTCAAAATCATTTTTTTACAAGTACAAAAACGGTCGAAACGTATCTGGTTGACGGGATGCTTTGTAAATTATATCACTCGCGATTCTATCTGGAAAAACACAAAATATATCCTCTCTCTCTCTCTCTCTCTCTCTCTCTCTCTCTCTCTCTCTCTCTCTCTCTCTCTCTCTCTCTCTCTCTCTCTCTCTCTCTCTCTCTCTCTCTCTCTCTCTCATTTTAAAAATCTAGTAACTTGCCACGGTAGTACTTGTTTCGTGTGAATAACTGAGTTGCACGGTACCAGTTTATTCCATCTGTGGTGTAGCTTATAGTTGTTCAGTACACCATATGATTACTGCATGCTGAACTCAATGTGGACTTACGCAACGCACTCACATAAACAAATTTTAAATAACTATACAGAGTACAATATATATAATTTGGAGGTATTTGAAGTGTTTTGCTATGACTCGAATTGTCCTTATAAGTTTTGCATGTATAATCTACAACTAAAGACCGAATGTCATTGGTTTTCCAGTTCATCTACTAGTATATATGTACACTCTTTTTGGGTAAATCTCTCGTTTTAGAGCAAAGTTATATTCATTTTTTTTCCAGATAAGTGGCTTTATAATGAAAGGCCTAGCAACAAATAAAACTACATTAATTAGCACTGATATAAACGGGAAAGGCGCGTGTAGTAAACGGCACAAGGATACGCGAATACCAGTACATTAAAAAACAGCCCTTAATCATGAATACGTGTTTATTTACTAGTCTGTGATAAATCCAATGATAATTTTCAAAATTGTAATACCTTGAATTTAATCGAATAACACAAAAATGAATAATGGAATATAATTATTTTTTTAAAAACCCAATCACTGGAAACCCGAGGCAAATTAATTTCATTATCGCGAAAAGCATTAAAATATAAATCCAACAACTACATGTATGTAACCTGACTTGGTTTTTATTTCCAAGTAGATGTACATGTATATGCTTTTACACTGATTTCCAACAGATGGATATTTACGTGGAAATATTTGTTGCAACATTATACGATTTCTGGTATTTGCGTTATTCTGAGTAAGGCGGGGGAGGAGGGGGGGGGGGGGTGCTGCAGAGGAGGATATACGAGGGACAGGTAAGGAAAAACGAAATCTCCATTCCTCTTTGATGATAGCAAGCTTTGGTTCTCAGTGTTGCATTTGTTTTCGTTTCTGGTAACGTTCCCTCGTACTTTCGCATCCATCGCTGCTTCTTTCGTGTTTTGTAGGATGGATGCCGCTCATTCCGAAGTCATCCAAATAGCTCTTGTACCTAATGACTGGGAGAGAGAGAGAGAGAGAGAGAGAGAGAGCAAACGAGTGTTTGTGTTTGAACACTGAAGACCGGATTGATGTCCTTTCTCTCCTTGACACCCATGACTGGATATGGCCGTTTCCTTGTATAAGGCACAAGATGAAAACTAAAAATGATCAGGTTGTTCCATGAATCCTGCAGCACTCTACCACCCCCCCCCCCCCCCCCGAGTATTTCTCACAGCAACAATTTAATAAGGTACATTTCTAAGCAATCTAATAAATGAAGATGGAAACGAGCATAGTCCAACAAAGGCAAAACAAATTTGTGATAGAAAGTATTTAAGGGATGAAATATTCTGTTTCCTTTTTACAGCAAGAATCCTCGACGGAAGCCGCAGTAAGTGTTTGAGGGGGTTGTAGCCCGGAGTGGACCCTGGGGTGGGGCACGGCTCCTCTGGGTGGCTGAAGGTGCAGTGTCCACGGGAGATGAGGTGTCATCTGTGGCTACAACCAAAATGTGCAAATTTTTATGATTCATTTTAGGACATTTTGGTAGGACCAGCAATAGTATGAATTGAATCTTCGTGTATTTCAATGAATCTAGTTTATTTACGCACGACTATCTCTTTATTAAAAAGATTTTATTCCAGTGCCAAAGTGTTTAGATTCAGACATGGAAAATTTATTCAAACTTGTATTAACTAATCAACTAGCTTTGTTCGGAATTTCATCATATAGCCCCAAATATCGACCTTTGCGTTTTACCGAATGTTACTCCGTGGGATTCAAACCATAATCTTAATTCAGAAATAACTATCGTAACTCTTGTCCAAAAATGTAGATTTTAACAGCAGTCTCGCAATACAATGTTAATACAATACGTATATATAAGTATAGGTTATCAATAAATTAGTTTATTGGTGATGTTGGCAATACCTTGGATTTTTGAGGATACCCATCTGTAAGTCCACTGGACAGACAAATACACAAGGTGCATAGTGACTATCATGATGATTAATACTCGTTTTCCGCAGGGATAGAATTTGTCAACAGAGTTGTACATATGTTTACCCAATATTGATGTCACAATAGGTGACGTAACTAGGATTGTGACGTCATAGTTATAATCTATTCGGGACCTCTCGGGTTTCTTCTATTAAATGAAGCATTTTCTACCCAGAACTGTCGTTCCACTCCGCCCCATTCAGGTTAGAGAACGTCAGATAATGATGCCCTTAAATTATAAATAAATAACCCACGGATACAAAGATTTTTAAATAGAGTGACCAAATTTTTATCAGCAACTTTTCTTTGGGCTCACGTGACAAAATGTTCTTCTCCACCACGTTTGAACAAAGTGATTAGCAGCAAAGAGTATTCCTTCTTTTCTCCAGTGTTTTATAACAAAAACTTTACAAAATCCATGTACTTCAAGTATTTATTGTTTATATTTTTCATAAACTGAACACTACTTGACAAAGGGTAAACACATTGGCATACAAAATACCAAAACAGATAAAATGATATACATTGATATAATAATGTAGTATGTGAAGATGCCCCCGTTACAGAATATAGGAAAAAGTACCGGTATGTAAATAATTGGCTATACCATGATCTGTTAATTAATACAACTTTATTGTTTGCCATTTTACGACAAATGTCATTACCATAGTTACCTATAAGCACCAATGATATTTTGACTAGATGACCTACATTAATGTATTATACACAGAGAACTCTATCACATTATGTTACATATACATATATGTACAAAAGAAAGAGGTATTGATGCCCTATTTTGTAAGACTTGCCAATAACTAAAATTCCTTTCCCTTTTTTATGCATGAAATCATGAGTTCATTTTAAAACAAATCCTTGTCATTATTTCTTTTATCTGCATTATCATTGATGCTTCTGTCAAATCTGTTACAAACAAACGCATCAAGATACAGGGCGAGTATTCTTTATACAGAAATTAAACATTTTTCCACTTGTTTCTATATTGCCTGGCTGACTAGTGTTTAAATCGACTAGGGGAAATAATTGTATTGCACAGTACATATATATCTCTTCTGTGTTGTAGCTACTAACTGTCCATTATACCCCATGGTTACTGCTGCACCCAGTGTAGGACTAATCGAACGCACTCACAATTCTTGATCACATACAATTTTTTTAAAAAAATCAAAAAAGTATTTTTCAACCAAAAAAAATCATCAAATTTCTTCATGATTAGTTATCTTCTCAACCAGTTATGCTTGCAAAAACAAAATACATGGACCAGGGTTTTTTTTCTTAAAAATCAATAAAACATGTTCATTATAATAAAATTGTTCAAAGTCTCATCTTAAATTGTAGTCAGTTTTAGAGATCTAGACATGAAAATGAGAAACAAAAAGATGTGTTTCTGGCCTACTCCACGTGTGCATGCTGCGGGAGCTACAGACCTGCAGCTAGGGAGTTCATTAATTACAGCAAAATGGAAGTTGCATTGACAGACATTTAAATATATACAAGTTACATATACATATAAAGTTAATAAAAGAAAATGAAGATGCCTGAGTAGTGAAGGGATTTCTAGAAAACATTGTTTTCTGTTAAAAAAAAAACAACTTTAAAAATCTCAAATTTTCAATAAAAATACAAATTTTAATATAATCTCTAGATTTGTGATTGTACAAGATTTTAAAAACTTATCATGAGATTTAATATCTGAAAATCAAGGCAATATGTCAAATCATTTGATAAACAACAAAATGTTTAAATGGCAATAAAATGAAAGTCATTACTGCTCGATTACAAAGTATAATATACCTGTATAAGTCAATACACAAATACATGTAAGCCCACATATTCGAAAACATAAATAGTTGACCAATATTGACAGTAGCAGTTTGAGTATTATGACATATAATATAGATGTATATGGTTTTGCAGATTGTTACTGTCATGTACATGTATGCAAATCTTTAAACATTAACATCACAGAATAACAGCTTAAATATCCAAGTATTCGAAAAAAAGGACAGAATTGGTGATTGAATCATAATTATATCTTTATCCAAGTATTTGACAAAGGACAGAATTGGTGATTGAATCATAATATATTTTTGAATGGTAAAACCAAACATCCAGTGGTAACAATTCACCTTCCTGTCATATCTTTTCAAAAATACATTTGGAAGGACAAAATAAACAGATCTACAAGAGGAACACATGTAACGACCCAGAGGTCTGATCTCTGTGTGACTCATATTCCTGTGGGAGAGAGGTGGGAGGACGTCCTATCCCCACAGCCATTCTGCGGTTCACTTTTTCTGCGATGACTGGTGGTTAGAGTTGTGTACCTCTTGGATTCTTCTCACAATCATCATTATGACAAAAATCGGCAAGAGAAAAGGCAGCATGAGATACGATTTAGGATCACCTGAAATTATATACATATATCTACCATTCAGAGAAGCCCGGTTATTCAGGAAATGTGACGCTGAAATCAATGAGTCATGGTATACTGGCTTTAGCCAAAGGCTACATGCATGATCAAATTATGCTTATCACCATGCAAGATTACCTTTAAATGGATTCTCACAGTAATATTACAAGTTTTCCCAAAAAATGTGGCAGAAATCATCTGTTATTATGGGAATTTACCAAAAAGTCAGCATTATAACTGAGGCAGACTCCAATTACATGTAATTTTTATCAAATCAAGTTTGAGTTTTATATCAGTGTGACTGACTTTGTATTAGGTAAAAATTATGATTCTGTCAGATACAATTGCTTCATAAATTGGGAGGACATTATCATGCATTACCGGTACATTAATTTTTACATAATTTCATTGGACCTTATGGGTGTTTCTAATGTATGGTATTTTAATTTGAAACTCACAGACACCCCCCAGTATGCAATGTACATCTAATCACTAAACCACAGATGATCAAGTTTCTATACATCTAAATACAGTTATATCGAATATCTGCACCTACTGCTATCAACAACCACACAAAACTTACTTAAATCCATGTTACTCAGGGCAGGCATATTTGACAAGAATGACGTATTCTTTACAACCGAACCGTTCTGTTCCTTAGAATTCACTGGTGTACTTCTGCGAACCTTTTCTACTTCCGAGTCTTTCACCACCGTGACAGGAATAATATCACCGCTGTCATCTAACTTTTTATCACAACACCTATCTTTTCCAATGTCTTTTTCACATGGCAGAACAGGATTGTTTTCATCCGGCAAGATCTTTTCATTTTTATTCACATCCAGCGTGTTTGGTTGTGTTTTAGCTTTGAACATAATAGCGAATTTGCGTCTCTCTGCTTCTTGCATAGCATGAGTTCGAATTCTATTCATCCGTTCCTCCATCTTCTCTAGCCGACGGTTTTGTTCATTTTGTAATTTCGTTAAAGCCGGATGATCATCCACATCTAGTTTTTCATAACTGAACGATTCCGAAACTCTGTCCAGTGATCCTTGATAAGTGTTCAGATTGCGATTGAGAGACATGGACTTTTCCCACTGAACCTCGTTCCTCGCGGAGTTTCTTCCCAGTCTCTCTATGTCCGCAGACATTCGGTTAAGTCCTTTCTGAACTTGTTTAATTCTGTAACTTTCTAACTCCTGCATCGAGAGTCGGTTCATCTTCTTTTTGTGGTATAATATCTCCGGATTATGATTATCCAGGGCACTGATCACATAATCCGTGTAATCTTCCTTTAAATTCTTCAGATCTTTCTCCTTCCTTCGCCTTGAGTGTACATGCCCCATCTTAAAATCTGAAGGAAAAAAACAGACATGAAATTACATTATTAATTAATTTACAGAGTGTGCACTCTAGCACCCCTCCTATCCTTAGCTGACCCCTTTAACGATAATCGGGACTAATTAAGATTATGCACCTTACCTAAACCTCAAAACAGTTTTCCATGCTACCATTAAATTTTCCCCCATTTCAATCACTTTACAATGCTAGCTCCTTGCCAAGATGCATCATTTAATGGCTTCAATATCTTCAAGTGCCAAGAATAATATGATGATACTCGGGATGAACCGACCAAGGAGGTTCTAAGCATCACCCACACAGATAAACATTCTGCCTTCATTTGATTCATACTTCAAAAATCTTTCTTACCACATCGGAAAAAAAACTTCTTTCACAAAAAATGACGAAGGCTGGAAGAATGGCAAATGAATGGATCGAGTGATGTAAGCAGAGCTGTGGAAATTCACATACAACTCATTTATATCTTTCTACTTCTAATAAATAAAATTATATATATGTGTACGTCCCTCATATTTCCTGATCATAGAGCAAGTTCAGTTTTCTAGTACTGATAAAATAATGTACCGGTAATTTTGTTCCCACACGTAGGAAAATACATTCATTGATTTTTCGAAAATTGCTATGATACATGAACCATAAATGACGAAAATAAAACACAGGAAATAAAAGTATTAATGTAAAAAGTTTTCATGGAAAAATACTAAATTCTTTCTCAATATAAACTACATGAAAAGGCATGTTAATAATCAAGACAGAATAAAGAGATGTGGACTGGTCTTGAACATAAGAAAACTGATGTATAGGGCAAATTACAGGAGAATGTGGAAATATATGATACGGCAAATATAAAAAAATATCATTTATGGAAGAGTCCTCAAATTATTTCTTAAAAAAAAAGATAGAGATACCTTAGTAATAGCAACCAAGAAAGGTACTGATGTCGTCTTTCAATTACAATCTACTGTACTTAAATGTACTTTATCTATTATTGGTGTAAAACTTCAAAATATCAAAATATGAAATAGAAGAAAGACAGACCTGTCAATGATCGAATATGATTGCAAGAAAACCCAGAAATGAATTGTCCTCGCCACTAAATGGAATTGATTTTCTGGCTGACAGGTTTTGTACAATGTTACCAGTCAGTGCTGGGCGTTTGAGGGGGTTGTAATCTATTTATAATAGTGCACTATCTGCAGTAGACTGATTGTGTTCAATCTTCACCATACATATCGTGATTTACCACAAAGGGAGGAGATCTAATGTATCAGCCATGCATATAAATATTCAAATTGTTCATTTGGACAAGATATATAACTGAAGATTTCAAATTTTTTGTTTTTTACAATACACTTATCAAGATAATTTATTCAAAGGCTAAAATCTGTATCATATGAACCAAAAGTTATGTGGACTTTGAAAGTTTAAAGTATCTTAAAAGTGAATCAAGGGTTTCATTACATATACAAGTACCTAGTACATACTTGTATTATTATACTTTTTTGGCAAGTCACATGTAAATGTATACAGGACTGAAAGTTATTACCGGTAATGATGTGAAATTCTGTAGTTACTTGATATCCACCGTGAATCTGCTTTATTTGGTGATATCTATGCATGTAGTTCTTAACTCATTCACAAGATTAATAATTACGGTAATTAATTCCAATCTGAGAGAGAAGAGAGACTGAGGAAAAAAAAGTTGAGGTTATATGTCTAACAATTTGCGCACTTTCATGTGCCTCAAAAAATGCAGCAATAACAAACTGGTTTTAGCTAGAGTTTGGAAATACTCGCACATGTGTACACTTTCGATATGTTAACATTCCATGCTTCTGCAATCATTGCGTTTATTGAAATCAGCCAAGTCTTTAAAAACACACAAAATGATGCCGCGAAAACCAGTGCGAGGAAAATCCACAGGTGTTTCGGCTTTTACTGCCTAATGCTCTCTTTAGAACTGTGAACAGAAATGGTGCACAATATCTAAAAATAATGCAGAGTATGTAATTGTCAGGCACTCATCCAAAAATTTTAGGGAGTATCTCCAAACTTTTGCTCCTCTTTTCTCCTTTCTACATTCTGTTATTTTGAAGGGAGTGCCAGAAAAACACATGCTTAGGTAATTAATTTAAACAAAATCCAGCTGCTGCATTTATAAACATTATCTAGTCTTCTTCCGTGATTGTTGTAAATAATTTAACTGCGGAGAGATTTTCCACAATCCTTCAATATTAAAACATCATTAATTCTCGATGATACATATTAAGAATAAGAAGTGAAAAATAAACCGATGATTCAAACTAAATGAAAAGCTCTTTGTATTTTTTTTTCTCTCAATTTGCTTGTGTGCCACATATGAAATGTTAGCTTGGCCAGATTTTTACAATTTTCAGCTCATACAGAATTCTTATATGAAACCGGCCTTTAAGTTGTCAGGTAAAGCCCACAACTCAGTATAAACCCTGACAGTCTCTTTCAATGTAGGTCAGAGAAAAAAACAAAATGCATACGTGTCTTTACAGCTTAGATGTCAGAAAGTAGAGACACTTCTGAGCATTCCAGCAATGATGCACTTCCTTTCATGCCGAACAGTCTCATTCATATCTAAATTTGGCATCTGTAACATTAGAGCTTTACACTATGAGCTTAGATGCTTACTTCCCTAAATTAGTCATTTACTGACCATATCTACAGGGCAATCATTAACACTGGTATAGGAATGAATAGGTATATATCTCATGTTCTATAATATATGGTGTAAAGTGTTACATTTATAATGCATCAGTATCTTTATATCAAGCCTTTCAATTATTTGAACGTTTTCCAATACAACTCACAAAGCCCTACCCCCCCCCCAAAAAAAAAACACCTCAAAATGAGAATTTGCACAACGGTTAGAGATAATAAATTTCCATCTTTAATCCGTCATTTTTAACGCAACCCTTTGTAAAATGAATATTTATTAATCTTTAAAAAATGACAAAGTTAGTCAGAAAGAGTCACAACGGAAAACTCCTATCAACTCTACAAAATATCGCCGTAATAATAAAATGAAGACCATGACTCATCCTCCGTCTGTAAATATTATAAAGCCGTTTTGGCGAGAATACAATGCAAGTATTTGCAGCATGCACAGTAAAACAGCAAAATACTTACTTTACGGTTATGTTTGTATCATCTTGTCACTGGAAACACCCTAGAGTCTTCAAACTTTAGCTCTGGGGCCAGAACCGACACTCCATTCATGTGTTACTCATCTTCTCGAAATGTTCGCCTGCCACTTCCGTAATCAGCTTCCACTCTGTAACGTCATAACGCGGGAAATTTGAGATAGAATAGATTGGTACCAACAGAAGGAAGAATATATATATATATTAAATAACAAGAGACCCATGGGCTACATCGCTCATTTGAACAAGACTTTTTTCTATATATTCCTATGTACAAATTCGACCCACAATTGTAGCCCCATCCTATCTCTGGAGATCATGATTTCAACAAACTTGAAACTACACTATCTAAAGATGCTTCCACACAAGTTTCAGCTTTTCTGACCAATTGGATTTTTTTTATTTAAAGAAAGGATTTTAGATGTTTTTGATATTTTTCTCCCTTTGTAAAAAATTGACCCTCCTCCCACCTTACCCCAGGGGATCGTGATTTGAACAAAATTAAATCTACCTTACTTGAGGACGCTACCACACAAGTTTCAGCATTTCTGGCCATTTGTTTCCGAGAAGAAGTTTTAGAATTTTCTCTATATATATTCCAATGTAAAAATTCGAACCCCTATTGTGGTCCCATTCTACTCCCAGGGATTATGATTATAACAAGCTTGATTAATCTACCTTACCCGAGGACGCCTTTTCCCAAGTTTCAGGTTTCATTATATCAAAAATATTACATAAAATTGCTATCATCACACTTTATAAACGACTCTATACTTGATTTTTTTCATATCGTACCAAACTAAAGAATAATTATAATTAAGATCGGTCCTGAAGTGATTAGAATTATCTTTTCCTCCCAAAAATGCTTTAAATAGTAAATACATGGTGACATCATATTGACACCTGAGTATACTTGTAGGCTGGCCTACATCTGTGCAAATATGGCTTCACCATAGCATTATATTCGGGTCTTTTGTAACGGAGTTTTGGTCTTAGGATAGTTCATTTAAAGTTTTCAGCAGCGCTGGATGTTATTTTCAATACAATATTAGCCCAAGGGTTGTACAAAACAAATGTCTGTAATTATCAAATGAGGTGTAACTTTTGATTCTTTATTTATAGAAATTCGATATTGTGACATAAGCGTGAAGAGTCTCCATAGTTTATATACTAGTATATATACAATTAAGCCCAAACTTTCTTTTTATCTAAAACACTAAGGAAAAGGAGAATGAAAACTAACCTTGTTCAAACCGGTGGTAGAAATTAAAAATCCACCGGTTTTGTTTTGTGAGCACAAAGTTGCTAATAGAATTATGATTTGGTACACATTCAGTGATAGTGTTATAAATGTGGGTCATTCTATTTAAATTTCTTTATTTTTGGGCATTATTATATTTGACATTCTCTAACCAGAGCTGGTGCTTGGCGGGAACGACAACTCTGGGTAGAGAATGCATAAGTACAAAGTATTTAGGAGACGCATGAGGAGTCCCGGGTGGATATTAACTATGACGTCACAAGCATAGTTACGTCACCTATTGTGACATCACTATTATTGAATACATATGTTCACCCTGTTGACAAATTCTGTTCCTGCTGAAAACGAGTATTAATCATCATGATTGTCACTATGCACCTTGTCTATTTGTCTGTCCAGTGGACTTACAGATGGGTATCCTCCAAAATCCAAGGTATTTCTAACTGAACCATTAAGTAAATGGAAATTGTTTATCATTCCAAATTGTGAGACTGTTTAATATCTACATTTTTTGACAAGAGATGCGATATTTACCAAGATGATTGTTATTTACATTGAAATACAATCGTCAAGTGCAAAATATTGATGGCCCTAAAAAAATGTCCAGAAAAATTGGATTCAGCATAATAAAAGAAATCTGCTATAATTGATTTGTTCGTCATTGTAGCCAAAGATGACAACTCATCTCCCGTGGACACTGCACCTGCAGTCATCCAGAGGAGCCGTGCCCCACCCCAGGGTCCACCCCGGGCTACAACCCCCTCCAATACCTACTGCGGCCTCCGTCGTGGATTCTTGCTGTAAACAAGCAAACAGATCTAGACACTGACTTCCATTATCGAATTAGCTTCGCCTTCTTTGGATTATGGTAATTTTTTTTGTCTTCATTTGATGGATGGAATCTTACTCTGAAATGTACTTAATATTTACTGTGAATGAGGCTACGTGGGTTATGGAGGTACTGGACACTTTGTTTTCTTCTTCAGCCATAAAAGATTGAAATTAAATGATTATTGCGCTTGAACGAGATGACAGAGGCAGAAGAGGAGAACACCAATCCAAACCTCATTATTCTTCCTCTCATGCAAAGTCTTTGGATACGTGAGCGATTTTTGATGCATTGGGTATGAAAATAAAATCTGCTAAACATGAAATTAAAAGAACAGTGATAGAGATAGGTATGACGTGGATCGCATCACCTGGGACTATGCAACCCTCCCTTTCCAGCAGGACGCGACTACCAGGAGTTAAAGTAAATGTGGAATGAGATGATGCTCGAGTTTAAGAATACTTAATTTTCATGTATTGTCATAAAAATATTTGTATCAGCATGTTTCATTTGATTGTGAATAAAATGTAAATCAAATAGTTGTTTGATTTTATTGATTTTCATCATTTAAATATTTAAATATCTAGGCTCTTTCATATATTGTTATTATAATTATACAACTATAGTATCTTGGTAACTTTCTTAACTATGTTCTGTATAGTCATGACAATTGTAAACTATAATTTTGTATATAGGGAGAAGAACTGAAGAACGTGTAAGTTGTAAGAACTTGTTTTAAATCCCTTTGTTATATACAAAATAAATAAATAAATAAATAATTATGAAAATCAATGAAGAAATAAATTATGAAAATAAATAAATAAGAAATAAATAAACAATTAGGTTATACCGTCTTTTAATTCTCGTATTTATTTTTCGCATCCATTTAAAATATAAAAAAATGTATATTAACTCTTTAACAAGACAAACGAATTTCACGTGGAAATAAAGCATAGTACGCACGAATTAAAGGTGAAATTTACTTTTCCGCAATAATTTTTCGTAAAATATTTTTGTTCTATGTACTGTATTACAATCATACGCACCCACGTTGCGCACATCCACATGCTCGCGTGATTCGAAATTTAAAATCGCATTGTTGTTAACACATGTATATAAAATATTTACCCCAGGCCAAACCTTGGATTAGACCCTCCTCAGTCACAATTTAAAGAATATTATATGTACAGTATTATTCAATTGCGAAATTCAATTTTTTTAACCATACTATTTTTATACACAATTTTTGTGAGATGAAGTATACGAAGCAGTTATGAAATTTTCATACGTTTTGTCCGAGTAAATGATATTGTGAACATTCAAAAACTAAATGAATTATATATATATATATATATATATATATATATATATATATATATATATATATATATATATATATATATATATATATATATATATATAATATTGAAGGTCAATTTATACATAATCTTCGTTGTCTTAAAATCTGCCAGCAAGGCGATCTCATTTTGTTGGTAAATTATGCGCAGATGTACGCAACATTCCAAGTACTTTGTGGTGTTCAGGTGATGAAAATGTTAATTTGATGTTTTGAATTCTCTTGTTTAAATTTCAAGCTTGATATTTTTGTAAACTGCTCATATTGCAGCATTCTTTTCTTTTCTTTTTTATATTAAATGGTTGTATTATTATCCCTGGTATCTTAGTATCCTAAAAAGCGGTTTTATTAATGGTAAAAATATTGGGATTTCTCAAAGTAATCATTATCCCCAAGTTTATTTCATCACCTGCGTTATTTTTCATAATTACTATTTTCCCGTTTGACTAGAAGCTTTCAAGTACGACTTTTACGACCCCCCCCATGTCTCAAAAGAAAGACAACTTGTGTATGTGTTTTGCATTCGCCGATCATTCATTTACTAGTAAGTAAAAGACAAAATAAAGATATTGTCATTTCTCTAGTGAAAAGTAAAAGATATAACAAACAAACAATCTTTTTTTCATATTTTATTGATTGTCTTAAAACAACCAAACCAACACATGACAAATAGGGGGCCATTAAAAGCAACAAAATTCTTTGGTTCTAACGTCTAGCAATGCTAAATTTTGGCAATCTGTATAAAATATAGAATACTCAATTTAATATATATGTATATAAAATTTAAAATTAAAATGCTAGCTAATCGTTTGTAGATCTACATTTACAAATTACTCATTACTTCAGATGGCTCTATTAATTTTAAAATCAAATATCAATTCAATTAAAAAAAGCTGTTGAACTTTTTTGATATTAAAGATACTCATTCTATAATTGTTAATCGATGTGCATTTTAATAGCATTCCAAAAGTAAAAAAAAATATTGATCAAAAGGTTGAATGTTTTTTCACAAGTAACAAATGTAGATTTTGGAGTTAAATGATTAAATGATGCTTCAAATCACTACATTAAGGATGTTTGTATAATCTGGTCATTACAAATTTGTAAGCATTATGTATATATAGCAGTACATGCATTGACTTTTTCAATTTTCTTACTGCAACTATAATTATCCTATACTAATAATTTTTTTTGGAATTTCTGAAGTTCATACAAAATAATCAGAATTAAACCTAGCTGCTCATAAATATGTACACACTTTAAAAAGAAAATTTAAAAGAAAAATATCTTTATTGTTTTGTTGTCTTTAAAACTGGATGTTTTCAAAATGAATATGGTTACAAAAGCACTACATGTATGTATTTAACAGAAATTTAAAAAAAAATTAAAAACACACTTATCTAACAACAAATTTGTTCCATTGAAATAGTGGATTTCCATTAACAACAAATATATATTATATCAACTGATGTACAAAATACCAAACAAACAAAACAACAATTCATCACAACGAAGACATCATCACTCTCTAATAATTAGGCCATAACTTTCTCGTTACATGTAAAATCAAGTTGAAAGTGAACATAGGTGGTCAAAGTATGTGACATTAAAAAGGAGTCTACATGTAACATTCATTTTCATCTACAAATTATCTGAGACAAAGTATCCGATCATCACAGCACAGACTCTTTAAGACAATGAAAACTGTGATGTAAAAGCCCGAGGTCCATGACACCCCAATCAAATTCAAAATAATAAAAACTTGTGGCACTACATTTAAATACTGTACATATTTATGTACTCAAATATGAAAAAAAAAAAGTTCATTAAAAGTTTTAGATCTGTTCACAAGCAAGTAAAATTATTAAAATTGCAGAAAAAAAATTAAGGCATGCTGCAAACATTCGGGCATGATAACTGAAACTTTCACCTGAATAGGACATCATCACCATCAACATCATCATTATCTTCACTAGCCAGGGTGATGACTCACTCCTCTTCTTTTTTAAAACAGTGAGGAGTGAATATATGTATATTCACCCTTAACTAGTGTGGATAAAGTTTTGTTTTTATAAACAAGACATCATTAATGCAGAAGTAAAACATATTCACATGATTGTCAACTGTTTGGCATAAAATCAAGACAATAAATTACACATTTACATCTAATTTGTTTCTATCATTAAATCAACTTTGATAGCATTGAAACACAATACTAAATACATCTCAAAAGGGAGACAACCCTTACAATGGAAATCAAACAGATCTATATTTTGTAGTGGTGAAACAAATTATGGCAAACTTTGTAGATCAAACATGAATGAAAAATCTGGACAATGGCAAAATCAATGACTATGAAAATAAAAAAAAAAGAAAATAAAGAAATGAGTACTGGTACATTCACCCAGTATCACTCACATACAAGCACCAAAAAATCATGTACATATCAGTTTGTACGTCATCCGTACAAAAAAACTACTTTACATGAACTCCTAATCTTCAATATCTAAACTACCGATTTCTCTCAATGGATTTCGAGTTAAGATTTTGGATTTAATTTGTAGTAATCTTTCTACAACTGAACACTGTATCAATGAGGATAGCTGATCTTTGTATTGTGGCAGATATATTTCTAAACAATTATATCATAATACCTTAACTATGAATGCCAGCAAGTGTTCCCATCACTGACTACCAGTAATCGGCTTCAACATTTTTTGTAGCACAGGACAACTGTTCCGGTTGTCATCCACTCGTTCTCCGCTTCCATCCACTCTGGCGGCATCTTTAACATTTGAACCATTTACAACAGTTTGTGGAGATTTCTTAGCACCTGCTCCATTTACAGAATCTGTCACATTGATTTTAGGAACCTTTAACATGCTACCTTCACTAGAACCCTCTGATGACAGCCTTTTGACTTGCACTGTTGGAGAAGTTTCTCCTGATTTTTTCTTCTTTAAGACTTCTCCAGTTGCAACGTGACACAGTTCATCCTCATTTCTAACAATCCACTTGTTATTTCCAACTGATATGATTTCCACAGCATTTTCCCCAAAGATAAGTACATTTTTATCATAATGGGCAATGGTAGTTTTAGCAGGAGCTTGTTTCTCTTCTGCAATAGCTTTACTCTCTGAATTAAGCTGCTTCTTTGCTTGTTCACCAGGAAAAGAATTTTTTGAGGAACTTACAACTTGTTCTGTTTTCTGTGAATTTCCAGTGGGGGATTTTTGGGTCTCCTTCTGGGGGGTAGAAGAAAGATCCAGTGGAGAGGTACGACTCTTCTCTGATGAAGTTGGACTGGGTATAGGTAGCTGAATTGGAGACTGTGAAAAGGGCCAACCAGTAACCATTCCCACCATCTTACCTGCTTGGGGTGGGGAGGGTCTGGTAGTTGCAGGTGAACAGGATCCAAGTCCTCTGTCTGGTAGAGAATAATCATAGAACCCAGACCCAGGGATGAATGCTTGCCCAGCTGTGGAACTCTGTTGTGATCGAGATTTTCTGCTTTGGTGCTCTCCACTCTCCTTGCTCTCTGACTTTGATTTGGATTTCCCTTTTGCTGGTTTGGTACTTGTTGCAGGCGGTGAACTTGTAGGTGAGGATTTCATTATAGATGGACTGTACATTGGAATGCTTGCATACAGAGGCGCCACTGCTACACTGTATGGAGGAGGCAGGTCTGATTTAGCTGCAGATGGAGAGAGCTGTGGAGATTTTTTCTTGGACTCTGTGACCTGTTTGGGATCTTCTTCTCTCACAACAGTTGCAGCTTGTGTGGAAATCAAATGGGAGAGTACTGCCTGCAGGTTATTATGCCTGCTCGTTTCTGCTACAGACACCTCAGTCTTATCCTGACCGGACCGTGCCTCCTTGTTTTGTTCATCATTATTAGTAGTATATTCTAGCTGAATGACCTTGATGTCATGACCTTTGGATGATTCTCCATCTTCACTGGACGATTCCTGTATAAAAGACACAGCAGTCTCTTGTTCTTTTTCAATGTCATACGTCTCTGACTCTGAAGTTCTCTGAGAACCGACCAGTGGAGTGGATGCTGGCTGTGAGGGTGATGATGTCACCTGATAGGTAACGACTGCAGAGTTTGGAGAGTTGGGGGAGGTGGATGTGACCGGGCCCTGACTGGGCATGCTGACTGTGGGGATGACCACTGTCTGAGCCGTATCTGTGGGGAGACTGGACAGAGCTTGAATGGGAATGACTGTCTGGCCCTCATTGCTGTTTGGAGTCAGATTGGGTACAATCATGAAATGCTTCAGATGTTCCGGATCAATTGTCAGTTCATCTGTTTCACCCTGTAGGGAAATCAACCAGAATCAATACCAGGACACTGTGTTTGATACAATTCACATATGAAGTACTTGAACAGTCAATGGTTTACATTTATCTAGGTCAAGTACTTTGAGATGGATACTACCAAATACAAATTAAAATGTCTTTATCCATTTGTATAAAAGTCATTCATTTTTTTTCAAATTATATTGCCCTGTCCGACCTTACAATGCTGCTGAAGAAAGAATCTTACATCATCCGAGTCGACGACAGGAATTCCCTCAATGCACCGTCGCTGTAGAATGGCTTTGTCGCGTATAATTCTGTTTATTGAGCTTATGGAGGGGATGTTCTTCTCATTACAAATCTTGTCTGCTAGAAGTCTACAGTAAAAATGATATGTTTCATGAGAATACTACATATGCTGTTATACTACTAAGTTTCTTTCCAGCAATGCACTAATAACTCCATTTACATAAAACCTCATGCAAGGGACTCTTCTCCATTAACAGAATCAATCAACTGATTTTTCACACTGGACACTTGCTTATTACAGTAAACATTCTGAACTTTTGTTGAATAAACAAACACCTTTATCTCTCTCCCTAGTATTTAAATGATATTTAAAAAAAAATCTATTTCAGTTTTAAATTAAACCTTTTCCTAGCATGATTACAACACACAATCCTCTCCCCTTAATAAATTCATATTTGTTATCTTCATAACAATGGTGTGATGATTTAATGTTTCAAAACTGATTGAAATGGCAGAATTTTAAAAAGTCAATTTTTTTCCACTTATAATAATAGACAAAACATTTCCAAGTGCTCTTGGTAAAATTTGCCTGTTTTTTGGGGGGGAATACTCGGTGCATGATTTGATCAGTGGAGGCATTGATTGTAGAACCTTACGCTGGAACTATCTGACGATCCCCTGACCATTTTTGCGTATCTAGGCAATGTTGCACACCACTGCTTTATTACTGACAAAATGTTCAGCGGAGTCAAGCAATCAATAGAGACACACACCATGAAGTCTAATCAATACCTCTCCGCGACCCTTGATTTATTGGAGTGCACTCATGCAAATCTACATGAATTTTCTGCAAGACCAGTTTTAAAGGTTTCAAAGACTACTTTAAATAAATACTATAAAGCACAGCACACTTTTCTAATCAATAAAGCCGTGTAATAAGGGCTCTGTTCAATCGCTTTGAAATCATTCCACTGTTCTCTTCACACAAGAAAATATCAGATATATTCATGGTAGAAATGATGAATGATTTTCAAAGTGTATTGTAACATTGAAAAAAAAATCTCTTTTATACAAAGAACCCCCTTCCCATGGGCAATGAACAGCAGTTTTCATGCTTCGAGTTTTGAGATGGGGATTTATCAAACTAAATTGAAAAAAAAAATGATCTCATAAATATATCATAAAATAAATAAGAGATTCTTCAAGTAATTTATCTTGAAAAGTGTCATCAGAAGTCTGCTATTACAACAAATTTGTTAATCTCTTAATTAGGAAAGGGAAGAAATCCATTTTATTCCTACTTTTGTCTAATTTCCCAGGCAAACATCTGTGGATTTTCTAGCTTATACTGTCGGACACGGTTCACTACATCAGGGGTCGTGACCTTTGGTTTACTTCCTCCTATTTGACCAGGGTTAATGCTTCCTGTCTTCCTATATCTGTTAAAAACAAAAACAAAACATCCCTACAACTGTATCAAAAAATATTATCATGCATGTATTTTGACCTTGACCTTCTATATAAATGCAGCCTTGAAATCTTTCAGAATTTGATTTTAAAAAATCCTAGTTGGTAAAACTTTTAAATGCTAGCAAGTATCATGTATAATATAGGCAAAACAAGATAATGTATGTATGTAAAATTTCAAGTCCCATGCAGGAAACCATAGGGCTTACATTTACTGAGGACCCTTCTAATGAATGCAAAAATTCTTAAAACGTAACATACTTTGAAATAGGTGTTCAAGTAAACACAGTTCATACAGATTAAGTTTTGATTTAAGTACATGTATTGGAAATGTTGCACACTAGATTAATCAGTGACTTTACTAAAACAAACACAAAACTAGACAAACTTGTCTGCTAAACAATCTACTAAAACACTCAAAAATGAAAGTAAAACAGAAATTTTACAATCAATAGGAAAAAAGCATTGTTTTGACTGACCTCAAAGACATTAACAACCAATTACTCCCAGGTATTTTAAACAATCAGATCAAATCAGCCATGAACAAAGGGGTAGAAAAAAAAAGGCCAGACTATGAACTGTGAACATTTAACTGTGTGTATTCACGGAACTTTGGGTTTAACAAGAAATGGGCGTCTTTGTAAAATCTTTGTACACTTCATGTCACCCTGTTGGTTCATTGACGTTTGTCGACCCGTGACAGCAAAGTGCAGCGTATTTCAAAAGACTCTGTTAATTTGTCTATCCACGCTTGCCTGCCTGCACATAAAGCTTCACTCTTTAACTTCGGAGACGAATAAAAACTACAACCTTATAAAAGGATTAGGTGGATTTCTGACTACAAAAGGTAATGGAGTGGAAAATAAATGACAAAAATATCTGTCACAAATCGGCCATTTTCCAGTTCCTGATGGCTGCACAGATAGCAGAGATGCATTGAAGCAATGAGGGTTTTATTCACATTGTCCAGCTTACAAATGTGCATTAACTGAAATCCCCCTTGACATGTGAATAGCAACATCTCAATAAACAAATTCTGACTGTAACAAATGGTATCTTTCCTTAAAATTCCCAAAATAAAATTTGCCAAGCAAATGCATCAATTCTTTTAAGTTCGCAACAAGAAACAAAGTGGGGTCATTTTTACATTTCTGTCTTAATTTCATGTAAACATTACCAGAACTTTCTTTAATTCTTACACTAGTATTGCTTATAATTACCCTATAACATCATAATATGAAAATCAGATAAAATGATAATACAGAATCTCCAATTTTACACCTACTTGATAATACATGTATATTCCCTAAAAATGAAACCTAGATTGAAATATCAGCTATGAGTACACAGTATATGTCTCTCTATTGTCACAGTATACACATGTACTATCTTAGGATCTTAGGAGGAAGCTCACTGATTTGTGAAATCATGACTTAATTTAGGGTGTCAAAAATGAGGGATTAGCCAGTAAACATTAAACTATGAATGTTTACTTTTCTAAAGTCCTAAATCTAGAATTCATCAGCTGGGGTGGGGGGGGGGGGGGGATAGGGAGGAGGATGGACAGACGGACTAAGTACCCAGGTAGTGTGGGCTCATGGAAAGACATTGGTTTCTGAGGAAGCTGTCTTTGGTACTAGTACATAATGTAAATGTAGTAGGTGTAAGATATCAGCTGGGGGGGGGGGGGGGGGTCTAGGACTCTAGTGTTGTCTTGGGGAAAGACATTGGTTTTGGTGTGGGAGCTGTCCTTGGTAAAAGTAAATAATATAGGTGTCCCAAAGGATAAGGAAACCTACAAGCAAAATAATGTTTTGCTATTTTCATCAATTGACCAAAGGCTCATACTACCATGATAGTTAAGATGATGATTATGTCTTAAAACTGGGTTGTTGTTTTTTAAATCTTGAAAATAGCAATAATTTATTGTTTGAAGTAGAATAGTTTGAATTGAAGAATAAGATTTCTGGAGTGAGAAGACCATAAGTCAGGAATCTGTGGGTAACTTATGATTTCAGGCTCCCAGCAATGTTTATACACAGACTATAAATAATGATGTATTCAAGAAAAATCCTCCAAGTACAAATGAACCAATACAGTACAGCTCACGAGTATCCCGACAAAAACACCGACCACCGTGTTTGAAAGTCCACGCTGAGCGTGGAAGTGTCGGTACCTTTGATCTATTGTTCTCTGTTACGGCCACAGAACGAGAAAAAACACGGTGTGACACGGTGCAACGCGATGCAACACGGACAGTTACACGGTGTAACACTCGGTATTTACCTGTGAAAAAAGGAGGATTTAGGAATAAAATTTATAAAGAATAAAATATTTATTGATGTACGTAAGAGAATGAAAGAAAAAGACGAAGAAATAGAAATAAATAAAATTTTTATGCACGCAATTTTCAGACGTATGCGATTGACACGGTTGATTTTTGTTAATATCAAAAATCGATATCGCCCACATAAAGGTTTGATCAATTAAAACACTAACACTTTCTTTTCCTTTTTAAAATTCAAATAAACGGTTCTATAAGTTTTTGTTACAGTCCGTTTTTAAACGTAGAAGTAATCGCACTTACTGTAGTTTGGCAGTTTCAATAGTGCATAGAACCATAACTGTGATCTTTTCTCACTTATACTCTATTCAACGATAACAAATCTAACGGGTTGTTGAAAACAAATGCACTTTCTCTAAATAATATAATTATACAGCTTTATATCTAATATATTTTCAAATTTTCTTTCGTTTATACATATGTGTGATGAACTTGTCCATGTAGTACCGCACGGTACATATTCATAGCGCTAAAAATCCGTGGATCGGTTCTTGAAAATTTTTTATTTTATCTTTATAGCAATTTGAGTTTAGAAATTATTTGTGTTCCAAGAAACTACTCAGTATTGCAATAATTACTGTTTGATTGTTTAATGATCGTCATATAAGAGAGAGAGAGAGAGAGAGAGAGAGAGAGAGAGAGAGAGAGAGAATACCAGTATGAGTTTGATTTAAGTACATTTTACTTGTAATTCAGTGTAATAAGTTCGATTTATAGTTTCCATTATATTGAACCCTTTTCCCTAAAATTGCGTTAGAATATATGCAGTCAGGGTCCACGTGCTATCCCTGTCAATCAAATCAGCCCGCGAGATAGACCACATGCTCCTTCCATGATATGGAAAAAATGTCGTTCTCTTGTTTTTCTAAGTCCGCAAAATAGAAAAATGTTTAACAATGACGTATTCAGTGTTTGAAATGTTTAGTTTCTTCATTCTTATACTGCATGCATGAGGGTTGGAATATTACGTTGTAAAATCTCTCTCTCTCTCTCTCTCTCTCTCTCTCTCTCTCTCTCTCTGTACTTTTGTGCAACTTTTTTTGAATTATAAGAGTTCTATTTGTATGAATTTAATTCATTTATTTTAGATCCATGGTTTTAATAACGATTTCAACACAATGACTAAAAGTTTGTAAAGTTCACGATGTAATAAGGTTTTTCGTTAAAATTTCGACGCTATTTCACATCAATAAAGTTGTGTTTATTATAAATGCTTGCAAAAAGTTACTGGTATTATCTCATTCATCTTTTTATTCAATCAGGTTTTTTTGTACATACATGTATGTGTACCCGGTAAATAATTTCTTATCGCAAGTTAATACTTTGTGAAATTCCTGCATTTATAGAGTTGCTGAATTGTTCCCCGGATCCACGCGCCGATAGTCTTACGTGTAGTTGTTTGTGTACATATCTACAAACAATTTTTTTGTTTGTTAGAGATTAGGAAAAATCATTGAACTAACAAAGTAGAAGTTATATATATTCAGACCATACACACGACGGGTTATGATGAGTTACCAAACAGGTGTTCGCGGAAAGGTGTGAATAACGGCATCTCGAGTACACCTGTTCAGACGTAATATACACACAGTTAGTTGTAAATTTCAATGACACCTAACAAGACAGACAATAACACCTGTTGTGTATAGAACCCAAGATGAAAGACAATGCTGTGTATCTGATCAGCTTCCGTACATCGCACGAGTGATTTTTTCATGTGAAATCACGAGGCCATTACGAGCTATACGGAAATAAAGTTGTAAATTATTTTATGATATGCGGGTATATTTTTAATACGTGTACAATGCTTGAATATAATTTAAAAAGAGTTTGTACATGTATTTATCTATAATCTATAATATAAAAGTGATTTTTTGTTTGTTTATTTATTGCTACATAAATAGCTGAAGTCCAAATTATTCGAGTCACCGGTAATATGGGGTTGTTATTTACTACAGCACATCAACAGCACATGTTTTTAGAAAAACATGATCTGAAATGTTTTCATTTCTCATTTTCAATTGGTTAAAAGTAAGGCTGTAAATTAATTAATAAATCAGAAAGTGTTTACAGATAACAGAAATAAGATGTTTAAGCTCCCGACATTTTAATAGGATCGTCAGTTACAACATCACGTGTGTTTAGAGAAAAAAAAACAAGATGAATTAAATTTATTGGAATTTTGATTATATATTTATTTAATTGATTATTAAATATTTTTGGTGAATTTATTTCAATTTATTTAAGAACAAATGAATTAAAAGGTATCCATTTACGTCGAGTTTTCAGATCACACAAAATTAACTTCACGTTGACAGCCTCGACAATTTTCTGGGTCCGTGCAACTTTAGTCGACATTCTTTTTCTTTTAATATGAAAAGGATATATATGTTTCAACCCTTGTTAAGCAATAATTTCTTTATTTCCAAACATTCGCTATTTCTATCAACGTCTCAGGTAACGATATCCACGGAGTAACACAGTGGCCACGGAGTTACACGGGCGGCCACGGTGCGACACGGTGCTTTTTCTTGAATTTTCCAATACACATACACGGTGTCACACCGTGTGCACGGTGCGACACAGACCGTTTTCCACCATGTTTTTTACACGGTGGGTGTCGGGATACTCGTGAGCTGTACTGTACATTCCTGGAAGATCCAGTGTCAGAGTATTCAAACAGAGTGTGCGACTCTGGGTGTTTTCTGTTGAAGTCAAAGTGAACATCCTCCAAAAGATAGCATTTATTCTTCAGTCAAGATAAATCTTCTATGAATAACTTATATCCACAATTAGATAGCCATGTCATATAATGCTATTGTCATAATCAGCAGTTTAATCCTCTTGAAGGTGTACGTTTTTACGATATTTAATTGGGATAATTCTCTACACTGTAAACAGTAACTACTTCTGTGGGTGCAGTATTTTGCATTTTGTTTCCAAAATAAGTGCATTTATTTTTGCATTTTCCTTTTTCTGCAATTTTTTAAAGGATGACAAAAAATGATATTATTTTTTGCGATTGGATTTCTTGACTTTTAGATGGTATTGCAAATAGAGCAAAAAATAGCATCCCGCAGAAAAATTAGTTATATTCATTACCTGTTGAGGATCTTGCTCACACAACCATGTGACACCTGTAGCTGCCGGCTGATTTCACAGGGACGAATGCCTTGCAAGGCTAATTGCAGAATCTGGACTCTTAAATGGTCAGGCAAGGGACGACCGTTTGTAAACTCTCTGCCATACTGGTTTATATTTCTTCCACCAACTTCAAGTTGAAAAAAAAAGAATTTAACTACTGGTATAAGTTTATTAAAACTCACCATCATTTTAAATCACATGAAATTTCTGAAAAAATTGTATGCGCATGTATGCAACCAGCTGCAAAATGTCTGATTAAGTTTGATAAGGAATTTTTTTCCATTTAAAGTTAGAGGGTCCAGAAGATGAAAGGGTTGGAAACTTTATTTACCAGAGTGCCTGATCCTCTCTCTGCCCCCTTTTCCAAGATCATCACACCCATCTCCCAGGACACTGTCCCCATTTTCATTGGTCTCAGAGTCAGAGCCGATCTCAAGGAGACCTTCAATGTTGACCTTGGCCTGTTTCTTGTCCTTGTCCAGCGTGTCGCTAGCAACCTGTGTGGCTGCAGCATCACAAGAGGCGGTGGCCTCCTGGTTCAGTTTGGTGAAGTCTATGGCTGAGAGTAAACTTTGATGGTGCTGCATTGCCTGCCCAGTCTATAGAAAATTAACATCTATTAACTATGTATACATTCATTCAAACCTTTTGATTATGATTACATATATGCTGAGATCTATTGGCAAATGAATAAGCCACCCACTGATAAATGGTTACTATAAAAGGAACAGAGTAAACCAAGATTTTAGCAAAGTGCTGCTTACTGTAAACCTACTTTTAATCGCCACGACTTTATTTCGCAATTTACTTCCGATAAACTGGTTCGTTACAACTTATTTTTGCGACCAAGCATTATCTAGACGCGTATTGTTATTAATAAAATCACATTACGACTGATTCGCGACGAGAAATCTTCGTGACGGCGAGGCTCCTGCGAACCTCGCATAAATTTTTCGCACCCGAATAAAAGTTGGTTTACGGTAACCGTATTTTGATTCATTAAAACCATAATTCGTTTTATTCCAGTTAACAGTTTTATTTTATTTCTCATATTAAGAGAATGAAACTGACTTTGCTGTAAGCATGAATTAATTAAAAGCTTGGCTCTTTGTACCATGTTTCACTGTATGAAAGCTTTTTATTTTACATACAATATATAAATTCAAATTCACAATAATAAAGCAAACCTGCAGCATAGATTGCTGAAACTGGATAAGGTTGACTAGATACTGCTGCTGAATCATGCGCTGCAGCTGTTCGCTGGCGCTGACACTGCCACCCTCCAAAGTGGTACCCGCCTGTACAAGCACTGCCTGGGGGGCCGTCTCTACCTGGGATGTGGTTTCCTCGGACACCTGGACTCCATTCTCGTTGGGTTCCGTTACCTTGGTGGCCGTTGTGTTCTGATGATTTGCGTCTGAGGATTCCTGCTTCACCTGGATGTTTATTACCTCTGCTGTCATCATGGCAAATCGACCATCAGGGGAGGTAACTCTCTTGTTGCATCAGGGTTAGTGTTTCTAGTACATCTTGCAATACAAAGGGGTTTGTGGTGTCTTCCTTAACAACATGCTTCTGTTTTGTGTGTCTTTGCTATCAGTGCTTTTAACTTCCTGTTCAAGTACAAAAATAAAATAAATTTAAAAAGCATAACAGTTAACAGATAAACTTAATATTTACAACCACAAAATGAATCCTACATGATTATATCATCATCTCGTGTACTACATAGTTCAGGTACCTTCCATAAAACAAAGGCTGCTGGGATAAAAAATAAATAGACCTTATCCGGGGGAATTCAGATGAAAGCAAATATTTGCATATTAAAAAAGGTAATTTCAAACAAAATTTATTGTCTGTTAAATGACATGGAGTCAACCATGACAAAAAAAACATTTTGAACACATATTCATAGGACTGTTATCACAGTAACAAATTGACTCTTGATATTTTCAAGAGAGGCAATTTCCTGTTCTGTTCATGGTCCACAGCATTTAAATGCAATCGGCATTAATCCCTTCATTTAATTTTCTGAATTTGTGCATGGAACGTCATGGTATTTACAACCGGGTAATTGTTTATGCAAATATAGCATGGCCCTGCAAGGATTTGGGTGATTAGGGATCTATGGATAACTACTCAGGCGGAACATTGCACGTTGAGGCCCATTAACTGCATTGTTAGGTTTCTGCATACTTCCTGTGTTCGTGATGTCAGTTAAAACTGACTTCCAATTAATTCAAATACAGCAAAGTCCTACAGATAATTAAAAAGGTGATTGGCTTCAAACCAGATAATATAGCTTTTTGAAAATACAGTAAATTATAAAAAAAAAAAAAACATCAAAATAAAATATTGACAAAATAGCATGTACACTTACTTTTATAACCCCCCCCCCCTCCCAAAATATTGCAATTCATTTTTATCTAAACAGAGAAACAAATGATTTACAGAGTTTATATTCTACTTCATAGTTGTATTAGCTATGATAATGATAGAGCTTTGGGGCATTTTTTGATAGCAACACAGCTAGTATTTAAAGTGATTCTTATAGCACTGAATAAAGGTGAATACACATTTTTGAAAATACCAAACCTGGATTAAATAATTTTTTTCAGACAAAGTTCACCAGATACTAAATTTCTTTAATGTGCCTAGAAACATTCCAACAATATGCTGCATGGTTTGAATCAAAATTTGTTAGAGGAGTTGCTTTCCGAAAACAGGTTCCCTTATTCAACAAGCCGTGAAATCTATGAATGAATTTTCAAGTACCATAAGAATACCATACATTATACACATTCAAAAATATCATACTCTACACATTTTTACACCAAAAATATTTCAGTGGTCTATCAAAATAATTTTCATGTTGTTACAACAACTATAAAAGCTGCATGTTTCTTAATCAACTGTAAAATGCAAATCTTCTCACTGATTAACTAGGAAATTAATCAGGGTTCAGCTGACCAAGGATTAGAAATTAATTTGCTCTTAAATAAGAAAAGTTTATATAGCCTCTCATAATTTGAATTTCAGTTGTGCAAGAACAACAATGCGGCTAATCTACGAAATCGGATTGAAAATCTCCATCTACATCAGTACTTCCACCAGGGATCGTGTAAGTAGGAGATTAGGAGGTCTGTCCACTGACTGTTAACATTGCATAACATTGAAGACCGCTCTAATCATCTCTAAACTCCTTTGTTACGACTTTTCGATTTGATTAAAACCCAGGTGATAATTAGCAGGACCATATTTGCCACCAAATATAGCAAACAAAAATTCCCAACAAGTACTAATTGACGTTATAGAAATCTATTAGAGAAGGGATGCTGATCCTTGGCTTTCCTACGATGGTATCAGGTCAGTGAAAGGTCAATAAAACCGTGGATGACAAGTACACAATTAACACTCAACTAAACCTGCTCAACAGCTGTATTAGTAATGGAAGCAACAGTTACATCCACCTTGAGGTCCCCTAGCCCCGTAACTCTGTAGGTCAGAAAGTCTAGAAGTCCCCTAGCCCCGTAACTCTGTAGGTCAGAATGTCTATCTAGTAGACATATTTTTATTTCGTAATTTTTTTTACCATTACATGGGATTAAGGTCTTTTCCTCTTTTCTTTCCAAACTTGACAATTTGCAGGAAAACAGGATATAACAGGAAAAATCATTACAATTACATAGGTTTTAGGAAAAATACTTGACATAATAGCAATTGAAATGACACCAATATTTATTGATATGAAGTTGATTTGAAATCACTAACTATAATGAGCATGGTTTCAGTATCACTCACTACACCTGGTTGAAATGATTGTTTTATCTATCCATTCATTTAGCTACAATCATGACCCAATATACATGCATACTTTAATGATCTATTAATTATTTTTTTTCAAATTAGAGTTTGTCCCAGAAATGTGCTGTTTCATCCCTATAAAACATCCTAACTCTAAAAGTGCTTAAAAACAAGAACCAAATATAAAGACCTCATTTACACTACATGTATAATCAACTGATTGGTTTTTTTTTAATTGGAAATTACATTTATAATCTATCCCTCTCAATTTCAGGAGTTGGCCAAACTTTAAAGCAACAGTAGATTCACCAGCCTCAGCTATTAAACATATTAGTTAATTACAGTTACTGAACAGTTAAAAAATTTTTTTTTTTTTTACCAGTTATTAGTTTATTACAATGTCCAAGTCTAGATGACATAGACCTAATATTGTCTCTGTAAAAATTCTGTCTAATATGGTAGTCATAATAGAAAAATGTAACAGACAAACACATTACGTCCAAAAACCAATCTGACTGAAGTGTAAGACTTTTATCAGCAAAACTGTATCTCAAGTTGATACCTTTGTGAAAGGCTATCAGACCTCAAACACAAGGAAACTATAACACGGTTTACCTGTTCAACTGGATCCCTACCATTACAAGAGAATGAAAACAAAATCTAGAAATCCACACAATGAACTTTCTCCCTTAAACACTTGCAAACAGGAATGGAGAGAATTTACATTCCCAAATACCCTGGCTTGAAATTTTTATAAAATGACAAACTGCAAAGCTTTTCTTACCTGGAAAAGTGTATACATAGTCATGGCTATGCTTGACCTCAATAAATCTATGCTGATAAGGGCTAGAGCATGAAACACGTGTTGTCAATATATCTATTTCGGGTGAATGAGAAAAGGCAACGATAAACATTGAACAGTAACACCTTATGACTCCCTAACTCTACCTGGATGCAACACAAAAACTCCACCAAATTGGTGCTAAATCTCCTTGCTCAAGACAGGGGAGATAATTGTCTCATCTGGTATTCATAAGATGGACCTACAATTCCCAATAAATCACCCGTAAATGAAGGGGCAAAAACTCAAGTCCAAATCACTGCAAAGTCATGCACTGCAAAAATATAAATGTATTAAATTTCAACCACTCTTCCAAGAAATATACACAAACCTTTTTTAAGTGTGATACCATACAATATGATATCAATTTCAGGGACCTTTCAAAAACACTTCAAAAGTGCAAGTTAAATAAGACACTT